>NC_088204.1:10174544-10481596 GCF_037126465.1 Ornithodoros turicata
CGAAAATATGGCTGCTATGGGCAACTAGAGTGTGCGGGCCACAGGGGTGACACAAACCCGCCATTGTTGTAACTACCCTCAAGCGGGTGCTTTTGGCAAAACTGCCATCTTCTCCTGGTCGCACGTCATATAAAACGTCATTTTGAGGTCATGTGATTTTGTTTACATGTCGTTTTGCCGTTTACCGACATATTTCCGTCGTCGTAACGCCAAGAGATGAACGTATTTTGCCAGCGTAAACTATGCGGTGCTTGTTCCGCAACATGGTAGCCGATTTCTCCTTAGTTTAAGTACATCGCATCGGCTCAGTGAGTCTTAACGCGCGGTCGTCATCACATCTTTGGAGGTCGTCAACAGCTCGAGGGCTTATGTGCAAAACTGCGCGTTTTACTGCGAGATTATCGGATAAAAATAATTACCGTGATCGAAAGACATCCAAAACGTTGCGCAGAAACAACAACCGCATTGTTTACAAACGGATTGGCCGCCGATCACGGGCGCCGCCATCTTTAAGGTCACGTGTGCCTTGACGTTTGCCGTGACGTGCGACCAGGACCTGTCCAGGATGCATTGCGTTCGCCCAGCACGCTTTCGTCTACGGAGCGATACGTTGAATGCCACCCCTGTGGTGCGGGCATGCTTTGCAAAGCGCTTCGTCTGCGTCTGAACAATATTTTACGAATTCAGATTTTGGTGCTCTTGTGTTCTGTTCGGAACAATTAATTGTAATTGTAATTAATTGTCATTGCAATAATAATTGCATTTTTATTGTGCGTTGCCTCCTTATTAACTCTATGGCGTCTCCATAGTCGACGATTGCAGCGCCACCGTTGGCTGTCGACGCCGCGATAGTCGTGCGAAGAGCTCGGGTCGTTCCACTGCCCTCTTCTAGTTCGCAGTACCTAGACTTGGCATGCCGAAATCCCAAAATATGGAAAACCCTGTGGCAGTTTTGGCAGTGCACCTTTTTCTTTCTTTTTTCTTGTTTTTTTTTGTGTTAGCTCCGCGAAGCAACTGTGGCTATGAGTGGCATACAGATGTGGACAGATGGAGAGACGACAGCAGGGAGGAATGGGGACAGGGGGGGTTAGTATGCGCCCTGGGACTTATGGGGAACTGTGCCGACATTGTTTGCGTGTCATTCCAAATTAATGCGTAAATAAGTTCACTCGCAGTTTTCTGTGTTCTTGTTGTTGTTTTTTTTTCATGTGTTTTTGTTTTTTATAATAGATCCGAGCCGTCCCGAGGCGAGTTTGCACCCGGGGCAGGCTAAACGTGTAGCGGCCCCCTCCCTCACTGCCGTAAGAAGCTCTGTAAACACAGAAAAGAAAACGCTTATTTGCACTGCCGAGATCGTAAATTCAAATTCTCTTCATTCCTGCGTTATACTGCCCAACCAACGTGCCAGGGCCTGCCGTGCGGCGCCCTCTCTGGTGAGAGCGCACGGGGCGTCTGCCCCTAGCTTTGAGTGTGCGTCGTGCACATTTTCAAAATTGCCAGAACGGTAAAATTTTACTTATTCGTCACTGAAGCAAGTCTTCTGCCGTGTGCAGCTTGCCGTACTTTCCATGACAATGAATGTTTCCTCAGTTAGTGGTTGCTCGGGGAGGGGGGGGGGGGGCTAACAAACAGCGGCAAATTGTCTCAGCTGCTCTGCTTCGTTTTCTTTGAAGGTGTCCGCGAGGAATCCGGAATTCTGAAGTTCGTGTGGTGTCCACTTAGAGATGCCTTATAAACAACACACCAAAACAGTTTCGCAAAATTCGTTCGTATTTTCTTATAAAACATCAAAAACATCGAATTCAAAACCAATTGCCAGCTTCCGGTTGCAACGGCCCTTCCCCGCTTCGCCTCTTCCGGTGACGTAGTTGGCATTGCCGGCAAGATTCCCAATCGCTCAGCCGACGATGTCGCCATGCTGGTTGCGATCCGATACCACCGAAAGCATGAACAGAGATGTTTCTATAGCGACTTTTCGGCAGCAGATGGCGAGTCGGAAGACCGCATTTTGTGACTTCCTTCATAACCGACTCCAGTGACGTCGGTCCGCACACTGTTGCCTGAGTTCAGCCGGGAGCGCGCAGCCGGTTGCAGAATCCGGTTAAATTCATTTGCTAATGTTTCCGACTATTTCTAAACGAAACATTTCGGTTACATGCATTTCCGGCACCCACTATTTCGATTGCCCCTTCAGCTGAACTGCGTTCTTTTGTGTGTGTGTGTGTGTGTGTGTGTGTGTGTGTGTGTGTGTGTGTGTGTGTGTGTGTGTGTGTGTGTGTGTGTGTGTGTGTGTGTGTGTGTGTGTGTGTGTGTGTGTGTGTGTGTGTGTGTGTGTGTGTGTGTGACAACGCTCCCCGGTCTCCCGATCTAGTCACCATTGTTCTTTTTTTTTTTCGCTGTGCTTGATTCATTAATTAGGCAATTAGCTAACTTTTAAAATATTTTTTTAAGGCCGGTGGTGTTCATGGCAAGTTCTACGGTTCCTGTTGTCTTATTAAGTACTTAAGCACAACGACAAAGATTTTTGGATTGGATTGGCTTGGATATCAAAGAAAAATACAGAGATGTTAGTCCCGACCGAGTCAGGACTGGCTACTCCAAAACGCGTTTGTGGTTGGAAAGATACAGCCAGAAAAAAGAGGAAAACGAAAGGAACACACATCCACTAGTCCGACAGAGGATCCAAAATCCGCGGATGTACTGCTTGCGACACGGTTGTCTCAAATCGTCTGTCAGTATAGTTATACAGCCCATTTTTCCTTGATAGCCATCGAAAATGTCGTGCCAATATTGCGTTTAAAGGTGGACCCTATGGCGCACGTCTTACTAGAAATAAATGATCTTGCAACACCTCAAGATTTGAGATGGGATAAACCACGGGGTGCTGATTTCAGACAACCGTGTCGGAAGCAGTACCTGGTAAGGTCGAACTACCCTGCACCTATAGCAGGTGCAGGGTAGTTGTTCTTAGTTAGTAGTCAACAGGTTCTTTTTCAGTTATCTGCTATTTTGCTTCCATATTTTAAAGGAGCAGAGACGTGACATTTTAACATGGATGGAAGCCCGGTTTCATTCGTCAACATTCCGTCAGGAGACACGCAAAATATTTTATGTGTGCGTTGTATTGTCACTGCGCAACAAAATTTGCACACACAAAAAAAGACTGTCTGAGAAAGCAGCCTCAGACAGACGGTTTCATCTCGTCTCGTGACGACGAGAGCTCCCCATCCCTTCCTTCTTTCTTTCTTCTCAGCTTACGTGCTTAGACCCCCTCCTCGTTCCCCCATTCTCTTACACGCTCTTTCAAGGAGTGGAGGGACTGTCGAAAGGTGAAGCAGAGAACTCGGGCACTCGCTGTGTCATACCGCGTCGTTCTTTCGCATGAGCCAATTTTATTCGTTGTTTCTCACTTGCAGAACACGCCACAGCAAAAACAAAAACAAAAACAAAAATCATGGCTGAAAAAGATGGCCATTCTCGACACCTAAGAAGAAGCAAAATATCCTGCTACGAACGCCGCGGAAATCCTATCGCAACAGGCTTCTACAAACCTGCGTAAACCTTTCTCAAAAAAGATCTTAATGCATCGCGCAGGCAGCGCACGGTGTTGACTTCAGGGCGGTATATTAACAAGACTGATGCGTTTCTTCGTGTTGAGTCATAGTTATGTTCCCGTAAATCACCGGGATGCAAAGTCTTCACCACGAACACTGTAACGTTTCCCTTGACTCTTGTGCCTCTTTCCCAAACTGTCCAAAACCACGGGGCTATTAGCGCGGGCTCATCTCCTATTTCCCGACGTCGCTCGGTCATAATTCTCCCTTTAACGCTTGATGTATGCACAACTATTTATCCCGCACGCCATGCGGCGCTGGAGTGGAGAGCAAATTTCAAGAGGAAGTTGTTGCAAATGGGCGCAGCCACTTTTATCGCGTCTGGAAGCTGTGCAAAAGAAGGGATGCTAAATGAAAAGTTACGGTGATCCTCTTCTACTGCTTTTGACGTTGTCGAAACACTAGATTCTATTTGTGTCTGCAAAATGCGTGCAATTTGTGAGCGTCAGGAGAACTCAACTACATTCTAGGAACACACGAACAGATATAGAGGTGATGATGATGACGACGACGCCATGTCTGCAACCTCTATAACGACTTGAAAACAAAGTCACGTGACCGATAAATGACGTTACCTGTGGCGTATGACCAGGAGCAAGATGTTCCTCAAGCGACTGCTCGAGGGTAGTTACAAAAATGGCGTATGTAATTTCGCCCGTGTGCCGCTGTGCCCCATTATGTCACCGACGACGTCACCGGTCACCGCGTTTTACGCGCATAATTAGCCGACGCCCCTGTCTGCGACACGTGTGCAAACGCCGCGTAGGAAACGCGGCGGCCGACGACTGTGGCAGCCAAAAAAGCCTGAGAAGGAACGTGAAGGAGGTCCATGGGGCGATCTCAATCACATGTGCTTAAAAAGCTATACACACTTTAATCTGAAGAAAAAAAAATCGTTTTCGAGTCTCTCGTCAGGAAGAACCGCGTTGTTTCAGATTTTTATAGGACATTCGGGAAATTCCAACTGTTAGTTTAAGGCACGGTCCGTATGGCACATCACAAATGACATTAAGACTTACCGCTTTAAGCACTTATTGTAACGTTTTCGTGCTCGTGGGGTACAAGAATGAGCTAACGAAGCGATATACTCAAGCAACGATAACGTGTCTGTCGTGTTGCCACCCTCATTTGCACGATCACGTGACTGTTCTTCTTTTTACCTCTTCTCAAGGCGCGGAGACATACCATGGTATAGTGCCCGCAGGTCGACTTTGTAGGCCGAGCGCCACGTGTCTTATCTTATCTCTGCTGTGTCACAGTATGCAGCCACTCGACCCGTCTGTCCCCATGTTATATCAGGGCAAGTGAGTACTCCGGTCCTATCTGACCCCATATACAATATTCTCCAATGCCTGCACAGAGTTCATTTCGTAAAGGATGCGATCTGCAAATGAAACGCCAAGATGGGTGACGCATAATTCATGTTGAATGCGGAGTTCGCCTCGGATCAAAATCGCTATCAATATTTACCAGCGTTTCGCTTCCACCAACACGTGGGCGATGAAGGAAAATATTCTCCATGAATATTCTATGAATTGTGATTTCTCGTGAAGTTTATGTGAAGTTTTCGGATTGCTAAACTTTTTTTAAAGCGCAGTGTTTGCGGACAAAGAAGAAAACGCTTGCTGCCATAAAGGGACAAACAATACAGCTCCAACCAGACTTCTTTCTCCCGAGCGTCGAGGTTTTATCGACTTTTGCAGTGTTTGACTTAGAAGCGCGGGCTTTTAGTACTTCACCCATTCACCCTCATTAAAACTTCATTAATTTCCCCGAACGCTCTGAAAGCTAAATAATAAAGGGACACTAACTGTGCGAGAATTTCCCGTCGCGAAATGAAAGGTATCGTCGCCACGTCGCCAACGCAAGAGGAACGAGACCCACCCGTTTCGTCGTTCGTAATTTATGAGAGAAAGAATCCTGCAATATACGCTCTCCCTCTCCTTCTCAAGAAGCGCGACAATGCGGGGCGTGCTGTCATTGGTCCGCGCAAACGATTTGTCCAATCATCGCTGGAGATCGTTTCAGGAGACCAATCTGAGGACCAATCAGAGGCCTCTCCGCATTGTCGGGCTTCTTGACAATGAGAAGGAGAGGGAAAGAGGGCATTGGGGTTTCTTTCGCTCATAAGTCATGGACGACGTAACGGATAACTCCCTTTGCTTTTGTATTGATGTCAAGGCAATCAAGGCAATGGCACCTCTTACTCCGCGAGGTGAATCTTTTGTGCTTCAGGGTTCTTTTAAGAAAACATTTTGAGGAGTATGCACAAAGCCAGCGATCGGCCTCATCCATAATAGCCAGGTTACGTGCAGCCCGTTACTCAATTTTTTTAAATCACTATATTGTGATTCTACAATGATGTAACTAGATATAGACTCACTTCACTGCGTGACGTCATTGCGATGCGGCGGCGCTGCTATCTTCTTTGGTGGGCAAAAATCGCGCGATCATTCGGATCACTGGCCGGTGTTTTCGGCAGTTATTAAAGGCATGCCGCGAAGGGATGTAGCTATTGTATGTGCTACGTGATACAGGAAGCCCAAATACGCCTTACACACCATGTGGCTCCCTATACTGCCTGTCGCCCACCAGCGACGTCTGACCTATGCGCATGCGCAGATGCGCCGTCAAGTTTACAAATAGAAGTGGGTCTATTGGCATAAATCCGGCGTACCATTTGTGATATTAAGACGTGCGGCCCCTGCTTTCGTGCAGGACAGTAACCCTCCTTCGAAACTGGAATATTGTAAGCGGGGCATAGGATACAAAACATATATCTTTTCCGTAAGGTACAATGCTGCGATGTCTGGAGTTTTGGACCGAATAGTTTGTTCCATTCAGAAATGGCTTTCGGTCCCCGGAGAAAGTGGAACACAAGACATGCTTCTTCCACGACATTTCGGTCGAATCGCGCGTGCATATCCGTTTTCATGTTACGAAAATCCTCTCGCAAATATCGCTGAAACATTGTGTGTGCCTCTCGTATTACTTATTCATGAAAAGTTTCGAATGGAATGCCATGTACGCTTCTTGCATCACCTCCTTTTCTTTCAGCGCGCACGCTGGTTTCTGCCGTTTTGCACTATGCACTGCTTTAGCGTATAGAACCCTATTCCGAAACGCTTTCATCTTTCCCTTTTCCTCCCCAGTTTTCCCTCGTTATTCTTCGCAATAAATGTATCCCCCTTCCCGCCTTTCATCTTCTACTTGTTCTCCTTCGGTTACTGGGACACACGGCACAGCCGCGTGGCTATATGCTTTCTCGATTACATTTACTCATTCAATGGCATCTGTCTGAATAGAAGAAATCTAACTATGTTTGATGACAGCTGCACTGGATTGGACAAAGAACCTTTTGCCGTCTCGTATAGAACATGCCCCGGGTTTTCAAAATTTTAAAAACTCAACCGATGTTCTGTTTGAAGCCAAGATGTCCTTCCTGTCGACTTGCAGGTCGTTTGCGGGCTTGACCTCCGATGTTCCGGTTTCACCAACGCGACTTAGCACTTGAACCGAGATAAGACTATCCCTAAACTTGCTCTCAAGAGGGAACACAAGTTCCCTCTCCAGCGTGCATTTTTCTTAAAGTAAACTCTAAGTACTCAGAAATGTACCTAAAGTAAAATACAAGTACTCAGAAAAGTACTTAAAGTAAAGTATAAGTACCCAGAAATGTACCTAAAGTAAAATAGAAGTACTCATCACTCAGAAATGTACTAAAAGTAAAGTACAAGTGCTCAGAAATGTACATAAAGTAACACAGAAGTCATTTTTAACACCCTGTTTTCTTCCTATAGAACTGTTAAGTAGGCCAGTAAGATGCACCATAAGAAGTAATTCACACCACAGAGTCATAATTATCGCAGAAATTGAATTTAAAGTACGCCGCGCAACGGTGGTGGAGAGCAGTACCAACCTGTGATCTGCCTGCGACCTCGCGCTGACGCTACAGTGTCCGCGCTCGCTGATTGGTTCAGAGAAATGTCTGCTGTCGTCTGCTACTCGGCTGTTCGGAGCTCTGAAAAAGCATCGCTCCTAGCTCGGTCATGATTCGGCCACTTTTTCTATCCCCCATTCTCCGGGGAAACTGGCAAAATTGGTTTACGGCGGCAAAGGGACAGGGCGCTGACTCTCACTGACCAGCGAACCAGAACGTGTGGGCCCTGTAACGTCATCGGTGACGTGGCATCATGCTTCTCCTCCTCGTTATACCCGGAGTGGCGAGTTGAGGGTGGCCGCGCGGAGCTATGTGTATGTGAGTGTTTTTCTGGGAAACAAATTGCACACATCAAAATTTTTCGTGCTATTCGGTACACTTTCATCAGACGTCTTAGTCTGAAACTTTTTGGAGGACCCTCTGTACTCCTTTAAAGTACAAGTACTCTCCTTCACTGCAGGCAATGTATACACTAAAGCTTCACCAGCGGCGTCACCGAGCGGGGCCAGCGTCCTCTCGGTGGTGGTGGTGGTTCAAAAATCATGCTGAAGACAATTGGTGGTGTGTTCGTGTGTTCCAATCCTCTTGCCGATTGTACGTACTCTCTAGGATTTTTCCTGGATTTTCCGACATACTTTCCTGACGAATATGTTGCCACAGTTACCGCTGAAGTCAGCCCACGATGCATACTAACCCCCTCTGTCTCCCTTCCGGTTGTCCTGTACCCCCCTGTCCACGTCTGTACGCCGTGGCACGCAGCTCATAACCACAGCTGCTTCGCCGCGCTATACGATATCTAAAAGAAAAACTAAAGGTTACTTAGAACCAAGTTTTGATGAAAGAATAAAACGAGCACGAAAACACTGCACAACAATAGAGACGAGTGTGGTTGAGAAAAATGTACTTGTAGAAAGTGTACTTCGAGAAAATGTAGCTGCGAATACTTGCAGAAGGCATTTGTAAAAAGTGTGTACTTGAAAAAGTTTATAGCTTGAAAAAGTGTAGTTACAAAAAGTGCAGTTCAAAGCTGTAGTCGTAGAAAGCGTACTCTTACCAGGTGCAGTTGAAAAACTGCAGTTGCAAAAAGCGTAGGTAAAAGGACGCCGACGATGTTGTGCGAAATGCAAGAATCGTATTGACTGATGATAGCAGAGGCGAGTCCAGACCGTCGGTTTGAGGGGGGGGTGCGGATTCTCTCCTGAAGAGCGTGGTGGGGGAGGCGAGAGAGGGAAACCGAATGTATAACTGTCGTTTTTCGGGGTGGGGCGATCGCCCCCCCCCCCTCTTGGATCCGCCACTGGACGAGAGAAACATGTACGTAAAACATTAATTATGAGCCCAGACGGTATAATAACGCCAGTAGCACGAACTCAGGCCATCACACGTAATTTCCATTATTCCCGGAGGTCCTCGTTAGGGCACTGTAGATTATGCGTCCTACGAATCATCTACGGGGGACATTGTACGAGTAGCTTCGGAATGTGGTCTTCTGCGAAAGTCGTTAAGAAGTCGGCGTTGAGTACCACCGTATTATCCTGCGAATAAGCCGCAGGGTAGTCGTTCTTGGACTTGTAGCAACGTTTTCGACCACATAACCGGCATCTACAGATAAATCAAGGCTAGTATGCCGGAGGTAAGTCGTGCTGGAGACAAACAACAACTTTATTTTGAGTTGATGAATGGAGGAGACCAAGGGCAGGTTGGTGTGTGAAAGTTACGAGTCATTGATACTTTTAAACTGATACCTTTATGCGTCCAATAAGTGCGTAGGGCTGGATGACATGTCATGTGCGACCACTACTGTCACTTGTGTTTGTGGAACACTAAAATTGTGTAGCTACCACAGCAACACGAAAAAAAAAATTAACAAGTTCTCGTTGAAAGGTTCTCAATAAAAACTTAATAGCATTTCAGAAAGAGTTTCATCAAAAATTAACTGACAGAGATGCATCATTTTGTTGTTGTTGTTGTTGTGCAAACTTATTCTCAGTAAATATTCCCTCATTATTGTTATGAAGTACGTACATCGCAGAGCCGTTTATAAGTAGCCGTTCACAGACCTATAAACGGCTATGGCACATCAGAGTCGGCATCATCCTACTCCGGGAAAAAAAGAAGAAGGGAAGTTCTTCGTCGTAGAATTGAGGAACGTGGAATGTATTCTCTATTCCAAGGGACTTTTACAAATCAATCAATCAATCATTCCAAGGGACCGTACTAAACAAAGAAGAAGCTAACGGGAAACTTTTCCTTCAGTTTCAGTTTCAGAAAAAGTTTCCTTCAGTCATGGGTGGGTTACAATAGTAACAGGCTTGTTTTTTGCAGGTGTATATATATATATATATATATATAAAAGTGAAATAATAAGACTTGGACTACAGATTACAGGAACGTTAACAAAAACTAATGTATTTAATGGGCAATTTAACACATAGATTTAAAAAAAAAGAATGGTCGACGTTTCGACAGTGGCACTGTCTTCGTCAGGACAAAAAGTCAGGACTTTGTTTGTCCTGACGAAGACAGTGCCACTGTCGAAACTTCGACCATTCTTTTTTTTTTAAATCTATGTGTTAAATTGCGCATTAAATAAATTAGTTTTTGTTAACGTTCCTGTAATATGTAGTCCAAGTCTTATTATTTCACTTTTATTCAACTTCGTAGCCGTCTGATATATTAACCTATTTGTTCTATATATATATATATATATATACCTACGCATTGCTGATGAAGGCCCAGTAAGGCCGAAACAGCTGTCCAATGCTGGTGTGGCGACGTTTGGGACTTATAAACATATATATATATATATATATATATATATATATGATGCGGCAGCACCAGAGGACACGTGTTTCGCCGTGTTTGCGGCTCGTCAGCCCTGGGTAGCTGCGCATCGTTCCGAATTGGCAAACCAGGGGTCACTCAGCGAGCGATATACACCTGGGAGGGTGACTGAGCACTCCTCAATGCCACAGTGCAAGCCAGTGAATTACAATGCCATAGAAGCCATGTTAATCTGTAAGTTTGAATTTCAAACACGTCTAGTATCATTCATTTGTTTCTTTAATGGCTTTTTTTCCTGCATCATATATATATATATATATATATGTGTGTGTGTGTGTGTGTGTGTGTGTGTGTGTGTGTGTGTGTATATAAACATTTGAGAGAAATACATTTTCGTCAGACAAGCCGCAGCGTAGCATCGTTTATTTTTATTTTTTTTCTGTTTTCAACAGATATATGCGTGAACATGGTTATATGCGCGCAATTTCAGTAACATTTTAGTGTCTCGTGATGAGGTTGTAAGTGTTAACCTTCGGGTGAGCCAAACTATTTGGAAATGTGAAACTAATGCGAAACTAACTAAAGTGAAACAAATGCGAAACTCCAGTCCGTCGTGAGGTCGATCACAATCGCAGTCATCTCAACCCTCGAATTTCGCTGCATTCATCACAGAAGATTACCATGTTCCGCACCGCACACGTAGTGCTTCTTCTGTAGTTACACTCATCTATGAAACGCTACACAACAACACAATTCGAAGAAGCACTGTATTCCTCACGCCTCAAGAAGCAACTTGAGCTTCGCGTACCACTAACATACTTTAACCATAAATATCAAACGAACTGAGTCTGATGATTAGCAATAAATTAGTTGTTTGACTGCGCAGCTACGTAACTGGTGTCTGCACGGGGAACTAAATCTATTAAATGATGCATGGATGGATCGATGGGTATTTAAAGAATTAAATGCTGCGTCTACATACCACGTCCCACTGGAATGACGCAACAGCGGGAGCAGCAAAGAGCTGGAACACTCCCTCCTTTGTCCCGGCTGCAAAAGGTCCAAGTGCCAGTCAGACGCGAGAGTGGAATTATTTGTTATTATTATTATATTAAATATAGGATTATTTATTAGCAGGAGCAGCATTATGCATCAGCAGGACTGTCCAGGGACAGCACACTGCTCTAATCCCTTTTGTAGTTATTAGCTAGGACTGCGTATTAGTTCATATCGGATGAATATGTCATCTGTCTGCACAGCCATCTAGCTGGCAGACATATGTATGGATATCTCTGCCATTATTGTCGTGCTGGATTTGATTAAAGAGGTAGATTTCATCTTCCTGCGTTTCTAATCTTCGTTTGAAAAAATAAGTTCTCATTCGGTCGGGTAAATTAATTTCCGAATGACACCACATAAAGCGGGACGCTCGTACATCGTGCAAAATAATCTAATCAAAAGAATATTTATAACCGTCATTGGAGCTCATTACGTTACGCGAGGACAGTCTCCTTTGTTCTCTGCTATTTCCATTTGATCCCTTTGTCGCACGCTATTCATTAATTATTCCCTTCCTGGCTTCCTTTGTAAAGGGAGCATTCGTGTGTTAACAAGGAGCAGAACGGGGTCTCGAATTCGCTATTTGTTGAATCCAACCCTTTCTTGCTCTTTGCCTCATAAGGGCGGCTTAAGAACGGAACATTATTTCAGTCTCGAACACGGTTCCGTGAACACACTACATTTTGTGCAAGCGACAATGACAATGGATAGTGTTAGTATACCGTTGAAGACGTCAGCGTGAAGTTATTACGGGACCCAATGTCAGCGTGCGTGACTCAGAACGTTATTCGTTGATTGGATGCGGTGGATACACTATATACTTCAAGGGCGGCGTTATAAACGGTACACTAACGCTCTCTATAACGTTAGCGTGTACATATGCCATTAACCGGTAACGACACGTCGTCACACACGTTGACTCGAATGTACAGAACAGCACCGAATGGTTGGTGTTTCTTCATGAGGCTCTCTTCACTAAGTGACTTCTCTAGTCCTATAGCCGTTTGTTGTTCCTCTTACGATAACAATTAAAACCGGAGTGTCCTGACACATCCGCGATCCCACAGTCGTGTTGCTCTTCCAACTGGGAGGATTCACCCAAAACACAGCAACGCAGTGTTGCCAGGTTGCTTAGGCGAAAATTCAGGAGGTCGGCGTCAGAAAATTCAGTAGAATTCAGTAGATGTACTAAAAACAGGGGCAAATGCTCCACGGCGACCTAACTAGTGGGCCATATGATAAATAAATACGAACTTTCACGATATATGGGCGACAGAATAAGTGAAATATACTTGTAATTTGGTGTACACAGTAAAGAAGTGCTTGCACACCGTCATTCGATCACGTACTCTCGCTCATACATATTCGCAGTTAGGTCCAGTGATAGTTTCTGTCGAAAGCTGTTCACGAGGTTCACCTAAGAAAATATCCGTTCCACACACGCGCTCGAATGCGACAAGCAGATGAGGTTTACAACGAAACTTCCTAACGACGGAACTTGCATGTTTGCTATGTTACCGGGTGTCCTGTGGAATATGCATGATTCTGCAATGTATTTGCTATAAATTGTTTTACTTGGGCAGCTGCTCGCTTTTTTACAGGTGACTGCTTGCAGATGCCACATAACGCGTAGACCCCTCATTATGTCAAAAGTACATGATTTTCTCGCTCGTACGCGGATTACGATGCAACCGGACAGTGCCAGCAAAGCGGAATTGGACTTTGCTATGCAAAACCACGCTTCAGGCAAAAAATTCGTTAGATTTAAGAGCGTTTTGACCTTTTTTCTGTATTTCAGTAGACAGACTCGGAGTCCAGTAGATCTACTGAAATTTCAGTAGACCTGGCAACACTGCAGCAACGTGCTGCACCACCGCCACCTAGCCACAGAAGGCCCGGTTATTGCCCCTCTCACTCCTTCGCTACGTGGACATATTATAGTCAGAATTCGTAGGCTACTGCGATTAGCCGTTCTGCGAAACTCGCAAACGATTGCGGCTAACTTCACAAATTTCAATCTGTAGACTAAAAGTGCCACACGCTTTAATCAGTCTTGAGAAATATATGGGGACCATGCATGCTGCGCTTTATTTTATTTTCCCATTTATAGTACAGGGGACGTTTACTCGCAGACGACAGTTGCTGCCCATGAAGCCGACGGTGGCTCGTCCTCGTGGTTACGACCGCTGGAAGCACGTTCGTGATTGGCTACGGCCGTTGAAAACACGATCCTAATTGGCTGACTCTTAGCTGTTACGTCACGTCGACGAGTAAGCGGACTTTCTGTACCTAGGTGGCGTCGACTGCACTCAGCTGGAGGATGCCACGTGGCACAAAATGCAGGTCTGTTTATTAAGATCATTCCGCCGGCAGCGTCAACTATAATCTCGTCCTGAAAGCAAAAGAACACTCCAGCCCATGCTACACGTCTGGCTTAATTTGCTCGCGGAAGAAATAAGCTTTCCAGTTGAAGTATACGCGAACACAATAAGCCTTATCAACTCCTGTGTATTCAGCTGCTCTTGTAGATATCGGGCGCTGTTTGTACAAGGCAGAGCTGACCCGGCTGTCCCTATGTGTCGTCTGCTCTTACACGTGACGCTCTCCGTTAAGCCTTTAATGGAGAGTCGGGGCACCTACGTGTTTCTCTGTAATCGCATGTCGTTTCGCATAGCCTATACGACCGTGTATTGCTTCCGACAAAGTCGCACGTCGTTCACTCTTTTCCTTTTCTTTTTTTCTTTTTCCAAAAGATAGGTTGTATAACGAAGAGGTTGGCCGGGAGAGCAATGTCGGTCTCCCTAGAGTCCTCTAAGTCTCCCAGTGACTTATGCGTCAGGTTGTTGTGGATCGTAGGAGACAGAAATCAAATAGGGTGAAATCTTCTTAGAGATCCCGCAACGGTCCCTGCAATTTAGCGAGTATTTGTCCGAGAGCTCTCGTACCGTTGTGTGCAGCTTGCAGCAATGAACGATAAGCGCAGCCTTTTTTTTTTTTTTTTTCCAAGCGATACGGCCATATGTAGAAGTACACTCTTAGAAATGAACTTCACCACATAGCACGCTCCTAGCCAACCATCACCCCGAATGACAACGTTCTCGCCCCTGATTTGCTGAAAACGGGAGGAGGAGCCTATTTTGTGGCCATTATGCACGGCACAAAATAGGCTCCTCCTCCCGTTTTCAACAAATCAGGGGCGAGAACGTTGTCATTCGGGGTGATGGTTGGCTAGGAGCGTGCTATGTGGTGAAGTTCATTTCTAAGAGTGTACGTTCTCTCGCGTGGAACAATATTCTCGCTTTTTCCTTTTTTTTTTCTTGCGTGTGTCCCTTAAAAATTGGGAGTTCAACTTCCCGCAGAAATGTTGATTAGCACGACACGTAACAAGTTGGATATGGAGTAGCGAAGATGAGTAACTCTCTATAGTATAAGTCTCGTTATAGCCGCGGTTGCTCTTGCGCCATAGAAATGTCAATCATCATCATCATCCACTATATTCCCAATGTATAGTATGCCAGCACCTTCAGAATATATGTCTCCGGAAATCGTTTCCGCAGGACGAAAGTAACAGAGTGCAAAGTGTTGACTTAATACAGCTTTACTCAGAACTGAATTAGCAGCTCTACACGGGCATTTATACAGGGTGTTTCACGTAAAGTGATAAAAAAATTCTAACTGGCGTCGTATTCGCCGGAGGACTGTGGGACCTTCGGCAATTACTTTCTGGGAACTTTTTCCGCCATTTAGGAGCGCTATGGACAATTTTTATTTGAGGGAAATTTATTTTTTTCAATTGAGCTTTGAAAATTGCAAAGCGAACCTCACTCTTTTATTTATTTTTTTTTTTTTTTTTTCAGAAATATGAAGTCCTCCACGGATAACCAGAGACCCAACAAAAACTGTGCTCAGTATCGCAACTGAAATAGTCTTTAAAAAATGAGTAGGGATGGGCCAACCGATTCTGCGAATCATCGAATCGTAGGCAGGGATTCGAGATTCGGGAATCCGAATCCCAAGTGCCCAAAACGGCGAATCGAATCTTTCGAATCCACCAACCACGTTTGTTTGTTTCTTTTTTAAAAAATTGGCGCCTCCGGAGTCCACCGAATGCCTCATTGGCTTCCATATTGATTGGCACCAAAAATATCCCGATTTGAAGAAACTGGCGGAAAAAAAAATTCCTCAGCGCAACCACCATCGACAGTAATGTAAGAAAGACATTGCAAATTGAGTCATTCAATAGAGTGATTCAATAGTCATTCAATAGAGAGTTCATGGCAAGAGGTGCGATCGTGGCCCCGTCATAGCGACTGACACCCCCATCTATGACAACGTTACAATATCTATCACTCAAAACACAATTCAAGCATGCTATCCGTTACTTCACGATTTTAAGAATGACGATTGACAGGTTAGAAGCATGAATAATTTAATTAAAACGCTTTCGCGCAGTACATGGTACAGCGAGACTTTATACATGGTCAACTCATGAGAAAGCGCGGGGAGGGGGGGGGAGAAGAAAGAGTGAGGGAGAAAGTGGGCAAAGGTTATACAAAAATCTCAGATGGCCAGACAGCTCAAACTGGACACAAAATTTTACCTTATCTCGCGGACTTGTCGTTTACTTTTTATCTACGCGTATTAACAATTTCAGTACATTAAAACATGAACATCGTCGGAAATGGAATGGAATGTGTAAACATTTCATTGACTAAAATAGCTGGACTAAAAAGCGTGGACTGTTGGGCTAGTTGGTACATGATTACTGGAGAATTTAGTGCGAATTTAGCGCACGTTGTGTCTGTGTCTCCTTCTATCGTCTCGTCTCTTCGTGCTAAATTCTTCTGTTATAGCTTAACCTTCCCGACTTTTGCTGCCGAAAATTCGTACGTAATGTCACTGAAGTCTTTCCTTTTATCTCTATTTATTTTATTTCATTTATTTATTTTTTCTTTCACTTTCTTACCCCCATTGCACGTGGAACATTATATGCCGATGGAAATTGTGATGGTCAGCATTAACTAAATGGAAAAGCGAAGGCTGGGGAGGACACTCTCATCTCCATAAGCAGGGTTATGTCTCAGGAGGGATCGTGGTGCGCGCGATAAAGCACAAGTACTTATATGAGCGTATCTCGCCGCGATCCCCTCAAGTAGCGCACGGGACGAGTGTCCCCACTTGTCACAATACCCTGGACGCGATATACTGACTCAATATACTGCCATTCTGTCAACAAACCCGCCTATCAAATGCACGTCCACTAAACTCACTGATGCCCCCTGCCAAGAAGAAATATAACGTATTCCACGTTATCTATCCCACGACCCTTTTTTATATAGTGTATTTTCCCGACCAGGAGGAAATGTAATATTCAACAGCACCTGCGTGAGTGTCAGCACCATTTGAGTCGCTGTTTCATCGGAAAGGCGCACAAACAACGGCAAAGTTCTGAAAGAGCGCAATGGCAGTCCATCGACGGATATTTCTGCCAAGTGCACGCTTCGGGGTTCGTTTGAAGTAGACCATATGTATAGTAGCGGCGGCTGACGGTGAGGTGAAAAGACCTGTCTCCGTGTGGAGGTTGCTCTGAAAGGGCGCTTGTTGTCTTTAGCGCCGAGTCTTTCGAATTCCATATGAGATGTCCGCTGCAGGGGATGCCTGACGTGTCGTGAATGGCAATGGGGAGCGATTTCTGCCAGTTCGGTTATGACGTGACATAAATGGGTTCGGCTGACGTTGAAAGAGTTGCGAAAAGGTGCAGAAGTTTAACCAGTTTTGTTGCAGTTCTGTAGCGAGAAAGTGGGCAGACTTTTCTGAGCACGAAGCCTGTGTTGTTGGGGGATTTAATGGTATAGTGCGTAATCAATGTGACGCGTGAATGGATGGTTCCCGGATCAGTTTGATGGAACCGTCATTTTTCAAGCGTTACTTCACCTTGCTTTTAGGTCAGTAAATCAGTAATAGTACTATAGGTCTGCGGAATAAAGAAACAATAATTTAATGATGATGATGATAACGTGTTCTGACTACCCCCCCCCCCTCCAAGTGGTCTTTCCTCTGTAAACGCTTTGTCTGCTCCTTATTGTCACATCAACGTATTTCACCATCGTGGTCATCTGCACCATTAACTTCTTTAATTAATTTTTTTATAATTTAATTCAATATTAATTTAATTTAATTCCCATTAAAAAATTCAACTCGATCCGTTCTTAGATTCCGGAGTAGCGCCTTTGTGTTACTTCCGTTTATGTGTCCTACGCACTTGCTTTGCAATAACAAACAACGTTGGGCTAGTTGGTAAGCATACGACATGGTAGACAGCGCACAAAAACATGCACGAGAAGAAGACTAGTCCGTCTAGTCCGTCCGACTAGTCCGTCAAGCGCTGGTGTTGTCGTCTTCTTCTGGTCCGTGTTTTTGTGCGCTTTCTACCATGTCGCACTTGCTTTCTTAATGATATAAGTGTGCTCTGGCCATGCCTAAGGAGCTGCTCTGCTGAAGTTTCACGAGCGTATTCGCTCCAGAGGGCTGCTTTTTTTTCGTCCTTATCAAAATGAGAAGATAGAAAAATATAACAAGTAGCTTCAACCAAAGTTATACAATGTACGTGTCTTTTATCCGAGTCCTTCCCACGACCATCTCTATAATACACGACCACCACACTCGCACCTATAGCCCCAGCGCCGCTGATTTAGTTTCGCCAAGCGGCCGCCGCACGTTTGTGGCGCTGAATACGGGACCCTCGGCAGACGACGCGTGCTATGCGGATACCGTAGCTGCCGTCATGCGCGTTTGGTTTTGGCTGGTTTTCACGCGGTGGGCAGTGTTTGTCTCCAGTGCATGGTTTGTCAGACGTGAGACGTGATGGTGTATTGCACCGTCCCGCTTTGCAAGCCGAAGAAAGCAGTGTCGGACCCAAGAATTTCCTTCCACGAGTTCCGCTCAAATGCTGCCTTACGGGAGGAGTGGCTCGAAATATATGGCGAGGTCCTGACACAGGCAACTTCATCGCGATTGTTTCATTTCATATACGGTGCAATTTACGGATGGCAGTGTGGTTCATAAATAGTTTTATCTATTCGTAACAGCTGAGTACCTTTTAGGCTTTTACGCATCTCTGTCTGAAAGAAGGAATAATGAACCGTGGCCTCTGACCAGGGATGGGCATAAATACATTTTTTTGAGTATTTAAATATAAATACAAAATACTTCGTTGAAAGGGGTGTTTAAATACTCTTCATAAATACTTTTCGATATGAGTATTTAAATACAAAATATAAATACAGTATTTAAATGCCGTAACTACTACCATAAATACTGTGAGGGAGATGTCATCTGGAATTACAGAAATGACAATGATCATAACAAATGAGCAAGGAAAATTAGCACTTATTTGTTAGATTATCGTGGTAATTTTAATATTAGAAGAAGACCGCATCACTCAGGCGTCTTGTGCTCGGCCGTACAATCAGATTCGCAAAGGGGAACCATCTCCACAGGTGCCGATGAACAAAGGCTTGCATTAAATTTGATGAAGATGCTTCGTACAACAAGGTAGTCAGCCGCGACCATTGTCTCCAACAACAGCGAAAAACTCGCCATCTAAAATCGTTTTTCGCCTGCATGCTAGCTCAAACACTGCGCCCTAAATTCGCCATTCTTCCCAAAATGTCAAACGCAGGGCATATCTACGGCATGAGTCAGTATATTTTAGCAGTATATATTTTTATTTTTGCTTATTTTTATTTGTTTATTTTAAGAGTATATATATTTAGGAGTATTTATAAAGTAGTTACAAGAATAAGTACCTCAAAACTGATATTTAAATATAACTATAAATATACGTTTTTCTACTCTATATTTAAATACAAAATATAAATAATTGTGGTGTTTATATTTTATATAGTACTTTAATTACAATGTATTCAAATACTGCCCATCCCTGCCTATACGACAGACTACTCGACAGCGTGTTCTCAGCATTTCAAGGCCGAAGACTTTAGCATCGGCGCAAAGCGCAAAATTCTCAGACGTGGCGCCGTGGCTACTTTACCTACGTTTAGTTACAGCGTACTAGAATAGGGTGTAGTTTAGTGATCACGAAGTTTACGCGGCCTTGCATGTCCCAGAGATGGTCGTGGTCGTTCCTAGAATTCCAGGACTCTTCGCGGGCAGTTTCCTTTCGCGATTTTCTTTGTCACAAGTTTTGTGTTAAGGAGCCCTACACCCAATGCTGTGCCGTTGCAAGATAAAATGCTGCAGCAGAAATAATTAGAAATCCACACTGAACGCCTTGTCGCACTTTTTTTACACGGTAATCTGGTTACTTTCACCTTTGAGCAATTCAGAATGGTCCGAATTAGGTTTGAAAGCAAGCAAACTGGAACTATAATTTAATTTCTTCTTGTGAGCTAACCGTCTCAGTTCTCAATCTAAACAGTAAAGCCCACTTGAAGGTATACCGTGAGCGGAAACACGGGACATTCTGGACAGTGATAAGGAGCACATATTCTGCGAGTACCTATAATCAACAATAAGGGGACAGGCCGGCACAATCTTCTCAGATTTAGACAAGGCCCTGTCCATGTCCTCTTTACGTTGTTCTGTCACGTTTCAACTAGATTAACCCATATGCATCTTTCTGTAGTGGCAGCAGTAAGTAGCAGTATAAGCATCTTTCTGTCCTCTGGATCTTCTCGGCCAATTAGCCGTTACAATTTGTTGCTTTGGACGTTACACAGCATGATGACGTCTGCAGCATGATGTACATTAATATGCAACTGCTACTTTCAAAATGAGTGGTCGTTTAATTTCTGGTGATCGTAATTGCCCTGAACTGAAAATCAAGAAGAAGAAAAAGCTATCTAAAATGCTGCCCGCTCTACGGAGAAGGGTTGTTTTTGTTCCAGACCGGTTGACGAGCTACCATCGTCTGGCAGTAGTGCCTAAAACTGGAGCACTTAAGAGAGAGAGAAAGAGGGAGAACAAATGAAAACTGGAATGCGTGATGGAGAGGGCTCGAAGCTATCTTGCTCTTTGTCCAGCCGGGCAGCCGTGATCGTATAGTGGTTAGTACCTTGCGTTGTGGCCGCAATAACCCAGGTTCGAATCCTGGTCACGGCATATATTTTACTTTTATTTAATCTTGAGGTATGCTGATCATGTGACCAAACGTCTCGATTTAGGCGGGACAAGTCCTGCTTTTGCGCGTAGTGATCCCGCTGTCCCACGAGCATGTTTGAGGACGCTGTTTTGTTCCAGTTTTGGCTGGTACGATCCCCGAATAAAAAAGAAATAGATGCCGCTAAACAAGGGTCTTCTACGTGGTGGTGGTGGTGCTAATGAAAAATCTCGCTGTTGTCCTCCTCACAGAGGTGGGCAACGTCGCGACTAACGCTCTGGGGGAACGTGGGTCTTGGGCCGACTTCTAAGGGAACTGTCCCACGTGGCCCTGTTCCGGCACACATCTATCCATGATCTGCCAATGGAACATTATGGTGTGTTGGCTAATTGGATTGGATATGGATATGAAAGTTGGATAGGGGTTGACTAAAATGCCAACCTTTTGACAATATTTCGTGGAAAACGAAGATATGCGCACGCTTTTCTCATCAAGCTGCCTCGGTGGGAACGTGCACCTTGATGTAATGATCAATCATCGCGACACTGACGATAATGCATACATTTCGTATCTATGATTTATGGTACTTTTTTTTTCTGTTAAGTTGTTGAGATGAAAGTTCAGTAGTGGACACAGGACTGTGTGCGTTTCAAATTGTCAATGTAAGTGTTTCGCAACGGGGACTGTACTACAGGGTTCGCCCTCAGAGTCCCGTTTCTACTGTACATAATTATGTGCATTTGAAAATAAAGGAATTAGAATCTGTAATGACGAAATGGAAGTGCAAGTTCAACGAGGTCGGGGAGATATTTTTCGTTCAAAAAGAAAACCAATCAAAAATAACAACATTGGGTATTGGAGCGGTGAAATCTGTAAGATTTGCTGACTGACAGCAATCCCTCCCCCCTCCATGTCCCGCCTTGGGGTAGGAAGAATATGGTCACATTAAGAATGCATCTTATCCGAATATCGAAGAAAATTTCGTCTGCTGTCAAGATCACTGGTCATCGGAAAGCCTCCTCTTTCTCCGTCTGCAAGAAATAGAAGCCTTGACGATAGATGTCGGACAGATTGTATTTACACTGTAATTACAAAACATAAAAAAAAAAGTAGAAGTACACCCGGAAGTTCGAAAGCGTACTGCAGAGAAGTTGCACAAGCAACTCGTTCTGCCGGAGGCTGTTCCAGAGTGGTCGACGACCTGCCACGGTCTGACGACAGTGCCGAAAGGTAGATTATCGTGAAAAAGAACACTAAAAAGAAGGAAAACGCAAAGTGGAGCACTGGAAAGAGTGCGTTTGTAGAAGAGGAGTTGGTTAGAATCGTTGTCCCACTGGGCAGCCGTGATCGTATAGTGGTTAGTACCTTGCGTTGTGGCCGCAATAACCCAGGTTCGAATCCTGGTCACGGCATAATTTTACTTTTAAGGGATTAAGCTTAGTGCTTCATGCAATAAGTTAATCTTTGTTCCTTTTCGCCGAAGCGCACGTCGGCAGCACTTCTACGAGCGGATCTTTGCATTTTTTGCCCCTATCACCCCGGTTGTAATTCTGGTGAACATACTTCGTTTTCAATATATGGCTCGATAAAAATTTTCGTGTTAATACAGGGCGTTTTTTTTTTATCATTTACAGAATTTTTATGAAAAGTTATGAGAGCAGCATTGATGTCGTTTTTGCAGTTGAGCTCTACAGCCACGTGCACATCCTCTCGAAAAAAAAAGTACGCAACTACAAGGTGACTAATTACCTAAAATTAATTAACTAACTCTTTAATAAGCGGATTTCGTGCGAAAGCGAGATTGCAGACTAAAAGACTATCTCAGTGAAGCGCTCCGCAGGAGCGCATCAGTATCGGCACCTACTCCAATCATCTCCATCGCTCCAAATCACGTGGCCCTCTGACGTGAAATGCGTTCCCGGTAGCCGCGGTTTCGGTTTTGGCTCATTTGCATATCGAAATTCGGGAATGGATATCTTTCAGGATCAGGATTTTTTAAACGTGGCTTTCAACGGTGATAGTGTTTGATTTTGCAATTTCAAATTTGCTCGAAATCCCCTAATTAACGAGTTAATTAATGGATTTTAGGTAATTAGTCATCCTGTATTCTTTTCGAGAGGATGTCCACCTGGCCGTAGAACTCAACAGCAAAAACGACATTTATGCTGCTCTCAGAGGTTTTTCTTATAAAAAAATTCTGTAAAGGATAAAAAATACCCTGTATTTATGTACGCAAATATTTCCACGGCTTCTGTGTTGTCCTTCTCCCTTTCCTTGTGCTTTGGAGGCTCTAATCCAACACTTACTCGTTGTGCATGTCAACGTCGGGCATGCAGTCTGTTTTAGAAGACAGCAGTGACATGTTTAGTTGATTCAATGATCGATCAGGAGCCACGGGATCGATGTCCATTCTTAACGAACACATTGACAGACTTTCCCCATAATGATCCTTCTTCAGCAAGACCCTTCAGATCTTTCAACCGGTACTCATGCACGCAGGCACATCGACAAACTTTATCCATTTTGCTGCTGGAAGGCTTCTTTCTGGGCTAGACTTTTTCTTATTTCCATTTTTTTTATTTAACAGTACAGTCGGCCTTTTGTCCAGGGGCCACTACAGGAGATGACGCGAGACAACACGACATGAAGACAATGCAACCAGACATTCCAGACATTATGGACTTGAGAGAAGCCGGCTCCGTGCATAATGTCTTCAAGTTCAAGTCTTCAACTTGTGCTTCGCGGGAGAGCTTGGGGTTGATTTGATTCGCTCTACGATCAGTTTGTTTTTCATCGTTATTCATTGTATATACTCATTTTCCAGCATTACAGTTCAAAAGAGCCAATATTACCCTTTCTTCAATTGAATTGAATTGAAGAAAAGACACTAGCTGTGGGATTCGAACCCACACCCTCTGATTGCCGGCCAGAGATGCTACCGGTCAGGGACTGCCGGTCAGTTGGCTTTCTTTTTTTTTTTTCTTTTTTTTTCGGTCAGTTGGTGTTGCAACGCTTGCGTTGTGTTTGGCCTTCTACGTTACCCTTTGTATTCTGCTCCTTCGGAGGCTACTTTATCATGCATAGAGTGTTAACCTGTCTCAATCCTAATTTTTGTGGTCGCAGACACTGGCGGAGCCAGAAAAAATATTTCGCGAGGGGTCCTATGGGGACATTAGATGGGGAAGGGGAATTCAGCCTCGACCTCATCTCTCCTCTCCCTCTCCCAAATGCACTACCAAAGGTACCATTTCGGGGGTGAGGGTTTCGGGGGTTTCGGTGCTCAGGAATAGGACTCGCTTTGATACTGGTCACAGGATTGATTGATTGATTGATTGACGAGAGAGGACGATTTTAGCAGATTTTGGTAATATTGTATATAGTTAAGGTAGAGTTGTATATAGTATTGTATAGTTGACGCTACGAACCGGGCCGATTACGTTACCGGATCGAATATATGTTATAATACTGAGCGCAGTGTTGCGGTTGCATCTTTCGTGGCGTTCGTACCGAACACTGGATCACCGAGAGAAGGAGCAAGATAAAAATAGATCGTGAAAGTAGGGCAGTTTGTGGAGACGGCGCGGTAGTACTTCTGCAGTCCATTGTCCAGCCGGGCAGCCGTGATCGTATAGTGGTTAGTACCTTGCGTTGTGGCCGCAATAACCCAGGTTCGAATCCTGGTCACGGCATATTTTATTTTTTGTAAACGAATGCATTAATCTTGTAAATTATCCATATAATTCGTAGTGTGCCACCGTGGTGATCGGCGATGACCGTAGTGCGGTGATGGTCGGTCGTCCAGCTCATGGCGCTGATCACGGCAGGTTTTTTAATTTTCATATTGATAAAAATAGCGCATGTCGCTTAACGGTAAAGAACGAGAACAAAAACTCGGCTTGTTCCGTGGCAAGGGTTAAATGCAGCATTTGTACAGACAGAAAGTCTTCGACGGTTAATTGCTTCAGTACCCAGATTCAAATTCTGATCACAGCGACGTTTCAAACTTGAACTGTAGATTCGTTCTTTAAACCAGCTAGCGAGTTTCCTCTATTTTTAATAGCATTCTAATAATAATAATAATAATAATAATAAATTTTTATTGAACACAGTAAAGCGTACACTATAGAAAGGCCCCGCCTAACCCGTAGATACTTGTGGGCAGTACCCGACAGACAATAGATACAGGGTGCCCTAACGTAAGAGAAGAGACTACGCAAAGCTAATAAATAGAACACTAATACATAACTAATACGCAGAAGTAATGGCAAGAACAGAATAATTAATCATAAAATATTTCCCGAAACATAGCTTTAGCAGATGACACAGATGTTAATGACAAGGCCTATAATGGAAGAGAGTTAAATACGGCAGGTACATAATAATAGCTGCACCTTGGCCCTATGACGTAAAAATTCTAGAAACTTTATACATCTCCGGAAAGCGAGATTGTATACGGAAAGGGCTTGGAATTTTAAATGTGCTTCTCCAATAATGTTAAAAAACTACTGTTTCAGTAAACAGGTTGTGAAGTGTAGGAAGTTTTTTTAGGTGTAGGAAGTTAGGAATTTTATTTTTGACTTGATATATATGTTTTTTTTTTTTTTTTTTTGCCATAAACAACCCAGGGTATGGGGATCGTGCTGTACTAATGTAATGTCTGATATATAGTCCAATCGTACTATAATTGTGACTTGTAGCGTTGTTGTGCAGCTCTTGGAGCATTCCGGGCCATGTCCATTACATGCAATAGTACCCGACTGCTTCGGATGCAATGTAACTTAATTCTGTGTTAACGCCGCGAAGCAACTGTGGCGATGAGCGAATGCGAGGTATATACAACACTGTGTTCAATTCAACGAAGCCCCTGTTGGTCAGTAGCAAATAATGTGGTACGCAGTACAATTCCTATGTGCTGATGAGAGATACCAGTATATACAGGGAGGAATCTAAGCGTTTACTCATGTATGCTCAACAACGACGACACTTGTAAGAATTGACAAGGCATTTTTTTTTTAGTTCTCGTATTGCTTGTACTGACACACGTCCTTGTCATGCACAGTCTCGGAGTGGAACAAAGTGCATGGCTACTAAATGATGCGAATTGAGACATTCGCTGAAAAATGAGTCGCCGTCAGTGCTTATGCAGTTGCTGAAACAGTCCCGGACCGCGTTTGATTTCTTCGAATCCGTTCACAAGTGGCTTGACGTATTGTGATTCGCTAGTTTTTTCCTTTTTCTTTTAGCTGCTATAGGGTTTCGACGCAGAAGTTGACTGTGTGATCCGCCCGACCCTGATACTTGAGTCCTCCCTCGCAACTTTGAACTATGAGACAATTCCAGACGACAAAGGAGGGCCGTATGTGAGCCATCTACTGCTGTATGTACCAGTGGCGCATTATGACCTTACTTGTCGAGGCGCCATAAAAACTCGAATTATCATCATCATCAGTACCATCACCATCACATCAGTCATCCAACCGAATCCAGCATTGATGAGCATCGTTTGGTTGAAGCAGTTGTTTGATTGAAACATTGAACGATACGACCCATCGCTGAATCCTACATCCTAAGATTTTTGTAAATCTACTCCTAATTATTACATCTAAATATTTTTTTATTCTGTGTTAGCGCCGCGAAGCAACTGTGACTATGAGCGGCGTACAGATGGAGAGGGGGGATAGTATGCGTCCTGGGCCGACTTCAGGGGGAACTGTGCCGACATTCGTCTGGAAAGTCTTCGGAAGACCCAGAGAAAACCTCTGATAGCACAGCCTGTGGTAAGATTCGAACCCCGTACCTCCCATTCTTCAGCACGACCTTATGGCCACCACCGAAGAGCGGGACGCATTAAACCGCTCGGCCATGCCGCTGGTGCATCCTAAGAAATAGGGGAGTACAAATTGTGGAGCAATTTACGACTTCTACTCCCCAATATTGCAATTACTCCCCATTTTAGTCTCCTGACTCCGACATTTACTCCCCAGTGACTGAAAATGATCCCCACACTTTGCATAGACTTCTGTGAATTTAGTCCCGAATGGGAATGATGGTGGTGGCAATACATCTGTCCCCAAATGGACTAAAACTACTATTTCCTTTTTCTTTTGTTTTTTAAACACATTAACAACCCATTAACACAACGCATTAACACATTAACGACACAACACATTAACACATTAAAGAAAAGGTTTGTGTTTTTCTTTTTGTTTGTTCTTTTTTTTTTTCTCTTGTTTTGTTCTTTGTTCGTTTGTATCTAGTCCCCAAATGGACTAAAGCTACTCTCTTCTTTTATTTTCTTTTTTTTTTTACGCAGAATTTACGTCTTCCATTTCATGTAACGGTTTCGTGTAGGGTTAATTGCGTAAATCAATGTAATTTACTTAATATTTAGATTATTAACCGAAAAGAAAGAAGAAAAAGACGAAGGATAAATGCTCAAGACATATTGCTAGAGGCATACAAGAATATACAAGTGGTCATACAGACACGTAAAATCAGCTGTATTTGCATCTTGGACTATTAGGTCGGTTGTGACTTCCGCATGACGCAGTTTATTGACGTTTCTTTCAAAGTTCAAGGCCAGGCTAATCACCCTGCTGTCCAGCTTACTTCAACATATCATCCGCACAGAGGCTAAATAAATAACGAGAGGGTAATTAGTTACCCTATGCACGTGCTTCTGGGAACTGTCCCAGGAAAAGAGGAATGCCTCGCTTTGATCCTGGTCACAGCAGTAACCCATGTGCGTGATTGATTTATTCATTAGTTAGTTGGTTGGTTGGTTGGTTGGTTATGGAGAGTCTTGGGAAAAGTTACTTTGAAAAGTAACTAGTTATAGTTACAGTTACACGAGCCAAAAAGTAGTTAAGTTATAGCTACAGTTACATCGCGAAAATAGTAACTAGTTAAGTTACAGTTACTAGTTACAGTTACAAATTACAGTTACTTTCAGAAAATTTAGTAATGAAGATGACGTATCAACTTTTATCGCAGAATTACTTTTATTACACATATTATCTGTACATATTTCACTCAAAGAGCGGCTGCTGCTCGAAGTTCGCATCACTGAGTTTGCCTCTCTTAATTGCGAAAATATCCCGGCCCACGCTGAAATGCCGCTCGACTGGGGCGCTGGAGGGAATGCCGGTATTATATTTAACGAATATTCTTCTTATAATTGGGAAATCATTCGGGGCAGCTAGGGTTATGCGGCTGCCATCATTCCACCTCTCGAATACCTCGGCCTCCTGTACAGTTCTTCTTTGTCCCGTCTTGATTTTCGTTGTTTCTTTCGCGTGTAGAAAGTCAAGGCTGTCATGTGACACGTGCTTCTTTTCAGTGGCTGCCCAGGCTGTGCCACGTTTATATTCTTCAAAGATGGCAGTCCTTATTGTTTTTAGAGTAAGGAACTACAGCATAACCGCAGAGGCGGTCAAAAGGTCGTTAAAAAGAGAAAAAGGAAAAGAGAAGACAAATGAAGTGTGATGCGAGGTGGCTCCGAAATAGAAAATCTGCGATTTCGAAAAGCAGTAAACTAGTTACCCAGAAAAGTACATAGTTACAGTTAAAAGTTACATTTCCCGTACCAGTAACTAGTTACAGTCAATAGTTACATTTTTTGTAACTAGTTACTTGTAACTAAGTTACTTCCCAAGACTGGTTAGGGAGGATGATTTTAGCAGATTTTAGTAGTACAGGTCCCGACAAAAGTTTACGGAACACTGGAGTGGTGTATATATAGTCATCTGGGCGACACGGTTGCTGCAAACAGGAGCAGATAGACATACAAACAGGTGACCGGGTACTCGACGCACCTCTCAGTAAGTATGTCCACTCCCGTTCGCCGCTATGGTCTCGCTGAGATCAAGAAATACGTCGCTCTGGTGTTCCGTGAACTTTTGTCGGGTTCTGTACGAACCAATAAATCAGCAGAAAATGAAAAGGTTTGTTGAGACCCTGTACCGGACAGATTACGTTCCGCAAGTCTCCATCACGTTTAATTATGTTGTAATACTGAGCGCAGTACTGCAGGGAGTATTTCGTGGTGTTCGTACCGAACACTGTATTACGCAGAGAAGAAGCAAGGTAAAACGAGATCATGAAAGTAGGGCAGTTTGTGGAGAGGGCGCGCGAGGACTCGCACTGCTGCTTGTCCGTCTGGGCAGCCGTGATCGTATAGTGGTTAGTACCTTGCGTTGTGGCCGCAATAACCCAGGTTCGAATCCTGGTCACGGCATTTTTTTTTTTTTTGTTAAGCAATGCACCAATCTTGTAATATTTCAATATAATTCGTGAGGTGCCATTGTGATTGATTTGCAGCACACCTATGACCTGTGACACAAAGACGGGAAACGCTTTCTCCAATAAGATTGGCAGTGCACTGTGTGTAGTACGGATATCGCGATGAGCGTTTTGTTCAGATGGTCCAGCCCAAAGCCCTGATCACGCCAGTTCCTTTTATTCTCTCTCTTTTAGAGCTCATCATAAGAATAGCGCACTTGTCTTAACGCATACCGTAACGAGAACAAAAACTGTGATTATCCTGTGTAAAAGTTGAATGCAGCATTTGTACAGACAGAAAGACTTCGACGGTTAATTGCTTCAGTGACCCAGGTTCAGATTCTCATCATAGCGACGTTTCGAACCTGAACTGTAGATTCGTTCTTTCAAACAGCTAGCAATTTTCCTCTACTCTCAGTTTTTTTTTTTTTCTAACATTCTAATTGTATTGTGATTGTGACCTGTAGCCTTGTTGTGCAGCTCCTTGGTGCATTCCGGACCATGCCATTTACACGTAGGAGTACCCGACTGCTTCGAATGCAATGGGTATTCAAGTCAAACCGCGACTTTTCATTTTTCGCAAAGGTAAAAAGGTGTTGATGGTGGTACCACTCGGCAGAAAATCAACATGAACAACGCCGGCCTTGTCCCAGAAAACCGTGGCCATAACCTTACCCGCAGACGGGGTGCTTCGGAACTTCTTCGGAGCTGGCGAGCCCAGATGCTTCCACTGTTTTGATGCGCGTTTAGACTCAGGAGTGAAATGGTGCACCCACGTTTCATCGCACGTGATGATCTGATCAAGGAACGGCTGTCCTTCAGTGTCGAAACGGTACCTTAGCTCTTGGGAGATTTACAGTCTTCTCTGCCGGTCAAACACAGAGAGCTGCCTCGGGACCCAACGGGCACTAACTTTCCGGAACTCAGGTGTTCATGAATGATAGTGTTCAACGTTCCCACAGAAATGTCCGTCTTTCGAGCCCGTGAGCCCGTTCGAGACATGTTATCCGTCGGTCCTTGAGGATCAGACGCTCCACAAGTTGGATGTTCTCAGGAACTTTGACACTGGGCTCTGAGCCGCCCCAGCCGGGATCGTCCTGCACTGATGTACGGCCGTCTCGGAACCGTTTGCACCACTCAAACGCTTTGCTGCGGCTGAGTGTATTGTGGCCATATTGGGCCTGAAGTATTCTGTGAGTTTCAGATGACTTTACGCCTTCATTCACGAGAAACTTGATGACAATTCGCTGTTCGATGCGCGCGCTCACCTCATTGTCGGCCATCTTGTCCAGCACGTGTCCTCTGTTTTGCACAAACTTTGTACCACCACGTGGTGAACGCGGAGGCCTGTCGCGTGTGAAAATGACGAAAAAGAAGTAGCGCGAGCCATTTGTACACTCAGGAGACAGAAAATCCCGGTTTGACTTGAACACCCCTCGTATACAACTGTGTTCACTTTGAAGACGTCCCTCCTGGTCAGCAGCAGATAATGTAGTCTAAGAAGCACAATTTCTATGTGCTGATTATAGATACCAGCATAGACAGGAAGGAATCTGAGCGTTTACTCATATGCTCAACAACGACGGCACTTGTAAGAACGGACAAGGTTTTTTTTTTTTCTTTCTTTTTTCTTTCTTGTATTGCTTGTGCTGACATACATCCTTGTCATGCACAGTCTCGCAGTTCAATAAAGTGCAGGGCTACTAAATGATGCGAATTTGAGAAACGACTGGCCTATATAATGCTGATGCAGACTGCTGAAACAGTCCCGGACCACGTTTGTTTTCTTTGAATCCATTCACGAGTGATTTGACATGTTTAATTCTCTAGCTGGTCCCTTCTGAGCAGCTTTCTCCTTTTCTTTTTTTTTCTTTTTAACTGCTGTAATGTTTCGATGCAGAAGTACTCTTTATGGACCGCCAACCTTGTATATACTTGAAACCTCCTTCGCAACTTTGAAGTAATAAAACTACTACTGCAGATGACAAAGGAGCGTCGTATGTCAGCCGTCGACTGTTGCGCCATAAACACTCGAATCATCGTCATCACCATCATCATCATGTGAGCCATCCAACCGAATCGAGTATAGATGTGCATTGCTTGAACGATGTGACCTTCGCGAGATCCTACACTCAAAGGAAAAGAGGATGAAGTTGGGGAAACAATTACAGCTTCTAGTCCCCGAGATTGCAATTACTCCCCATTTTATCATCCTGGCTCCGAAATTTGCTCCCCAGTGATGGTCCCCAAACATCGCATAAACTTTTAAACGCATTTAGTCCCGAAAGGGACTAAAATTACTCCTTCTTTTTACTTTTTTTTTTTTACTTTTTTTTTACGTAGAGTTTACGTCTTTCTGGTCGTGTTTGTAACCGACACTTAAGAAATTTCGTGTAACGGTTTGGTGTCAGGTTAATTACATAAATCAACATAATTTGTATAATATTTAGATAGTAATTCTTATTTATAATTTTGTCATTAGTAATAAATATAATAAAACATAATAAAACTAAACAATTAGAAGTTACCCAAAACCTCGCGGTGCTTCTCAAACGGAGAGAGCCCCTCTAAATTAATTCTTAGAGTGTCGTATTCCCATAGGGCCGGCGAAGTGTGCTCTACGTATAGGAGAGACGAGAGAGAAAGAAATTAGGTAGAACATAAAGGAGACGGAATTCGAAAACGGGGACACTTGATGAAGAACGTTTCTGGAAATGCCTTGCTTAATAGTAGGTGATCGTTCCATTTGGGCAGCGTCTTCCTGCCTTTCAACAGTTTCCTTTTTCTTTCAAGCCCTTTCAACATCACCACCACCACCACCACCACCTTTTTCTTCTTTTTTTTTTTTACATGCAAGATTTACGAGGAAATAATATCTTCCTAGAAACGGCCAAATTAACGATCAAGTACTTCTTGTTTTGCTGTGCCCGTGTACATGCATCTTGATGAGTGTCCTGGTCGAGACATTCTTTATACAGCAAAGAGAATGTGCGTAATCCGTCAGCTAAACCGTCCTTTTTCCAGTGTTGTACCCGTTACCGAAATATGGTATCGCAATACCCATACTCGTTACTTGTACGCAATACCCATACTCGTAAAAAGTATCGAAATGCCGATATCGATACTTCTTTTTTAAAGTAACGGAGCACCGCTACCGTTATCAAAAAAAAAAGGTAATGCGATACTCTTCCGGATACTTTTGTTGGAAATACGAAGACGCTGCAACATAGAAATCTCGCTTGCGTGAACACCCCACTTGTATAGTAGCAAATAGACCTCTAACCCAGAAACGTCATCATGACGTTGGTAGGCGGAATGAAACCGAAATAAATCGGAAGGGGAGGGCTGGGTTCCATGAATGGGAACTTCTTCGCTGTCTCCTATTGACAGACCGAAGGCAGGACACAGCAGGAAGACAGAAAAGCAGGACCGAAGGTCGCGTCCGTTTCAGGGACCATCGTAATCCCCTCAAGACCGTGGCTTTCTGGCGTGACCTTGTTTGCCCCCTAGCGTCCAGCCTATAGTTCAACTCTACCAAATTGGTGGCGCTGTCGACTACTACGACGTCGTTTGTTTACAAACAGGGAGAAGTCTATTGGGAGAAGACAGTTTCGCAGGAAAACGACAGCATATTTATTATGTAGCTCGGACACTATGCTGGGCTTTTATGAATAGCTGGTTCTCAAAGTCGTCTTCTGCCATCCTAGCAGGATGTGGTCTCTCCGGCAATGTAGATTGGACGCCGTGGAGTCCAATGACCAAGGAAACATATCCGAAGTGACGACACCACTGCATATGTGAGCGTGATTCAGTGCTTAACAGTGAAATCTAGAGCGCACTGTCACGGACTTGACCTCTGTTCGTTGACCTCAACTCTTTTGTTGTGCGCAGCATGGTTGTTTCCTCCAGGTCCGATGAAAAAAAGTGAACATGTGTTTGGTATAATTCCCGTTACGGAGCACGCATAGGCGTGTCCACAGGCTTCTTGTCGAGCGCTAGGCAGACCAGTGAGAATGAACGTGAGTAAGAAATATGGTCTGTGAAGAAAGGGTGGGGCACTAAAAAAGCGTCGGTATCGGTAACGATACGGAGATCGCGTTACCGTAAATTTGTAACGGAAATACTTTTCCGATACCGATTTAAAAAAAGTTTCGCGATCCGCACTCGGATACCGAAAAAAAGTATCGATTACTGTAACGGGGTTACGTACAACACTGCCTTTTTTCCGACAGCAGTGTTGCTCACCGCTCATAATCCTCTATTTGTCCCTTGTCGTGGAACTCTGTACTGTTCTCACGGCATCTACACTCTACAGTGAAATAAGTGAAAGATCGTATATCCGTTTGAGCCAAGCATGGCTCGCTTGCACGCCTGTTCTCCGATCACGTTTTTAATTATACCAATCGAGCCGGCGCATGTTAGTAGAGATAATGATCTCGGTGTTCTTTTTTCTGTTCCTTCCATGGCGCTGCCCTGCTGGCTTCAGATGGAACAATGTAAATGTGTATAGCCAACAAGCGAGGTAGTCGACCACGCATTTAATATGAGAATAAGTAATGCGTTCACGCTTTTCGTACCGCTACAGTATTTCCCGCAGTTGCATGGAGACAGAAATGAGAAAAACTATACGTATGGGGGCTTCAAGCATGGATTGGCATCAATAATAATAATTGTTTCGCATAATAATGTGTTGCGTTAAGGCGCCCATAACTTGATTGTTGCCTTGTACAGTGGTTATGCCCTTTTATAATTCCATTATGTACATGCCTGATTACACAGTCAGCGTAATGAATTGTTCTGACTGCGAGAAATGATTTTCTGGCAGGCTCGTTAATACTTCTTACCTCCGGCCGTATACTATATCATTATCTATCATTATGAGTATAAGGTGTCCTTACTGAGAAACAGGCGCCCTCATCTCACGTATACTGTTTTGATTTGGGAACTATGGGATGACAACACTGTATACAATGCATTGTCATTAGCGGACGCCACTGTGCCGCCTCCTGGTGGGGATCCTCGTTTCGGTTTCGTTTCTGTTACTTACAGTAAAAACGGTCATATTGAAATGATTTACTTGGAACACATATGTCGTTGTCGTCGTGAATCACCCGGAAATATCAACGCTGGACAGCCTGTTACAAGTGCAATGCCTTGATACGCAATGCAATGTGCGAATACTGCCCGGGAACATATCCCTGTGACACCAGGGGGCGACTCCCAAACTTCTCGGCGCCAATATATTACAACTGTGTTGTGGCGCGGTCTTGATTGTGCATTTTCTGTTGGTTTACGAAATCGGAGCTTTAAGTGTGAGGGTTAGACCTCCCCGTAAGCACCTTTCCTTCCTCACCTTCCAGGTGAAGTCCTTGGAACAGGAACCTGTTGAAACTGTTTCGTTACCATCCATTCATATAATACACCTGATATACATATTTAGTGGAAAGACTGGCTTCAAGGTATTCGCGACTTATGATCATTCGGAATATATGTATTGGCATCATCGTGGAAGACCAGCCATATACAGTCATTGTATTGTTGACTCTATGAGATGAGCCACAGAAGATTGTGTACTCATCTTCCTAAGCTTTCCCTAACCATTTATCCCGCTTGTTACCCCACTTGTTATTCGTATCTCGCCTATTTCTATCCTTGAGTCAACAACTGAGACAAGTTCTAAAACATTGCCACATTGCTATCGCACTGAAGTGCAGCATCCCATCGTATACTCTCGAGGAGTGCCAACACCACTGTGCTTCACATTTAAACCGCCCCGCATATCTTCCCAATTCCCTCCCCTGGAAAGCCTTCAAATGCTCGGGAAACATAATTTCATTCATACTTACTCGCTCAAGTGGAACTTGATGATCCCGTCCACCACTCTGAAGCCTTTGCACTGCCACTGTTTGAAGAAATTTCGCTGCCCCAAACGTAACCTTTCCCTCCCAAGCCACATGCGGACATAATAGCTCACAATATTTCTAAATTTCGCCTTGCTCCAACAATCACCTCCATGAACAACCCTACACCTATTAAGCCACACTTGATAGACAATTTCTGCGGCGACCAATAGATAGAAGCTCTGCTGCTTCTTAACTACTTGCCCAATGTGGATCCCCACAGCTTGTTCAAACGTAAGACTACTTAATCCAAAATATTTTTTGAAGCATAACCACAGGTATGCAGGCACTTTACACTCAAAAATTGCATGTTTTACTGTTTCTGTGCGACTACAAAGCGCGCAGTTCCGTCTACTGGTCTTACCCCATAAATAGAATCTGTCTTTCACAGGTAGTACTCCATGCCCTATTCTCCACAACAGCGATTTCCTTTTACTATCCAACCAGAAACTATTCAGTCTTCTCCATCCCTCTCGTGGTATCTGGGAAGAGGAGTTCTCAACAAATTCTTTCCTCAAGTCATTGTATATTTCCACGACCTTGCAGTCGCCATAGTCCTTATTATTGTTCAACGTTTTAAGCTGTACAAGAGCCTGTTTCGCTACTTTGTATAGTCTTGGCTGGTTTTCAGACATTGGGACTCTATGATCAATGCTTTCTTGCCTGAAAAGTTTTATGTTAGTGCCCAGCCAAAATCTCGATAAAAGTTTCCCGGAACCTTCCTGAGTTAGCATCCTGTAAGCTCCATGTACCGCGTATGCCTGTGCCAAATGTCGAAAGTCCGGAATTTGCAGGCCACCATCCTCTATTGGAAGCTTTAATCTTTCTTGCGCCACCCACTGGGTCTTTCCACTCCAAATGAAGCTAAAACAACATCTCTCTATTCCTCGGCATACATCCCGAGATGGGTGAATGACCGAGAACAAGTATGTGTACTTTGGCACCACGATCGCTTTAATGACCTGTGCTCTAGCCATCAGTGACATTGCAGGCTCGTCGTGATCGTTCATAATCTTTTCGACTGCTGCCTTCAAGTAGGACCAATTCTTGCAAGACGCTCCATGCTTATCAAATAGGATACCTAAAATTTTTACTTCATCAACAACTCTGAGCCCTAGATCTCTCCTTGGGTACTCGCCCCCCATGTACAGCATTTTCGATTTCTCTTTGTTAATTTTCGCTCCACTTCTTGTCCCATATTCTTCTAAAACCTGCAATGCGTTCTCCACGTCCTTTTCACTCTGAACAATCATTGACAAGTCGTCTGCATAGGCGACTATTGTCTTTGTCTGTGCTGAGCCAGGTATTCCCACTCCCTTGATTGATGAACACTGATAGAGCTCTCGCAAGAGGCGATCAAATGCCAGGACGTACAAAAGAGGAGAAAGAGGGCAACCCTGCCTTACACCTCTTCGAATAGTAAATTCCTTCCCTAGACAACCGTTGATGAGCAACCTGCTCTTGCATCCTCTATACATCGCTCCTATAGTGATTACTATTTCATTTTCTGCTTCGACTTGTTCTAGCGTTTCCCTCAAAAACGCATGTTTCAACCTATCAAAGGCCTTTTCTTGGTCAAAGGCCATTAAAATACTTCGTACGTCCCTCTCCGCTAACCACTGTATTACATCCCTGATTTCCCAAAGTTTGTCCTGTATTTTTCGACCACCGACTGCAGCCCCCTGAAATGGAGATATCCAGTTTTCCATGTTTTTTTGTAGCCTCTTTACTAGAACCTTTGCTAGAATTTTGTAGTCTACGTTTAAAAGTGTTATCGGCCTCCAGGCTCCCAACTGCTCCTTTCGCTGGGGATCCTTGCATAACAAAGTAACGGTTCCCTCCATAAACTCGTCTGGTAGTGATCCCTGTTTTAGAGAGTTGTTAAGCACCTTAACCAGAGAGGGACCCAGGAGGTTCCAATACTGCTTGTAGAACTCAGCAGGCAACCCATCGGGTCCAGGTGCTTTTCTGTTTTTCAGGCTACGGACAACCTGAACAACCTCCTCGCAGTTCAGTTCAACACCCCTGCGGGTGTAATCGGAACGGAAACGGTCCGACTCTGTGAGGTCTCCCCCGTACAAGTCTGAGAAGAACTCTCTGGCCATTTCAGCTATTTGTCTCTGACCAGTGATTCTGCTGCCGTTTTTCATTAGAGCCTCCATTGGTGGCTGAGCTGAAGAAAGATGTTTGGAGAGGAGCCTTCGGGAGCACCAGGCTTCCTTCTCAATTTTATTTTTCGCCGCCAAATACCTTACTGCCTCCCACCGCTCCTCCCTCAGGAGTGCCAGGTGATCGTTGGCAGAAGAAAATGTCACACCGGAAAGAAACCCAGTGCCAGTTTGTTGAAGTTGGCGCAGATGTGCCTGAAGTCTGCATGTCAAAGCACGCTTCTCATGGGCCTTTTTCCGGCCCCAGGCTCTCAGACAGTTCCTGATGTCATCTTTGAGTTTTACCCACCAAGCAAATGTACTGTCACTCTCCCGGACCGCTCTCTCAATTAAGGTCTGTATGTCCGCATGAATTTCTGGACACTGCAGTAATTTGGTGTTCATGCGCCAGGGGTGTCGGGAGCCTGGAAAACCCACTTTTGTCAATTCAACTAAAACTCCCTTATGATCAGAGATGTCAATGGTCTCCATCGTCTGAATATTTTCTACATTACCCAACAAGTGACTTGACACATAAATTCTGTCTAGTCTACTTCCCCCCAATTTATTTAGTCGTGTGAACCCATTTCCTCCTCCTCTAGCAAGTGTCCAAGCGTCTGCCAACTTAAAAGCATCTATAGCCTGCCGCAACTCTGCAGCTCCAGAAACGTTTTTATGTACACCCGATGATGTATCTTTTGCATCAATTACACAGTTGAAATCACCTCCCACAATGAAACTGTAAGCTCCAATGAAATAGTAAGGAAGCTCATCTCTATAAAACTCCCCCGACTCATTTGCTTTATTTGGCCCATATATATTGATCAGCCTAAGCAACGTGCCATCATTATCTATGTCTACGGTTACTATTCTCCCGTGCAGGTCTTTCTCAAACTTGATAACTTTGACCTCTCTTGGTTTTAAGAAGATAATGCCGACCCCTCGTGAGTTATGAGTTCCGTAGCTCCAATAAGACAATGTGTTGAAATATCTGTCAAAGTCTTTTGCCTCCAGCTGTTTGTGCCAATGCGATTCTTGAATGAATATACAATTCACGCCTAAAAACCTTGCTAGGTCAATGACTTCGTTTTGTTTCACTCTACTTCTAAATCCCCTTACATTAAACGTTAATAATTTGAAAGTCATTGACGAAGTCGGGGAAGGGTTCAAGAAAAACACGTCGGAGAACAGCAATCTCATCTAGACACGCACCTTAGGCGCATTTACCCGCCCTCTTCCTTCTCTTCGATATCCTCCTCCTTTTCAAAGTCATACCCCTATCATTCCTCTCACTACTGTCACTCACACGCCCTTCACTTTCAGATACCAGAGTAGCTACGCTCTCTCCACTATCCGACGCCTCGTTATTTGACCCAGGAGACGCACAAAGCGTTGGGGTGGTTGATGCGTCCGACACATTCCCTGGGTCCCCACTAGAGCGATTTTCGAGCACCTCAACTTCCTTTATGTCCACCCTACTACACCCTTCTACATCCTCCGGCTCCTCCGTACCCTGGCTTTCGTCATCCTCAGCATCTTGCTTGTTCTGATGCTGAAGCTGATGAACCACTGCACTTTCCTCCTGAAGTGCGCGCTGATTTTCTTTATCTTCTTTTCCCGCGATATTTTCCTGCATTTCTACCGAATTTTCACCGCCATCATCCACATCTACCGAATTTTCCACATCCTGAGCGACACCATTGTTCCCCTCCTTGTCCTTGTCCGTGTTTCCCAAACAAGGAAAATTCTCGTCGGAAATCCACGGAGTGTGAACAGGATCAGGAACTCCTCCCCACACCGAATCTCTAACGTCGGCTGGGACGTTCCGTTTCCTCTCCTTTGCTGCCTTACACTTCCCACATTCTCCTTCATAGAAGGAGCTACACCACCGGCATCTAAGGGCCTTACAGTCACGAGCTAAATGGTCTGTCGCGTCACACTTAGCACACCTTCGAGTAACCCCGTGGTACAGACATTCAACACGGGTCCCTCTCACCGTCAAAAAGTTGGGAAGTTCCCCTCTAAGCTCCATGAGAACGAAACGCGTACCCGTCTCGCAGTCGTCGTGGTCACCACCGTACTTCTCCCTCTGTGTCTTAATTACAACACCGTAGTTCCCAAGTTCCTTCTCTAAGTCTGTGTCAGGATAATCAATCGGGTACCTGAACACCGTGACCCTCCTCATCTTTGCTCCCAAATAAAACGCATCAACTTTTTTCCCCCCAATCACAACCGATCCTTCCTCCTTAAGCAACCTCACTCCTTCCAAATCATTCATTACCACCTCATAATAACCATACCCTTGATTCTGCGCACCACGAACTTTACCAGGCGCGACACGTTTACAAGCATCCAACACATCTTTTCCGAAATAACCCTGCGGGGCTCGCACTTTGAACACCAAGATGCGGTCATCTTGGTTGTCGTACATTTTAGCTTAGCCGGTGTCTCAACCGGGAGACACGGCTTCGCAACACCAACCACAAAGTGCCAGTTACAAGCAACGAAAAGTGAAAAAAAATTATAAAGGAAAGAATTCGGTTAGGCCTAACAACAACAGAGCAGCAACAGTGCACGTCTTACCACCTCGTCGTCTTCCTCCTTTTTCCCTCATATACATATATATATACATATATATATATATATATATATATATATATATATATATACATATATTTTTTCCTCATATACAGTCATTCGGAATATACAGAAGAGTAAGAGCTTAATAAACCCGAAGTCAGAGGAGAATAGCTGAATCCGAAGGAATATGTGTCACGATCGACAGTCGTGAGTGATGGTGTCTTCCTCACACGATGAATAGAACTCTGATAACTTAATGAAGAAGCATAACTAAATAAATATTTATTTATTTATTTGAAGAGATTGTAAAAAAAAAATTCGTTATTTCTCTGGCGACATCCCGATGATACAGCATAGTAAAGCGAAAGAAACATTTCTTGGGCATTAATTGAGAACGATAACGGTAATCAGAAAAAGAGAGAGAGAGAGGTTCTCCAGTGAGACGTTCTTTTCATTCCTGAATGTACACGTGGGGAAAAAATCCCTGTGAAAATGGCCTGAGCAGGATGTATAGTGGCCGGGCTCTTGGTGATGGTGATGTGACAAAGAAAAAAAAAGGGGGGGGGTGCCGAACTCTGGTCTCTTTGTGCTTCGTAAGAATCTGTGGAATGAAGGCCTCGGAGTCACAAAGCGTCAGGCCATAAGACGACGTGATCCACCCGTTAGAATAACGAACGTTCTGAAGTACATTAACGACAGTTATAGTTACTTACTTATCACAACTTACTTATTATCAACATTTACAACATTACAACTTACGTATCACGCTTGACCTGCGCTTCTGTGAAGTAAATACTTGAAGACAACTTCCTTGTCTTGCGTGTCATAGCACTTAGTGGCTCCGAGCACCGCCCGCCCACGGAGTCGTTAATCAGTCCTCTGACGTTCCGTCAACTCTTTCAGGAACCGTTGACATCGTGCCTGTGACTGCTTTGATACTTCCGCCCCCAACTCTGCACAAGTGAGTTATATTTGAAACTGGCTTTATTTTTAAAAGAAGACAGTCCCGTTTTCCCTACGACTGCAGATTATTTAGATACAAGGAGCAGCCGAGAGGAGCAACAAGATGACACGCGTTCCATAAGGAACAGCGACAGGAATGCAACGTGCTCGTAACGGATGTTGGCGACGTGCCAGGAACAGAACTGACTTCAGACAGCTGCTTCGTGACAAAATTGACAAAGAGAAACAATAATAGTGACTGTAACGCAGCGGTGCCCTACCATGTATGGGTATGGGTCCAAAGACGATAGCGTGCCAGGTGACCACAACGCATTCCGAACAGGTCACGTGTCTTTACGAACGCCAAGATAGGCTACGTGGCGACAATACTGGTGGCGCCCTTGTGGTCAGCGGGCAAACTGTTTCCGAAACAATGCGGTGGATGATTCTATGCGTCGTATTGTAACTTCTTTCGACCTCGGTAATTAGTTTTATTTACCCTGGTAGTGGAACGCGTGCATTTGCATGTGAGGCCTCGTTCTGCTGACCACTCCCAAAGATGTGATAACGACACGCGTGCCAAGACTCGCGTAGCCGATGCGATGCACTCATACTTTGGAGGAATAAGCTGCCATGTTACGTGAGAAGCACCGTTTAATATGCGCTGGCAAAATACGTTCAATCTGTCGGTTCTATGCTGATGGGAATATGCCGGCGAGCACTAGAACGGAATATAAGCAAAGCCACACGACCTCAAAATTAGGCCAGGGCGAATATTCGAATTTTCGATCGTACACAAAGGCGAATCATTTAATATTCGATTCGATTTTTGAATCCAATTGTGTGTTCGAATTTCGAATCGAATCCACTTTTCTTCTACACCGAATATACTTCGAATGTTCCGAAGCTACACACGTAGGACGAAAACTCCACAAGGGAGGGCTAACATAATGCGCACTACTTCATATTCTCATCCTTATGAATGTATCGCGTATACATGCTTTACACATATTTATATCCGTGTATGTCCGGCTATACGCCTATTCGCTTCGTCTTTCCTTCGGCTATATATCTGTTCGCTTTGTATTCGGTTCGGTTTTAACATAATTATTCGTGCATGTCCACTCAAAATGACATGATGCCTGTGATGTGTGACCATTCATCATCATCAATTTATATGTTGTTGTTGTTGTTGTTGGGACCAGTACAAGATGGTGATTTTGTCGCAAGCAACCAGTTGAGAATAACGAAAGGAAAGTTAGGTAGCAAGCGAGCTGGGTTTTCAAGGGTTTTCGGGTTTTCAAGTCATGACTTGAGAATAGTTATCATGACAGTGCTTCTCTTTCTTTTTCTTTTTGTGGGGTTCATTATTATCCATATTCATTATTCAGCAGAATTCGTCAAGTAACGAAGTCATCTTGTCACATTCAAACAGAAACAAGAATGGTGGGCGTATAGGACGTCCCAGTTGATCGTAACAATAATATCCGTATTTCCTCTCTTGTTGGTATGACTTGACAGTAACCAGTCATGGTGCTGCTTTAGGATTGCAGAAACGTGAAATACCGTCACGTGACAGTGTACGGAGATCCTTTTCTTACCGATGCGAATCTAAAAGAGTTATTTTCTTTTTCTTCTGTAATATACCGTGTAACACAAAAATATAAGTCAAACTTTTTTTTAATTCCACCGAAGAAAGTCCACCCTTTTCTTCTATACTGCTCATTGGCAGAAAGAACTAGGATCTCTCAACAATCGGTGACGGATACCGCCATCTTCCTAAATTTTTCGTGATTGTGCTAAACCAGTGCATTTGTAGCGCGCACGTATTTAGCGTATTTGTAGCGCACGTATTTGTAGCACGCACGCGCTTTAGTATCCATTTTGCCGCATTACCGATCGAGATTATTCTCGAGATTAAGGTTGCCTTCTTTCTTTTTTCTGGCATAAAATCTTTTAACCTATACACTCTGCAAGTAACCGAGCGTTCTGCGCATATCTCCTCTCCCGGTTACTCCACTCGGGAAGCCCCATTGGCTACGGCGGCGCCCTCCCTCTTCCCTCTCACTGCCTCCTCTCATGCGCAGAGACGCACTTGCACAGCGTATACGCAAAAACGCGATTCAAGGAATGAGCGCCGCCATTAGTGCTGCCACTCCGTGGTGGTCACAGGAACTGTGCACGTGTGGTGTGCCGTTTGCCGAGTTCCTTCATTTCCCTGTGTGTGTGTTCATTCATGTTCGTCTTCATTTCGTGTTCGTTCACTTTCTCCCGGTCGGGAACCGGTGTAGAAAAGGTATCGCATCGGCCAGCAACTCCTAACGTAAGCAACCGTGCATATCGCACGCGGAAGCAGGCGATCTTCTTTTTCCTTGATCTTTCGAACGTTGATACGCCACACAGACATTTACCGGATGACCAGTTATACGTAATGTTTTAAAGACGGCTGCCACCAGTATTCATCCCAACGAGAAGAGGCGATTTTGGCAGACCACCCCAATTGTGTCGTTGCTGGGAGCGAGGCTTAGGAGCGCACGGAGACTGGTGGTTTGAGAGTAACGCGACAAGGTCTATATATTACGCTTTTACGGTTTCTTTACGTCAAAATTTGCCGTTCAACAAACAGCGATCATCCTCAAAATGCATTCGGCATCCTTATCTCGTTGGAATTGTCATCTGACCCGAGCGATAACAGTCAAAACATGTACTTGGGCTCATATACTTCCTAACGGAAGTGCATACTTCATCGCGGCTCAAAACCCTATTTTATCTCCCTAACATCAGGATTCTGAAACACGACACCGGTGACCTACTTTTTTGTTTGCCTCAACACTTCCCTCTGTCGCGAGAAACCGCCCACTACAAACTCCTATCCCCGAATCCTATTGTCCTCGCGAAATATTGGCTTCTTGCTATTTTTATGGGAGTCACTTTGAAGCCTTCAATCCGATGGAAAAGACCTAAACCCCACCGGATATGTATGAGGGACCAGGGACTGTTCCCCATACGAGTTGCACCGCGTGTACTGAAAGATTTCTAGAGGAGTGTGTATCTTTATGATCAATAAGATTCGCCTTCTATTTTAAGCGCCGTTATAAGATTGCATCGCGACGGGAAATGGAGTGAAGGCTCGTTTTATTTACGGTTGGCGTCGCGGTTTGAGAGCGTCTCACCGGAAAATGTTGTTCTTGCTTTTATTCCCTGATGTAAGAGAACAGAAGAATTTCCTTTCTTTCTTTTTTTATAAAACGTAAGCTGTCATCTTCTTCTGTCGTATAAGAACTGTCGTCGAACACTACTACTCGCTGTTTTCATCTCCAACGTTGTATTGTACTGACACTGGCCAGGGCGGTAGTTGTCCGATACATATTCTGCTAACACTTTGCAAAAAGAGCCGCATTACAGGAGCATGGAAGGGCTCGTTAAAAAAATACGTAAGCGAGAGTAGAAGTCAGGATTACTATAGCCGTGGTAGACACATACGCACAAAAAAGTTGAAGTGCCCCGTGCAGTCCTGGTGCACAAGAGAGCTTTCAATTTCGCGGTCACCAGAGGCATGGACGAGCGGGTTTAAGCGTCCTGTTCGTTGGTGGAAACCAAGGCCGTGCTGAAGCCTGGGAGGTCGTGGGTTCGAGTCCTACCACCGGCTGTGCTGTCTGAGGTTTTCCTTTGGTTTTCCGAAAGACTTTCGAGACGAATGTCGGCACAGTTCCCTGCGAAGTCGGCCCAGGACGCATGCTAATCGCCCTGTCCTCCATTCCTTCCTGCTGTCCACATCTGTACGTCGCTCATAGCCACAGTTGCTTCGCTGCGTTAACGCGAAATAAAAAAAAAAGTACAATTAGAAAAAGATCCTCTTCTCTCTTGCAAGCCCGCAATGTAACGTCGTCCGCCCAATAGTGAGGCACGCGCCTTATCTTCTTCTTCTTCTTTTCCTTTTTTATTTATTTTCCTTTTTGCGATTGTATTTGGGTACTGACGCAGGGCAGTCCAGCTGTCGCCTTGCTCCCTCGCCGTAGCAGACGATTCTCGGCAGCCAATAAAAGTGCTCGGAGATCTGACGTTACGACGCGCCCGAAGGAGCTGAGAGAGATCTCCGCCGCTGCGCTTACTCTTGGAAACTAATATTATCGGGAAATGTGCGGTTCACAAAGGTTCACATATTGGGTGACAGTTCCTGGATATAGAATGTTCATGTCACGCGGTAAAAAAGAAAAAGACCAATACTACATGTTCGAGGTGCCTCCCATGCTTTTAAAAGGAACAAGGGAGTGGAATCGAACCCATTGCTCGAAACACTCCTCCGCATTGCATTATATTTTCGTTGTGCGGTGTCTCGTCAGTGCGCAATGAAATTTGCAAGAACGCCCTGAAGAAGCAGTCATGAGCGGGGCGGGGCGACCGGGACGAGGCGGAGGCCCAGCCTATCCCTTGGCGTGACGTAGTCAGGCCCGTGTGACGCAGCATCAGCGTAGCGAGCACGCGCAAGGTCTCATTTCAGACTGAAGAATTGTTATTTACGGACACAGCGAGGTGCTATTGGAGGCGGACTCTCTACGTCACGGAGTGACGTCAGCACCACTCATTCCCTTACGGGATCTTTGAAGAAACTGAGGGGACCCTGAGGGTATGCAGATCAAAGATTGCTCTCGCGCGCTATAGGCCACCCATGATAATCGTTCTTGAGCAAGAGTGAAGGTTACTTTCTGCACAATACGCTAAACAAGTAGGTCAGCTATTTGCGCAGCTCCTCAGTTTCCTCCTTTCCCCTATTGCACGTGGAGCTACCTCATTGGTCCCTCTCCCGAATAAGGGGCAACATTTCAAGGAGAGGCGCACGTGGCGTCTTCCGTGGACCCATGCGGGTCCACGAATACCCCCTTATTGCGGCCTTGTGAGTGGACGGACAGTTCGTCACGTGGGTTCTCACCCCCTTAACCTCTCTCCCTTGTGCAGAGACAAAATTGTCGCAACGCGTATACGCCGTTTACGACGAAAAACGAAACTGCTCCTTAATGTCGTGCACTGACTTTTTACCGCACGTTAAAGAACCATGGGGAGGTCGAAACTGATCCATTTCCTGATCACAGTGACGTCATTCATGCCTGTAGCCGTTGCCCGGCGTAAAACTTTTCCTCCGCATCACGTGTAACTCTCCACCAGTTCCGAACGCGTGCGATGTATTCGGGTATCGTGTTTTCAGGCACCGCGCTTTCTCATGTTCTCACACGAGACAGATGCACAAAACGGTAACAACGAGGAAACCAAACTCAACTCGCCTTACTTCTGTGTGTGAGGTTAGATTATATCACATGATACAGAAAAAAAAAAAAAAAAAGATGAAGATAGTAGTGCTGACGGGTTCAGGGCTGGTTTGTAGTCGTACTTTCGAAAAATACGCGTGAACAACAAAAGAGGAAAGAAAAATTGAGGTACAGTTAACGCTTGCATTCAACACGAATTAGCAGCGGCAGCTGCTGAGGGGTGGTGCAGACACTTTCGTCGCTACATAGGCCCCACCGCACACACAACACCACTCCGCACCACAGCACACGTACCACACCACATGCACGACTACACCATATACCAGCTCCCGTGGCATAGTGGCTCCACGCCGAGACTAGGAGGTGACACGGGTTCGAATCCTGTCACCAGCTGTGCTGTCTGAGGTTTTCCCTGGGTTTTCCGAATACATTCCAGGCGAATGTCGCACAGTTCTCCCTGAAGTCGGCACAGGACGCATACTAACCCCCCTGTCCCCCACTCCTTCCTGCTGTCCTCTCTCCATCTGTCCACGTCTGTACGCCGCTCATAGCCACAGTTGCTTCGCGGCGCTAACGCGGAATTAAAAATAAAAAACAAACTATACCATACTCCTCGCGCACCACACCACAGCGGATCACACCACACGCAGAGAGAACCACACCACATGCACGAACGCAGACAGGACGGGGGAGGGGAGCAGGAGGTTTTGGTGTAAAACAGCGGTGAAACATGCGGTAAAACAGCATGAACGGTAAACCTCGTGTAGACAAAATCAGACAGATAAAACCAGAAGGAGGAAATGAATGAATAGGTCAGTTCTAAAAAAAAAACGATGTATATACAAATTGTCAGAGAGTAAGCCTGACGACGCTACAGCATCGCTATCAAGACACGGTGATTACACAGGACATCAATAAGATTAGCTGACTTCAAAAACTGCGCGGAGAAGGATACTTCGTTTTTCTCTTGTAGATTCTCTTATACAGTATAAGCGGGCCAACAATGACTACGAGGCTCGACGACAATCACTGTACACACATCAAGGATCTTCTTCTGCGAACGATCCACTCACAACAATTGGGAAGCTTCCGGAGGCGATGAACTGTGTATAGGGAACATTCAACCGGAGCCTATTGATGACAGATGCTATTGATCGTGTAACTTCTATGTTTCAGACATTCCAATGTCCAACTCCATCCAGATCCAACCAATTACACAACCGCTGCCCCACCAGAAGCAAAAAAAAGCGAGTGTAACACACCGAGATAATGATTCTCTACACAGAAATCGTACCCAAATTGTACCCGTACATTGTACCCAAAGCTCCTCACGTGAACAGAAGTGCGTGCTGTTATTTATTCATATCACCGCTGTGTTCTCCTTTGTCCCGTATAAGAGCCCGTATAAGAGAGATGCATTCACAACATGATGACTTGTCGACGCCAGATCACGCCCAAGACCGGGAATCTCGCTTACGAGCTTGTCGGAAGCCCATGATCGAACCTGTTTATAAACAACGTGCAGGCTTATTCTTCTTTCTTTTCTTATACTCTCTTCTTTTTCCCAGAATGCGCTGTGCGTAATGTTCCAGCGTCAGTCAGACGTGACATGAAAGAAACATTCTCTTTCTCATATAGAGTTCCATTTTGGGTCGTATTGTATACCTGGAAGCTGATGTCAACAGAATGTGCATCTAAATCAACAACAGCACTCTGCCGAAAGTTTGGAGTTTCTAGTAGAGGGGTTGCGATCTGGAACCAGTTTCGTTTCAGCCTTATTCTATCATCGCGCCACCTACGAAGAATGGGCTTTTTTTAAAATCGAAGCAGACGACAAGGAAAAGGATCCCACTGTGATGGACGACTCTTGAATATGTATGAGAGGGATTTACAACTTGTAAATAAAGCCCGTCGCCGATATAAAACTTGTTTAGCGTGGGATGCATTTCCTTCCTATACCCATAATAAGCGATAGACGCACGACAAAATTATCCCTAAACATTGGCGTCGTCATGATTCTTGAGAAGAGGTTATTGAACCATGGGTGGGTGTTACTGTGCACACATAGTGTAGTGCTTAGCGTTGTAGCTACTTGATCGTTGACGCTGGAACAATAAATGTGGCAGTCTAAACTATATTCGTATTGAATGTTAATTCCAGATTGTGCGGGGAACGGTCAAGCGTAGGTTTGTGCCTGCATTTGATGTCAAACTGATTTGACTAACTGAAACAAAACAAGAAAGTATTTTTTTCTATCTATCTTAATTCAATATCTTTTCCAATATATCTCATTTATATCTTTTCTTTTTCTAGAGTAAGGAAGCCTTCGCTGGTCACATCAATGATATTTCACACGTCGCATGCTCTCTTACGCTTTTTTACCCGTTTTTGGCATAAAAATACACTCTAAGAAAAACATGAGTAATTTCAGTCAATTCGGGGACTACATGCATTGCAGCAACTTCATTCGCCTATCTACTATTGCTAAATGACTAAATGCAAGGAAATTTTATAGAAGAAGAAGAAGAAGCAGAAGTCTTTATTTGCAACAGTAGAATTACGTACAGTGTAAGTAACAGGATTGCTAGGTCAAGCCTCTGCTGTGTATACGAAGTTTAGTAACTGTCTGTAGCGGTGGGGAGTAAATTTCAAGACCGGGGGACTAAAATGCGGAGTAATCGCAATCTAGAGGACTAGAAGCCGCAGTTACTCCCAACTTTACTCCTTTCTCTCTATCTCTCCCTTTTCTGTTTGTCAAAGAGTGTACAAACTTCTTTGCACATAATTAGTCCGGCATGCTTAGTTGCGCGCTCGTCGTTACTGGCACACAGCCCGGACACCCTTGGCGATCCAGAGTTTTCTTGTGCTGGCCGACACCTCTTGATCACGGATGATGCAGATGTTGATGATGATGAAGATGATCCTTCCTATTTGCTAGACGTAACTCTTCCTTCGTCTAACTCTCGCCGTTCATTACAACGTTTGCAAATATATCCATGTTTCGGCCATTGTTCTTTTATTCGCTTTCTTTCCTCTTCCAATTAGGGGAAGTGGGGCATAGACTTCCCTCTTCGCGAGCCGCCGCACTGGGCCTTTTTTTCTTCCACCAAACCGTAAAGCCAACCTATTGGAAATAACCTTCTCTTCCAAATATGTACCATCCGCGCTTTTCTTTACGCGAAACAGTATATAGAAGCGTTAGTAATGGTACTCGGTTCTCGTTAATAACTCTCTATCTGTACGCAATTACGAAGTGACTGAAGCACAATGCTGTAGAAGTAGGCACACGTACAAGTCTTCTCCGCCAAATCGCTCCGGGCAAAGAAAGAATCCGTCGCATTCTTTTCTCCTCCTTCTTCTTCTTCCCGTCGTCATATCCGAGGAGGCTGCCCGAGCTTTTCGTGGCATCTACGCCAGATATTGGGATTTTTCCCCTTGTTCCTTCCGACTTACAGCGTTGCCTGCGGGTGGGGGGGTACAGGTCACGTAGTTGCCGGTGCGGTGTCCCCTGAGATTTGCGGCAATTGATCTACCACTTTTTATTAATACGTCAGCGCACCATCTGGTGCCGCATAAATAGTCTGGGCTGTGTATTAGCTCTGAGGCCACATAAGATAGAGAAGCCAAGAAGGGAGGTAATTGTGCGCAAGAGATATTCTTGTCTTGTGGTTGTCGTGAAATATAGTACAGAGCATGAAGAAGCACGGGCTTGGAGAAACTTCGGGCTTGGAGAAACACAGCCCATCTCATCGTCATCATCTATTGTTGTTGTTGTTGTTGTTTCGTGGATGCCTGAAGAAGCGTGTGCTCTCCACGCTAAAGCTCGTATATTAAAGTTTTCCTCGAGATGCTTCATACTTTGTACTATATTTCATTTCACCGTTTGCCTTCTGGGGACCATGCGTCTTCTCTTTCATCTCTGCTCTTGTGGTTCGGGGAAGTTTTGTTCCTTATTGCAGTTCCAGATGGTGATACTACGCAGAACGAAACTCACGCAAGGTGGTGCTACTGTACAGCTGACTGTAGCCACTGTCCCTATACCGTAGCGGTGCCCCACGTCATATCAAGATATCATGAGATTGGGGAAAGAGTGGATCGTTGGCAAAACAAGCGCACGTCGTTGCTGCCGTCGTGGAACTTCGTGGTTTTCGCGTTCTGGCGAGGAGAGGTCACAGTATAGCATCTGCCTCGCACATGAAGTTTTCCTTCGTATCTCTTTCGCGCAATTGTATCCAGCATTGGAAACAACCATTAAAACAATTCACGTGATCGGCTGCTGCCGACGCACGTGGCTTTATTTTGCCAACGACAGGTCGCGACATCTGGCGTTGGCGACATCTGACATCTGACCTCTGCAGAGGTCACTGTGACGCCCGTCTCTAGTCCACACGTGTTCCATGCACGCCACAGTGATATGATAATTGCGATGATAATGATATGATGAAGCGATGATAAATGATATGATAATTGCGAATTGCTAAAGTCGAACTCGTGGTGGAACAGAAGAACAGATTGGCTTGCCGAAAAGGGGTTGCCATTGTTGACATAAGGTTAAAAAGGTAATCGATTACTCAGTAATTGATTACCGAAAATTGTAATCAGATTACTTGGAAAATTACTTGCTCACAAAATTAATTGATTACGTTAAAAAATTACTGGAAAAAGTAATTGATTACTAGTAACGCGTTACGTACAACTCTGGAAAAACCTAGTAAGAGCAAATGCCGTTGACGGCATGATTCCAGGTGGCGTAGGTTTTTATTATAATTTAGTGACACGTTTTCAGGGACGCACTGCACTGTGACAGTACCTCTAGGTAACACAAAGGTCATTCTGAAACGTTGGAAGTGATGTACCTGGACAGTATTGATCTCACGGCGTAGGATTGAAACAGTTTGAGAACGGAGTCCCTCTCAATTCCTTCACTGCTCAATGATATATGTGCACTCTTTCAAGAGTGTCCTTCATTGTCTGTCGAAGCCACCGGACTTTGTACACTCCAAGTCAACTCGCAAGTACCACTTCGCGAGCGGAACACGGCGTTCCTGTAGTACAATTAGTATTCTAGCATTCTAGACGAATTTTCAGTTATTAGAGAGTCGTTCCGAGGAAGAGCAGAGCTCAGTTTTTGTTGACTCTTATAGAATAATACTTGATCGGTCTTTTTATAGTTTTTACATAGAATTTACGTGTCTCCAATAGTTCATGTTGCTGACACTTAACAAAGCCCAGGTAACGTTTCGGCGTGGTACGCGTCTAGTGTAGGGTTAAATAAATTAAATTCACGTAATTAACGTGATCCTGAATTATTTATTAACTACCTGCCTTAAAACCTCGTGGACCTCTCCGACGCAGAGAGCCCTCGTAATTACTTTTTATTATTATTATTATTACTATTATTATTAGTAGTAGTAGTATTATTATTACGCTATGCAAAGTTAGTAATTGACTATATATATATAGTAATATTAAATTACGACACAATGGCTTTGCAATCCAGCGGCGTATTTTATGATTAAACCGTGCCTTGAACAACTCTACTACGCCTACCAGTTATATTCATTCTTTTTCTATTGAGCCGTCCTATTTATATATACATATGTATAATAAACAGACCCCCCCCCCCCCCGTTTTGTATTGAAGCTGACCACATATCTCGGCTCGGTCGATGCGCGTATATACATGTTGCTTTGCGTCTGTTCCCACCCGAAAGCTTTCAAAAGAGTTTTTCGGCATTGTGCCTCGCCACTCACGCGTTTATGTCGCATAAGTTTTGCCGAAGATGCGACATGAAAGCACATTTCTTCTCTTTCGCTGTATCATCGATCAGGCAACGGAAATGTGGACGTGCACAGCTGTTGTTCCCACATGAATGCTCCTCCTTCCGGAAGAACTCATAAGTCGCACTTATAGCTAAGCAGAGGGGAAGCGACGCATTACGTTATGGTTCAAGGGCCGCATAGGAATATTTCTCCGTCGTTATTCTGCATTTTATGCGCTGTTCCGTATGTGTCTCATCGTAATTGATGGAAATGTTCGAAGTGAACTGCATTCTGCACGAAACATAACGGTTGAACATAACAGGAACCATTCGACCGGTCGTTATTCGCGAAATGCAGTCGTCATACGCATAAACATTATTGTCCCGCAAACCAATCAGCATCGTCATCGTGACCACTCTTTTTCTTATATAGGGGGGGGGGGGGGATATCCAAGGAGGTTTTTCAAGAGTTTCAGATTTAGTATATAACCTCCTCGGGGATATAACCCACCTTCGCCTTGGATGGTGCCACGTGGAGCCTTATTGCTGTCTGCTCCAGTCATAGAAATCATAAGAGCAAAGGTTACAAGATAAGTTGGGAGAACGAGAAAGGGAAGAAGGAAAAGGATTGATTTGCAAGCATGGGTGATGCCCTCTCCCAACGTCCAAGTCCCGGAGCCGCCATGACAGATAGGTCACGTGCCTTCTCCGCTGCCTCTGCTTTCCTGGTATCCAATTCAATCCAAGCCGTCTCTGTTTGAAGTGCGTTCGTCTTATGTGCTATCATCAGGTGCGGTTGGGTTGCTTCCTGTTAGGAAAGGGTGTTGTGCTGTGTAAACCTTCTATGTCGGCACATGGGGGAACAGAGTATGGAGCTAGCACGAGGTACCGTTCGTTAACAAGTGTAGGGAGTTTTCGCCTACGTCATATGGTGGCGTGGCAGTGACGTGGCGTGCCCGTAAGCTCCTCCCACTGGTGGTCACTTTTCGTGCTAGCGGCATTTAAAGATGACAAACTGCGCTGTTTTTCAGTGTGACAACCGTAGTTTTCACAAAAGAAAATGTGAGACAATGAAGAAGCGTCTTTGGAATAAAAGAAGGGTACGGACGCGACCGGAGTTAAAAACACCATTCAAGACTTCGTTTTCGAGCAAATGCTAGATAACCTCGGCAGCTGCGCCGAAAAAGTGACCACCACCATGGCGGTGAAACGCGTTCGTTTGACGTCATGTGAAAACACCCTTATGGGTCTCTTTATTTTTTTTATTTTTTTCATAAGGATAGAGCTAAGATAAGACAAAGATAAAAAGAGAAGGTAAACATAAGGCTAAAGCGTCTATCATGGCGGCGATGTAACCAAGCTTTACTCGCAGCATGATCGATGCAAGTAGCGCATGCTCCAGTAACCATGACGTAATTGATGACGTTTTCGTGACGTCACGTAGCCTGATCGCGCACCGGCAGGAAGCTATAACGCCGCGTAATGTAGGGCAAATATACTGTCGAAACATTTGCTTCTCTGTTTCTGCTGGCACCGCATACGGGACGCTGGAAACTGTATTCAAGGAATTTGAACTAACCTTGGTCTCACTACATGCACCATAAGTTTCAATTAACCATAAACTAACCAATGTTGCTTCGTTTGTATTTCTGTCGCTCGATCGCGTACGCCATGTTAAGCCTAACCGGTGCTAGAATATGCATTTCATTCGGGAAAGCGACTTCGTTGAGACGATTCGCCGTCTTGTTTCCGCCTGTGATAGCATGCCCTTGGTATTCGCCCTGCTTTAAAAGGGATTAGGCGAACCTGAACCTGATAACAGAATGCATAATGAAGAACGTCTAGTGTGCACGCTCTCACGCTCTGGTGCTGCGTATAGGATCACAGCGCCTAAATCACACTCTCACGCACGGTAGAGATAGGAGAAAAAGCGCTCACAGAAAGACAACACTGGGAAAGTGATAAATAATAATTAGAATGGTGATGCGATGCTACGCGTAAGCTTTGCCTGCTTAGTGTGCACGACATGCTGCACGTGCCGCTGGGTAGGTCCGCGGATAATTTCGACTACCTGAGGTTCTTTTGGGGAAGTGATCATGCTGCTAGTAATGTCTAATTCTATAGACTGTGACGGCCGGTGCGCCATCCTCGAGCGGCTGTGTACTTCCTGTTAGCATGCGTGACGTCCATACCTCGTGTGTTGAGCATCAAACATTCTATAATTAACAGCAGCAAGTAAAACTGTGTGCAGTTGGCGCAAGAAACCCTGTTCAGGAAGAACACATGTGGTTGATATACTGCAATCCACATCATGCGTTTGATTTGTCTTCAATGCAGAGTGAATAAATTATTTTTGGTGTTGAACATCCAAATTCACCCTTTCCTTTATCGTACCCTCATCACGATGATCTGAAAAAATGGTGTAATACACCATATTTACAACCTACAAATACTTCGAAACGAAAAAGGGTGCTGTACTGTTAGATGCACGTATATATCCAGTTTACACATTTAAAGGTGTGAAAAGGTTTAGAGTGGTAGCGCGGGAAAACTGCTGCTGGATGTAAATTCCAGGATAGGTCCCACCAAGAACAGGGACACAAAAGTGCCTCAGTGAGACACGTACAGCTTGAGACAAAAGTTTACGGAACACTGGAGTGTCGCATTTCTCCATTATAGCGACACCCTAGCAGCAAACAGGAGCGAACACACATACTGAAAGGTGGATAGAATTGTCGGTCACCTGTTTCTGATTCGATATCTTCCTGGGTAGCCAGCACGGGGCCACTCCGATGAAGAAATATGCCTGTGCAGTGGCCCGTAAACTTTTGTCCCATACCGACACAGTACGCCGATATCTCAAAAGGCCTGAAGAGGAACAAACGTTCTTCCCTCGTGGTTGTCGCTGGACAGTACAGCACTGCCGCAGCAGTTTGAGAGGACGACCACAACGGTGATAGACAACGAAGGGAATGAATAGACGATTTTTAAAAGATGCGCGCGACACCAAGCGCGCGGCCAAAAAGCAGCATGGGACCTTTGAGCGACACTGCTCTGTCGATTATGGCTGCAGTGCGCCTTTTTGTGGATGCGAGGCGCTTCGAAGCACCAATGGTCATTGACATACACGGCTGTACAGCGTCCGGATGACTCTGGATGACACTAACTTTGGATGACTCTGGATGACACTGACTTTGGATGACTCTGGATTACAGAGATGACTCTACAGCGTCTGGAGAAAACCGGTAGACTAGAGGTACTCCAAGAACATCAGAAGGCATCGACGGTGCTGCACGTGGCTCTGACATGGGTGTGGTCTGACACGTGGCTCTGACAGGTTGAACGTCTGTCGGCTTGCAGTACTCAACTGAGTACAGAGCTGCCGCCTCTCCGTTTCGTAGAGCTCACATTCTGTGAGGACGTGCTCAATGTTCGCTACGACGCCGCATTTGGAGCACACGCTGCTGTCACAGTATCCGACCGGATTCCCAATTCAAGTGTGAAGGAGAAAACGCTTCAATCGACCTGGAATGACAGCCCACCAATATCCTCTCCCGTCAATGCCCTTTGTCCGCGTGTGCCTGTCGATAACAACGCATCCATATGTGATTTGTCGGCTTTTTTACCGTCACTTAAGATGTCCACGCAATAAGACGGAATCGAACAAATAAGGAATCCACTTCGAAGCGCACACTCAGAGCTACACAGGCTTTGTTCCGCAGAAGCCTGCAAATATTGACCACCGCCGCTTATGACGGACGCAGTGTCAAGAATATATGTGCCTTTGCCGGTGTTTCCCTTTAGCTGTCATTTGGGCTGCAGTTTCTGGCGTGTCCGTCACGATGCGTGTTAGCGCGCCACGAAACAACTCTAGCTATGAATGGCGTACACACGTGAACAGACGGAGAGAGGACATCAGGAAGGGTCAGTGTGCGTCCTAGGCCGACCTCAAGCGGAACTGTTACTACAGTATAGTCTTGAAGGTTTTCCGGAAAATCCAGGGAAAACCTCAGATGGTAGGATTCGAACCCACGATCTTCCAGAGTCCAGCACGGCCTCGTCTACCTCCTTTCCGGCAGTAAAATGTTCTCTTTTCCTTTGTTTGTGTGTGTGTCTGTAAACGTGTGAAAGTGGTAAGAGATAATATTTTTGTAAGTCAAACGTCGCCATGCCAGTACTGGACAGCTGTTTCGACCTTCTTGGGCCTTATCAGCAGCACGCAGGCAGGCAACGTTTGAGCGGATGGCGTCAGAAGGTCACGTGGCACGTGATGCCTCCTGTCAGGGTGTCCTAAGACACCTCTGAAAGCCTAGTGCAAAGCCAGTCAAGTGTATAAGGGGCGTATCTGGATTGGATTGGATTGGAAAAGAAAGAAAAATATGGAGAGGTTAGTCCCGACCCAGTCAGAACTGGCGTATCTGTTTGTTGGCATCTGTATTTGTCTTTGCGGCGTTGATATAACACGCTTCCACTTTCAGACTGGAATGTGTGGTTGATCGAAATCTAGCTAAATACCAGCTCGAAGGCAGCACACTAGCTTGCGTATATTATATAGCTCAGCTTTTGACAAAAAGTGTGCGCGTTTAAGTTTACACGGTTACCTACTAAATTATTTTTTTTACGTTATTCAAGACATGGATACCTTTCTCTACAAATTTAAAGAGTGATATTAAACGGTACGAGCAGCTTATTTATTTACACATGGCAACGAGACTTTCGTGCACGAGACTGCACTTCTTCAGGTTACAACAATATGAACATCGTACAGGAACATATATACAGTTGACGGGGGAGTTCTGGCATGGCCCATCAACTGTATATATGTTCTTGCACCATGTTCATATTTCTGTAACCTGAAGAAGTGCAGTCTCGTACACGAAAGTCTTGTTACCATGTGTAAATAAATAAGTCGATCCTACGGTTTAATATTACTCTTTGATTTACTCACCACTGGCAACTTGACATCGCCTATTTTTCTGCCTTCGTATCTTCTATAAATTTACGTAGATGGCACTCTTTTATGGCGATCCTAAACTCATCACTACTACGTGATCCCCGACATAGATTTGTATAGAAAGTTCAAACAAATAATAACGTACACTTCATTCAATATTCCAATGCCCTTTATGTGTGCAATTCTCACTTGATATATTTGCTACTGGTGCAATTCATACCCACGTTTCGGTGTATTGACCTCGGCGCGTTCACATTCAAATCAGGCTAAAACGCTCCGGCAATTTCGTCGCACTTTTTAATCAGGGTAGCTTCGTTTCGCGAATAAATAATAAACAGCTACACTTTCTATGTGGAGAGAGCCATGCACTTATCAGGAAACGCTCCAGGGCGTCGAATATGGCTCGGCTCCTCATCTTTTCAACCGTGGTTCTAATCAGGGCTCGGAATTTTTAGTGCTGCACGAATGAAATTTCCCATGAAAGCCCATCTTCGACGACGCCTCAGAAACTCCACTGAGAAGGGCCAGCAAAGTGAAAAATATGAGGCGAAGACCCTTGTGATGCTGTGCAGGGATGTTAGTGCGCGGAGTGCTATACATAAATGGAGAGGTCTTGTGTTGCCCCTGCTTCGGTTGATGCCTTACTCCTTACTCACTTAAGTATGCGTTGCTTTTTTTTTCCCCTTTTTGCATGCATGACAAAGATAATTTGCGGAAGGCTTTACATCCTGCTCCACGTGCAAGACGATGTAAGTGGAATGCAGGCCCGGAGCGCCGGCTTTGAGATCAGACATATAGGAAACGAGAATGTGAACGTATAGATCAGAATCGCCCTCCGATGTGCGAATTTGTAAATGAAAGGGATAGTGGTGGTGCAGACCATTCGGCAAATGTTTTGCGACGTTTCTCTTCTTTTCTTTCTTTTTTGTTTTCATTAAGGCTAGTTTCTTCCCAAGTAAAAGCTAAAGCAACAGCGAAGACAGTTAGCGCCGAGATGTCTTCTTATAGGACCAATCCAAAATCGTAATCGGAAAAACGAAGAAGAAAAAGGGGCAGTGACGGCATTCGAACCCAATTCGCTCGATCAACGTTGCGGCCAATCTGAGCAGGCAGATCTCTCGGCTAACCGACGGCATTTCCCCTCTCTATCCTAATAGTTCATCTCTCGGGTCTCCTGCTCCACAAGGATAAACTTTGCATCACGCACCCACTCGTTATTTGTTCGAGACTACCTTCCATAGCAGAACAAAGAAACAATATGCAAGAAAGCTGGCGTAGGCTATACCCATTTACGGGAGCCTTATTTACCCCGCAGATGGTGATGCTACCGTCTCTCACCCAACGTCACCTCACGATCATTTTACATCTCATATACAGTCCCGTCGGCATTGGGGTGGAGGGCCAGAAATCAGGTGGAGAATTTCTTCATTCATCATCATCGCTGTAATTGTCGTTGTAGGCTAATTGTTCGTCAAATTTCCCAAGTCTGGGGAGTCTCTTCCGTTCGTGTCTATCCTTTGAGCATATTTCCCCAGTCTCGGGGAAATGTTACAACTACCTTACATAGTTCGTTCTAGAGATATTGAGTCATCCACAATTTGACATAAATGAATGACGAACGAATGAATCAATAACATATTCTCAGGAATTTTCCCGGTACCTCCTCTCTGACACGCACGAACACACTCGTAGGTAATTCTTTACGATGCCATTAAAAAAACAGGCGCTTCGACGGTGAGCCTCGTCGGGAAACGACCCTGCACGCCTCCTGCAAGGCAGAAGCGCGCTGTCTCCGACCGAAACATTCTCATGGGGGTTGCGCGGCAAACCAGCTGTCTAGACTCGGCCGATTTTCCTGGAATCATCTGAGGACGAGAGTAGTCGACGGAATTGCATAATTAATTAGCGCACCTGTACGGATGCAATGCAAGTATGCTGGCGTAGGGGGAATCTTTCCGGAATTGTCCTTATCCACAGAAAACAAGGGCTGGCGGAGAGCTTAAAGGCATCGCGCTATATAGTCATATGTGGCAGTCCAAGTTGTCGCTCGAGGAAGGCGCTGTATGCGATGTCGTATCTTGGTCAGTGGTCACAAGTGCTGTTGTGTAGCACCTGTCACCGTGTATTCACACATTGCCCCAGAAGCAGAAGATGCGAAAAGCGTCATATATTTCTGTTGTCACGTGAGTGCGAGCACTCAACGTTGTGTCTTCACGTACACTGCTAAACGTACGTGGGAAATATCCTGCTACACAACCACAAGGAATTCCGTATCAGACGACAGGTAAAAACCCCGACGGTGTCGTCTGCTAAGTGTCGTCTGCTAAATGCGCAGTATACGCCATTCCCGATATTACGCGCGCGTCGTGTGAATGCTCGACATAACACGGGACGGAACTTTCGCTCTGTGAGCAGTCTCTTCACTTTTCTTCCACTAGAATATTCCGTGAGAATGTCGCTCGTGTGAACACACGGTCACATGTCAGCACAGGTCAGTGGTCACAAGCATGGCTGCAACAAATTGCAATCTATCACTGTGTGCCACTTGCGAGTGGTGAACGTCTAGGCCTGGACCCAGGAGGAGGTGGGGCACATCTGGCAGATACCCTGTGCACTGAAAGGAGCCGTGCAGTAGGGCGCTGGCAAGCTGGTGTATGACTACCTCTTGTACCCTGTGCGTGTCAGGATATCGCGTCAAGATACACCGAACTGGGCTTATGGACCTGAGCGGTGGTCCGAATCTCGACTCGGAGACCTGCCATGACCTTATATCGTGCATGTGGTCACTTCAGTAGGAACACTAGGAATGCGCACCCCTTCTGTGCCAGGCCCAAAACACATGGGACGCCCCTCGTGTTGACGATGTAAAGAGAACCATCCTGCGCTGCTGTTGCAGTACGAAGCTCTCACGATAGATGAAGCCGTCAGCGTAAATGCCAAACATGACAACAGAAATGGCGTCGATTACTTTACTTCGTCTAACGGCAATGACGAGAGCTTAAGAGAAAGTACACTGACTAGCGCTCAGGATACGAAAGACGGCCATCTTCCTCCAGTTATTTCTTCATACACATATGAACAATAACAGGAATTCCACGGGAGGATGCAGCATTCTACATTATACGGTAAAACTCAGCAATACTCCAACACCGCAACCTACAGTGTAACCATGCAAGCCCTCTCTTTCTTTTTGTAAGCAATCTTTGTCTCTAACCTTTCTTTTCTTTTCTTTTTTTCACATCCCCCACATACACGCACTCACGGGCAATGTTCTTCACACTTTGCCCTCGCTATCGTATGGGCCACGGCATGTGTGTACCCCGCTGATGCACTGCACAGGATTAGCGAAGCCGCATAGGCGAGCTTATTTAGACCCCAGTGTGAGCCCCGAGCGGTGGTAAATCTTAATTCTGTGCTGGACTTTTGTCAGCTGTCCTATCCTGTCTGTGGCCTGTGCTAATGCCAGACTCTTTATCTTGTACTGTAGTCATTTGGTCTCATCGAACTGCCTACAAAGAGGCTCATCAAGCCATGTCCACTGACACAGGAAGAAAACAAAGTTAACGTCCATGCACTCTTTTTGTTCGACTACAGACTCCAGCCGAGTTGGCCGTCTTTCCACATTTACAATGATAATGAAGACACGTCGAACCACTACCCACATCGCTACGTTTTTTCAAATTGTTGTCGTCTGCTTTTGTAACTTTGCTGCTATGAAGATGGAGAAGTTTTATCTTTAGATTTTTGGAGAAAGATTCATCTTTTTGCTGTGAGGTCGGATCGAAACCACGTACCACGTGGCGATAATTAAAATGAACAAAACTTTCTGTCATCTGTCAACGCCACCTAGCCTGATCACTTAAGCGACATGACGTAGTCGTCAGCCAATGACAGCATGCTTTCGCCGGCCGTAGTTATGGAGACGAGTCGCCATCGGCTGCATGAGCAGCCACTAGTAGCCACAGAAAGCCTCTCCCGCTTCTGCGGCGTCTGCACCTGCGGCGACTGGATGAAGCAGACGACATCGCGACTTCCGCGATGTCCACGTGACGGAAGAGTGAAAGGAGGCATTAAGATGGCTTTCTGTGTGTAGATGCCCTGTTATTTATCCTACTTTTCTCTGACGAGCTCTCTGGACGTCATGGCCTTCACTTTGCCGTTGCTAACAGTATCTAAATATTACACAAAGTTACGATGCAGCGAGCTACGTATATACAGTGTCCTACCCTATAAAAGTCTATCTGCGCCAGCATGCCGCGCTCACCAATTGCTCAACGCGGGTGGCGCATTGTGTTGTCCACATATTTCAAAATATATAAAGCTCTTAAGGATGTTCAATTCAATCATGGTAAATTTCGAAGTGATTGAGCACCGCAACGCAAAGTTATAACGATAAACGTACGATTCCCGAAGTCAAAACAGCCAAGATGGCGGTGTGGCAAAGGGCAGTTGAGAGGCTGCTCCCTAGACGGCGACGTGTCGCATATCATGCCAGCCGGATGGAACTTCGGTTTTCATTTTGCCTTCGTGTAACTATTTTCGCTCCAAAAGTGAGCAACGCTGCTGAGCTAACAGACGACAACGAAATGGGATGTCGTCTGCTTATACTGAAAGGCAGTGAATAACATGACACAGAGACGTCTCTGACAAAACGACAAGTCGTTCTCTGTTGACCAGTGTCTCTACTGCGCTACGCACCACCGTCCTGGTAGTTTTCACTACAAGGAGGGGGGGGGGGGGTATCCTTTATCGAAAGAAAGAAAAAATAATAAGATAGAGAGGACGGTCTGCCTGCCGAGACGGGCGGCAAGTTGCCAGAGAAAGAGAGAGAAAAAGACAAGAAAAGAGGGAAAAGCGAAAAACGGGACACACCAACAAAACACACGGCACATAGCGATGATCCGTTCGGTGGCTGTGCCATCTGGTGGTCACCTCCGGATCACTACCGGAATCGCACCTTTTGCGTTACTTATAACTTTCCGTTGCTGGGCTCAATCACTTCGAAATTTACCATGACTGAATGATGAGCTTTATACGCAGACAGCAGAATGTGCCACCTAGAAGTTGCCCAGACGTCGCCGCCAGAGTTGCCAGACGGCCATCGTCTTCCGCGATGAGAGACGTTAAATACGATGTGCCGAGAAGTTTTATAGGGGGGGGGGGGACTATTTGCAGTGGTGAGGAACAAATTTTAGGGCAGGGGACTAACATGAGTAATTACAATCCAGGGAACTAAAAACTGAAACTGCTGCCCAATTTACTCTTGTTCTTTCTTTTTTCCTCAGAGTGCTAAGACGCTATGAGACCAGGAGCACAAACGAATAGAAGATGTCCAAATTACACTTCGATGCTCTGTTCGCTTACAACGTTAAGCCGAGAACTATGTATAAAGCGACGAATAATCGTGTGAACATTGCTCTCTGTTAATTAATCCGATATTTTCCCTCCTTTTTGTAGGTGATAATGAAGACGGAAGGATGAACTAGGTTGCTCTCTTCTTTATCGTCTCCCTCTATGTAAGTGTGCATATATAATGTATACGTTATAGATATATTTATTCAGAATACGATAAGCCAACCTAGCAGTACGCTAACATTCGCGTTCGCCCGTCATGGGGTAACTATAGAAAACAGCGTTTGAAACTACCATTTGTGCGAACCCATACTCAATTCTACCAGTGCCTTCTACTGTACAAATGTCCATGTTCATGTTAGTAGACATGTGTTTTATGTGGAAGTCACGCAAGAAGAGTCAGCGTTCCTACAAATAAACAAACAAACAAGATTCAGCGTGATAAAATGCGCCGTTCTAACTTGCCTCCCTCGCAGATATGGATGCAGATGTTGCCTACGTGTGCCCCATCGTAAACACCGCGAGCACGACGTTATTCCACGCGTTGCACTCGCGGCGTACGTCGCATTCGACCAACTCACCGCCCCAGCACGTACGACTCCCCTGCTCCCTAATCTCTCCCAGTTATTTTTTCGTCAACATCAACATCAGCTCCCCTGTCGCAGCTCTTCTTTTTCGACGTCATCCCACTCGTTAGGTCGAACAACATTAAATAAATCGTGACTATTGTTAGGTCTATAGATTGTGTGTCACATTTACGAAGCACATCCTTCTGTACACTCTTAAGAAAAGGTAAAGGCTACCAGCGGTTACATTAACGTATTAATGTGCACAATGTGCGGTGCACATTAATAGTGGTGTCACTATGGTGTCGCGCAAGGGGTGTCACTTTTACCACACGAAGCGCCATCTTTACATAAACCATAAATAAAACAAACCGATTGAAATTTTAGGAGTGATAGCGATCTCCCAACTGCTGAGTTCGATCCCAATATGCAGAAGCACGCAACTGATATGCAGCGTTAGACTTCCCTAGAAGAGCGGATGTTGCTTCCCTTTTATGCCGCTGCCGGTGCCATTAATATCCTATGCGGCGACATCTAACCGGGATAAAATGGGCATCGAGAAATACCCGCCCGCACTTGTGTGGATAAGCACCGCTTCCGTCCTACTGGTTGTTTTTTCGCGGTTATGCATAAATAGTACGCTTTCCCAGAAAATACGGGGGCAAGATTTTGGAGTCATACGAAAAGCATCATATAAAAAGTCAGGTAGCCATTTTGCGGAATCGGGAACCTTCTATGTACGGACCAAGATACAACACCCCACGACCAGCTCCCGTGGCTCAGTGGTTAGCGTGGTGGCCATGTCACGTCGAGACTGGGAGGTACCCGGGTTCGAATTCCGGTGCCGGCTGTGCTGTCTGGGGTTTTTCCTGGGTTTTCCTCAGACATATGTTGGCACAGTTCCCCTAGAAGTCGGCCCAGGACGCACATATCCCCAGGGCGACAGTCGTGACGTTGCCCACATACGTGAGGCCGACAACGGCAAGCCCTTTCACCATCACCACCGCCACAACACCCCACGGTTGCTTGATAATAGGTTCGCTTGAACTGGCTAATGGACCTTTTTCACCATGGCCTATGCGCGTGATCTTGAGACGAGGGAGAGGGTTATGTCCGTGTTCACTAGATGGCGTAGTATGGGGACGACAGAAGTGGGTAGCGGTGGGGAGACCGCACGAACGGCGCGAGCTCGTCGGTCTCACTCCGGTCGGACCGGTTTCGGTCTTTTTGTGCAACGGCTCTGCTCTGTGGTGCTGCCCGCGCGGGTTTGTTTTGACGCGCGCCGAGCGTGTTTCGCTGGAGAGCCGCTAGGGTACCATGCGAGTTGCCTGACAGGCCCCTATTCTGACGTGGTCACCGCCACTCACATGGCTAATTGCTTCGTTAGTCCCTTAACCTGCTGACTTCGCGGAAGGAAAATTAGAAAGGACTGCATGTGGAAAGAGAAATTAGGGAAGGCATCAACTCCGAAGGGTCACGTTCATGAGATAAGAAGTGCGAAAATTGTACCGCCTTCATTTGCATTTAGGTTTTCTATGCTACAAGCGCGATATACCGAGTGATTTATTGATTCGTTGGGACAAAGTGCAAAGATTGATATTGATTCGTTGATTGGAACACAAAGTGGGGCTTCGAGGCATTCGCCCGAACGTATCGCAGCCTTAACGCCTGTAGTGTGATTGGTTTTGCTTAAAGGGACTATCGCATCCGGGAACGTATGTATGATACCGATAGGATAATGTTCGTCATCGTTTGAAAGTCAACTTTGCCAAATTTCTCTTCCGAAAACAGCTTACATATTAAGTAAACGAGTTTTAAAGGTCTGCAGCCAACACGATGATGACGTAAGCCAGGCACACGAATGGGAGCGCAGCGCAGGCAATTGTCTCCGAGATCGTCTGCTTGGCGTTCGCATCGCACTATACTATACTGAGTGAAAAGTCCTCGGTAAATACGCAGACTTTCGCTTACCAGTGTGAGTGCAGACGTAACCATGTTACTTGAAACACGACGCTACGCTCCTGACTGTACGAACACGTTCGACACTAACCAGAAACAACATTCCGCGAGCCGGTAACAGAGAAGACGCCGTGCCCTAGCATTCCGCCTCGCTCGCCCGCCCGCCTGTCGGTCGGTTGCCAAGGCTACCAAGGTCCCTCCGGCCGCTCCGTGATTGGTATTCTCCATGTCAAAGGGCGCACAGTGATTGGCCTCGTCCGTGTGACGTTTCCAGAAAGGGAATCCCGGAATGCGTCGTCTGCTCTTGCGAAGTTTTATATCAAACTACACAGGAACAACGCTGCCAATTCGCGTCGGGTTTTCGGCATTATTATCAGTGATGAACGCGGAGTAAAACAGCACTGCAGTTTCAGAATCGACCGGGACGGATGCGATAGTCCCTTTAAAGCTAACTCAAGCGCAGATACTAAGTTGTGCTACTCTGATTCACATTTCGCCAAATGGATGAACGAATGAGTGAATATGACTGTTGGCCTTTCAAGTCTATAGTCAAATGGATGATGTTAGTTACCTCCCCCAGCATTATCGCACGCGCATCCTGGAAAGGGGACTTCCTCGCAATGATGCCTAGAAGCACTTCCCCACAAAACCCCTATCCTTCAAATATTTACGATAAGCACGTAAATGATAATTTGTGGCTTTACGTCGCGATCGATAACTATGATAATAGGCACTTTAAAATATTCCATTTGTATAGACGTCATTTAATTATTGTCTTTGCCGAAGTCTGCTAAAGCACTGCGTATCGTCCTACATCGGTCTAGCTTTGTCTTGCGTGAAACTTAACAGTTGCTTTGTTGATCAGTATACATACAAATGGAGGACTTCCATAGCGTAGCGCAACTTAACAAAGTAATCATCATCAGCAGCAACTTATATTCCAGGAGTTTTCCACCAATGTATCCTTGGTGCAAGTGACGTGGAGTTGCTGGCCTCACTAGTGAAAACAAAATGTCCCATTGCATTTATTTTTCTTTAAATCTATCAATCAATCAAGAAAAATCATCATCATCATTATTGTCGTCGTCGTCGTTCATCATCGCTAGTCCAGCAACCGAGGGCTCGTATGACTCACCGGTAGCCTGGTAGCTAATCGAGGATATTGCTTACTTCTTCGTGCGAACGTTTGTTTTCTTAATGAAGCCCCACAAATAGAGCCATGGGAAAATATGCCGAAAACGCACCCGCTTCGAGCTCCATCTATCAACCACGAAACAAACAAGGTTCGCGTCACAGATTTTGTCCTGGCCGGAGCATGATAGTCTACTTCCTAATAGTAAAATCACACGCGGGGCGTCCGACCCCACACTCCGGCATGTGCGTTGTACTCAAGCCGTAAATTGAAAAATAAAAATAAAAATAATTTTACGATAAACGACTACTTCGCCCCCTAACCCATAAGACCTGACATCATTTATTTCATTGCAAGCGTCGCATAGGCGAACGTCTGCCGGCTGCGCTGTGGGGCTGCTACCCGAATTACAGGTGTGCACTGCAGCGCGCAGTTTTCACCCTCCTCTCCCCCTTCCTTTCCCAAGTCGAAATAAGCATTCTGGCCAAGTGAGATGTGCAGGTTGGAAACCTTGTACGGCGTCATTATTTGTTTTACTCCTCTTGTGTTCACTGGTGCTTCTCAGTCGGTTCAGGTGTTACGCGCTGCAAGTTGCGGAATCTGTCTGCTGTCGTCCGCTTCTCTCCCGGCACATAATTGTTCCGCTTCGTTTAGGAACACACGCAATTTACCGTATTTTCAGTTACGTAATTACGTCCCCAAAATGTCGCTATAACAGTCGCCGTCGCGGTGAAGGAAGTTTGAGAAGGCAGCAGACTGGCCGCATTCCCAGAGAAAAGAAAGTGCACACCGCCTTTGAACGCATAATAAATGGCGAACTTCGCTGTTTGTTTTTGTACAGCGCAGTGTATTGCGTGCCGGTGCAGGTTGGTGGTGGTGGTGGTGGTGGTGGTGAAAGGGTTCGCCAGCCGGTGCAGGTTGATTGTAGAAGCGAACTAAGTGTGTGTACTGGAACGATCAGTGTTACATGCACGCTCAAGCAGACTTGTACAAAACACTGCGCAAAAGTATTTAAAATAAAATACTAAATACTCTACGGAAAAAATATTTAAAATAGAGTACAAAATACTCAAAACTGAAAGTAATTTGAGTAGAGTACTAAATACTCTAAGAAGTATTTAAGATACTATTTAAAGTACTTTAGTATTAGCAGTAAGTGAAACGCGTATTCTGAACGTGGCCCTACAAATGAAAGGAATAAACTTCATCAGCCATGCATATCTTTCATTTGTAACGTCTTGGTGTCAAGTAATGTTTGGTGAACTTTGGTGAACCCAAGTAAACTTTGTTGATATGTTCTGACCCAAAACTTCGTAATCCCTCCTGTATGTCGGTTCGGGTCTTTCTCTGGTACGTGTTTATTGCTTTGATGGCCAAGGAAATAAATGCCGGGATTATCTTGTACCTAATCCCCTGGTGATTCACCTGGCAATATGAATAGGAACGGTTTTCTGACGAAGCTGGCTATTGAGAAGCAAGGCCATGCTTGGGACCAGCCTACTGTACAAGAGGATAAATGACAGATTCGCGAATTCCCGAAAAAAAGAAAACGAAGAAAAAGGGGGTTAAATTCCAGTGAGCTGAAAATCTCGGCACGGCGGGAAGCGTGCTGGATATGGCTTGACGAGGAAGGAAAGTATTTTGAGTACTGAGTAGCAAATACCGAAAAAAGTATTTCAAATACATTAAAAATACTTGTCGCAAAAAAGTATTGAGTAGAGTACCAAAATACCGGAAAAAGTATTTAAAATACTGTATTTTGAGTACGTACTCAAGATACGTACAAGTCTGCGCTCAAGTAACGTTCAACGTTCAAGTGTAACGTTCTCTGCACTGCAACGCTTTCTGCGCAAATGTATCAAATAAAGCTTTTTTTTTATCCTTTGATCCTTTTGATGATGATAAGGACGTCATTCTGCCATCCTGCACATAAACAAGTGTTCGGACACTATCGTATAGACTATAGTCACCGATGCTGGTATGTGCATCACGGCAGAAATACACTTTATCTTCGTTTACTTTCATTTTAATTCCTAGTCAATGGACTATTTGTTGTGATGTTTCCCTGCAGTGTCTGCCTGAACTAGTGCGAGAGCAGCCTTCTTTTTTTTTAGGGAAGCAAGCTTCTTGGACAGCTATCCTTTCCACTTTTTTTAATTAAATATATCCCCCCCCCCCTTAATGGTGTGGTGCTAAACTTATACACGGGCGATTGACTTACACACCCTATTACCGAAGCGAAACTTGGCTATTCCAATCCCAGTTTGTCTCCGAATAAGAGAAAAGAAAAAAAGTTTAAATGCGTTCTTAATTGCACCCTTTGAGGTTTGTCTACCTAATTTAGTTTCACGTGAGGTTTGTTTCTGTGTTCAATCTGTTTGTATGCTTTTAAGTATTTCATTTGAAAAATTGATTAATCCTTATTGCGGTTCATTTTACTGCTGCCTTGATCGATTGCGGATGTTGTTGACTTTTGCTGATGACTTAGAAGAGAACTAATCAACGATTTCTGCGTGGAAAGATACGAAGAATAAAAGAGCAGAACGAACACTTCAGTAACGTCTTTGGGGCTTAACTTCTGTTCTTTTCCCTTTTTTTTTTTTTACGTACATTATTGCCTGCGCAGTCTCCCTTCATGAATACCATACTGATGGTTGGATAATGGTAACTTCTAATAGGAAAACGCGAGGCGGCGTAGTATCAGCTTGACATCTGTTTATGCACTTAAGTGGGCGCAGTGCCCTAAAAGTTTTCTGCTTGAGCTTCAGGGAACCTAATCAGGACTGACACTTCTGGATTAGGAGTAAAAAGAGGAACACGAGGATGTAGGAAGCATCGTTTCCCCAGTTCTTTCCTACCGCGTGGCGGCTAGCACCTCCCTCTGTCGGCGCTAATTTGCGGACGACTTTGCTTTTGATGTTCATTGCCGCTCTCATTGCGAGCCTGTAGTGATCTCTCCGGTGATTGAATGCGGTTACTAGGAGAGTGTTCGGTGATGCTAACACGTAGGGAGTCAATAGACCTATCCCTGTTTACAAACAAATGACGTCAGATGGTATAACAGCGCCGCCAACTTGGTAGAGTGGAACTACTATAGTACAAAATAAAAAAGTGACCATCCACAACGAACATAGCTTTTGATAATCTAGGAATTTTGTGTAATTTCTTACATATTATTAGTTGTATGGCCTTGTTCTGCTCCAGTCTACCGGTAGCCCTATACTTTTTGGGCAGCCCATTCTCAAGATGGCTGCCGGGCTCTTCCATGTTCCAGAGCCGCAGGGGTACGCGTTTCCCTCGGAGTACACGTGGTGTTTCTCTACAAATCAACAAATCAAGCGCGAGCCAAGCCGACTAATAAACCACATTCAGCGCGGGATTATGACATTGACTTTCGAGACGATGCAACCCTTTGGTGGAGCCTTCTTTTCTTTCCGCCGTGGACAGGGAGCGCGAAGAGCATGTTTGTGAAGACACCGAAGGGACTGAAAACGTGGCCTCTTTTCTGTGTATCATGAATACAAAGAATCGACTCGGGAGTCGTGAACTTCGTGAATGAATACGGCTTACTGAAACGGCGGCCTTCTCCGTCCGCGTTGTTTCGGTTTCACTATGTCTATCAACGTCATGTAGCAGCAGCGTCATAATCATCACCAGCACCGCCATCGGTTACGCGCAGCACTGCGCGTGACCCGAGCTTTCGTTTTCGGTTCATCGCCATTAACCGTCATTAAACCCATCAACCTCAGTAGAGCCTGGTCGCCTCATTTCTCGCTCTACAACTGGTGACCCGAACGTGATGTTTTAGCGTTCCACCATCATGAACGGCGACCAGCACTCCAGCAGCTCTTCGCCTCCCAGCCGGCCACCGCCACTTCCACCGCTTGAGGCTTCTGTGGCACCGCTCCGCCTGCCGCCTTTCTCCATCTCCGACCCTCAGCTGTGGTTTGCGCAGGCGGAGGTTCTCTTCGACGGACGCCGCGTCACTTCTCAAGCCTCAAGGTTTGGCCACGCCATCGCAAACCTTCCTCCCGAAGCTGCGGCGGAAGTCCGCGACATAATCATCCACCCCCACCCCGAATTACCCTACGACACCTTAAGGGACGAGTTAATCCGCCGCACGTCTGCTTCGGAGGAGCGGCGATTGCAGCAGCTTCTGAACAGGGAAGAGCTCGGCGATCGACGGCCCACACAGCTACTACGCCGCATGCGCGACCTCGCCGGCAACCCTACCACGGACGACTCACTACTACGCGAACTCTTCCTACAACGTTTGCCCCACAACGTACGCATGATCCTGGCCGCCGGCGAAAATTCCCGCCTGGATGACTTGGCGAAGATGGCGGACCGTATTATGGATTTTGCTGGCCTTCCATCTCGAGGAGCCGTTGCCGCCCTGGCCCCCCGCACCTCCCCTCCACCGGTGGACGTTGCAATCAATGCCATCAGCACGTCGCTCCAGCAACTCCAGACTACGGTGGCGGCCCTGGTGAACCGGGTGAACGCCATTCCCCCGCAGCGACCACGTTCCCCTCGGCGCCCGTTTTGCCGTCGCTGCTCGCCATCCCGTCAACGGTCTCCTTCGCCCTCTCAGCACCACTTCTGCTGGTATCATCGAAAATTCGGCGATGCCGCAAGGAACTGCCAGGCCCCTTGCTCGTGGCCGGGAAACGCTCCCCCCAACCATTAACGGCTGGCATGGCTGGGGGCGACAACAGCCGACTCTTCCGGATCACGGACCGCGTGTCCGGCTGTCGCTTCCTGGTGGATACCGGGGCTGACGTGAGCGTCGTTCCACCAACCCCCGCAGAAAAACGACACCGACAACCAGACTTGGCTTTGCAGGCCGTCAACAAGTCCACCATCTCAACTTACGGTCAACGCTCCGTCACCCTTGACCTCGGCCTGCGCAGAGTATTTCGTTGGGTTTTTACCATCGCCGACCTCCCCTTCGCAATCCTTGGCGCCGACTTCCTCCACCATTTCGACCTTCTTGTGGATATTAGACGCCAGCGCCTCGTCGACAACACTACTTCTTTGCACGTCTATGGAGCTCCAGCGCATATAGCCGCAATTAGTCCCACCATTCGGCTACCGTTGCCCACTGCTTTCGCCGACATTGTCACGGAGTTCCCCGCTGTCCTGCGCCAATCGCACGCCTCTTGCCCACCTCGCCACAGCGTCACTCACCACATCGTGACACGGGGCCCCCCTGTCTTCGCTCGCCCCAGACGGCTGGCTCCGGAGCGCCTCGTCATTGCCAAGAGGGAATTTGAGCACATGCTCGAACTGGGGATCATTCGGCCTTCCTCCAGCCCGTGGTCTTCCGCTCTCCACATGGTGCCCAAAGCAACACCTGGTGATTGGCGCCCATGTGGGGACTACCGTGCACTCAACATCGTCACGGTACCGGACAGATACCCGCTTCCCCATATTCAGGACTTCACCGCGAATCTTGACGGAGCGACCATCTTCTCCAAGATAGACCTCATCAAAGCCTATCACCAAATTCCCGTCCATCCCCCTGACATCCCGAAGACTGCTATAACCACCCCTTTTGGCCTCTTTGAATACGTGCGGATGCCCTTTGGCCTGCGTAATGCTGCGCAGACATTCCAACGATTCATCAACGAAGTGCTCCGCGGCCTGGACTTCGCATTCGCATACATGGATGACATCCTCGTCGCAAGTCCATCTCCGGAGGCTCATCGCGCCCATCTGCGCGCCCTGTTCTCACGCCTGGAGGACTACGGAGTCTCCATCAATGCCGCGAAGTGCGAGTTTGGCGTTACCACCCTTACCTTCCTGGGACACACCATCACCCCGCAAGGCATCCGGCCACTCGCATCCAAGGTCCAGGCCATCCGAGACTTTCCTGCCCCCACTTCTCGCAAAGGACTTCGTTCATTCCTTGGCCTCGTGACTTTCTACCGACGTTTTGTGCCTCGCTGTGCTGCCTTGCTCCAGCCTCTCTACGCAGCTCTCGGCGCTGACCATCCGAAAGAGGCCCGTGCTGCCCCTCTGGAGTGGACACCGGCAGCAGAACGCGCGTTCGAAGAGGTCAAGCAGGCCCTGGCAGATGCTGTGCTGCTCCACCATCCTCGTCCTGACGCCGAGACAGCGTTGTTCGTCGACGCCTCCACTGCTGCTGTCGGCGCAGTGTTGCAGCAGCGTCAGGATGGCCACTGGAAACCTCTCGGTTTCTTTTCCCAGCGCCTCTCGCCAGCAGAAACACGCTACAGCACCTTCGGGCGTGAGCTCCTCGCCGCCTACCTGGCATGCAGACACTACCGCCATTTTCTCGAGGGCCGCCCGTTTGTGCTGTACACCGACCACAAGCCTCTCATGTTCGCCCTGCGATCGGCCTCCCTCAACCACTCGCCTCGTGAAACCCGCCACATGTGCTACCTCTTGGAGTTCACGACCGATGTGCGACACGTCGCAGGCGCACGCACTGCAGGACACGCAGCACTGCGCGTGACCCGAGCTTTCGTTTTCGGTTCATCGCCATTAACCGTCATTAAACCCATCAACCTCAGTAGAGCCTGGTCGCCTCATTTCTCGCTCTAGTCATAATAGGCCTCTACACGAGAAACGTCATCATGACGTTGGTAGACAGGCTGAAACCGAAACAAATCGGAAGGGGAGAGCTGGGTTTCAAGAATGGGCTCTTGTTCGCTGCCTCCTATTGAAAGAAAAGTAGGACCGAAGGTCGCGTCCCTTTCAGGAGCCATCGTAATCCTCTTAAGACATTGGCTTTCGGGCGTGACCTTGTTCGCCCCTAGCTTCGAGTGTAGTTCAACTCTACCAAATTGGTGGCGCTGTGACGAACACTATGACGTCATTTGTTTACAAACAGGGAGAGGTCTATAACGTCACGGTGAAGTTTCTTGGGTAGAGGTATATTCCAATGCCTTAACCAAAAATACAAAGCAACCGCAACAGGACTACTACTACTACTACTACTACTAAATCATGACTATGGCATGGGGTGATTCAACATAACGTGGATACGAAATTACGCGAAAGATCTGTTGTGAAGAATAGATGTTTCGTTACTTGGATTGGAGTTCCATGCAATGCACCACGTAATAGTCGTTACCATGAATCATGCTTCACAATATGATGCTGGTTCAGATTTTTCTCTCTTTTTTTTTTTCAATTCCAGCCAGCTCTATCTACCAGCCAATCTACTCTCAATTATATTGTTAATGATTATTATTATTTAGACTTTTTTGTAAATCATGCCACAGTTCACCGTACTGTTATGTTGCTGTGACACACTGTTTCATTGGTTCCATTACCATTTAGGTTGTTTACGGACATCTCAGAAATAAAAGGTTAATTGAATTGAATTGAACTGCAATAGGCAACAATAAACTGGTTCCACCTTCGGGCGTTGTACAAAACGCGGTTAAATATGGTAGGTTTATGGGGACGTCTTTCCGATCCTGAACTTCTTCCTTCCTCTCTTCTCTCTTAACAACTGTTACGGACAGACCTACAGGTTGTCGACGCTCGTGGGCTCTGTAGAGCTGTCGCTTTAATGCGCAATTAATGCTAACTAAAAAAAATCGCTGTACTCTTTGGCGCACTGCAAAAGGCATATGAAATGCGATAGCCTATCAGCAGACAGTGCATATCAGCACAGTGACAGACAGTGACAGCATATCAGGCAGTGATAGAATTGCTTGCCATAGTCGGCCAAAGAAAGTAAAATTCAGCCAGAAAGTAGAAAGTAAAGTCAGAAAGAGTCAGTCAGAAAGTAAGAGTAAAAGAGTCGGAGAATAAAAGAGAAATTAAAAGAAAAAGTAAAAGAGAAAGTAAAAGAGTAAAAGAGTCAGTCAGAAAGTAAAATTCCGCCAAAGCACGTAAAATTCACGGATGAGTACAGCGCCCAAGGCGTGGGAAAAATTTCACGTGAACAACACATCTAATAGGCGACACATGAATCAACTCCAAAGTGAAACATTTCGGTCTGTTTCTGAAGAACGATAAACGCGTTGTGCTGAAGTGTCAAAACCATAGCTCAACAAAATCGTTCACGTTTGCTCAACTTTGCTAAACTTGTCTCGCTAAAGATGTTCTCACTCGGAGTGTAAAATTCTTTCCAAAGAAATATATATATATATATATATATATATATATATAGCCTGCCAGCCAACGACGAAAGGGTAAAAACGCTCGAGGGACGAGACACGCCAGAGTGGTTCACGTGAACGCTCCGGTGAGTGCTCATTCGCCCCTGCACGTGGCGCACGCCCCGGTGCGCCATGCGTTGCTGTCCCAGCATGCATCACGTGGTATAGCTTCAGCTTCAAGGCTGGTCGAAGGGTTGTCGGACACACAGCGGTGGATTTTGACAGTCATGCGTCAAGTGTAGAAACATACCGTGGTGATTCAAAACTCGTGGCTGTGCGTGACGTTTACCAAACGCAATGGGCTTTCCTCACGGTAGCGAAACTACAGTGAACCCTCGTTAATATGACCCCCGATAATCTGACATACGCGCTTTACGACCATACTCCTGGGGAACAATGCGGTGAAACCTCTGCAAATGCCCCCCGTTAATATGACAATTCCGCATTATGACCAAAATTTTCGGGGAACGACCATGGTCATAATAACGAGGGTTCTCTGTATATAGTTTGGCCTCCGATTCACTACGAGGCCGGACCCGAGACCTTCAACTTGTCGTTATCCTATAACGCGTGCTAATTGGTGGTGGTCGGAGCACGGAGGAGCCAGAAGGATCGGGCTTCGGGCCGACTTCACAGGGAACTGTACAGCGCCACATTTGTCTTAAAGTACCACTACGGACTAAATCTCGTCTCTTCAGAATCATACTAAAGTTATGTTACCGAAATCTTCGTGTCTCACTTTACATTCCTGCCAAATGTTTTGGCTCTACGTGACACGAAAGCTATAGAGAAATTTAATTTTTATTTTTGAGAACTGTGACGTCATGTTATGCTCCGACGGAGCGCCCGGCTCGCATATCTGGCAACGTTGTTGGCCTTAGGCAACAACGGCTTATGATTACGTCACTCACGTTACGTAATCATAACGTCATCACATACGTCAACGTCACGTTACGTGGGGTTAGGATTACGTTACTCGCTCGTTGCGTCATCGAAACTTGTGGAGGCTCAGCAGATCTTCAAAAATTGACAGAAATACACAGCGTTCGTAAACAAGATTGAAAGTTCGCGTATAGAATCCTTGAGGCACCTTCTTTTCGTGGACTAAATAAAATAAACGCTGTTTTCTGAGTCCGGAGTGGCACTCGCAAGTGTCTGAGGAAACCCCAGGGAAAACATACACAGCTATAGTGCCCGCATTCGAACGCGGGTCACTTCCTTGGTGGTGATGATGTCCATCACCTGCTTGACGTAGTCGGCTACGCTCAGACGGGCAACATCACGGCTATTGCACGGGGGGGGGGGAATCGTACGTCCTGGGCCGACTTCACCGGGCCGGGGACGCGAGAGCAAACGTTCATTTGAAGTCGCGAGTTACCAAAATGGTTTTCACGTGTCGCAGCGTGAGACACTGAGAGCGCACCAACTTTTAAAATACCGATTAGGCTTTGCTATGGCGAGAGTTCAAGATCGAGACCCAATGAGGAGTGTGGCACAAAAACACTGGGGGGGGGGGGGGGGCAGCATACAGGTGAATACTGGCTCATTGCGAAAATGGGACAACGCGAATTGTTAGCGATACTTAGAGTCACTAAATAAGCTTCGCTTCAGAGTATCGACACTGAGGTCCAAGGGAGAGCAGGAGCGCCATCTTGTTTCCGCACCACACCGGTATCATCCCCATTTGAGGATCAAAGACGGCTAACATAATCCTCCCCGTGGGGATAGAGAAGCGTGTATGATTGTTGTGCGATTCAACCAGAGCGTCCCGAGGATGTCACGGTGATGTCACGAGGATGTCTCAAGGCCGTCAACTGCTGCTTGCAAACGAAAGGAACATTTCACCCGCACCAGATAGATGGCATCGTGCGCTAACGTGCGCTGTGCGCAGTGCGCTTGCGCGTGGGTAGCGTGGTAGCGCGGAAACAAGATTGCGCACGCTCGCTCTTGGAACTCAGTGTCGATACTCTGAAGCGTAGCTTATTTAGTGACTCTAGCGATACTCAGGACCGACGTGACGCTGGTGCAGGGTCTGGTCTATTCTCAGAAGTAGCCCGAGGTACTACTTGCGACACACTTCTCCGTATTCTCCAAGTCGTGGGCGTAACGATCCCCTATCGGCAGCGTCGCACACGAAGGAGTCGTGCCAAGATCAACTCCGAGGCGACCGATCTGTGGTAGTGTGGACATTCCAGGCAGACAACGTCCAGGTGCCGCCACCGATTGGTGGCATTGTGTCGCTCGCGGCCTGCCCTCGGAAGCTGTTCTCGTATAGTTCGTTCGCGCGCAACATCGCCAACAGGGACTGTTGCACCACGAGGTTGAGATAACACTGTGTCACAACTCACAAGTAATATCCACAGTCGCTTTGCAGCATCCACACGGAATTAAAACAAAAAACGAAAACAAACGGAAAATATGTGTGAGCAAAGAAGAAAAAGTATCATCCCATCTAAGTTCCCAAATTTCTTTTCGTCGGAAACACGTTCAGTTCGTTAACAACCGAATGGAACGTTGTAGATTAGGTACGACTCCCATTATTCTCGGCTTCAATCTCAACTAAATCTGACTGAAGAATAGAAACAGAGACATCGGTAATTGAACTGAATGGTTGGGTTGTCTGTGTTGAATGGCGGGAAAGTAGAAAATTTTTTGGCCTTTAGACAGATCGGACTTCTTTGGTCATTAAACCTAATCCTGAAATACGTTTCTGTCAGGCCGAACTATTTGTGCTCTGCAGATATTACATTGGATGATGCAGCTTGGACTGCCGATGTTGCAATTAAAGTTTGCGTTAATTTTGAATATTAAACTGGAATATGTACTTTTGCATGTCCGATTTACTTTCCATTAATTTGCATGCGGGACGTACGCCTACGACTTTTGCGTGGGAGCCTTCTGGGAAATTTTCGGTCTATCTGCTTTGCGGTTCGCTGCTAAGTTGCCACGTAGATTGCGCGCGCAATTAGTTCACACGGCTCTGTAATTCTGATATGAGCCGTGACCGGAAAAGGATGCTGCTTTGAGAGTTGAATATATTGTAAACATTTCGAATCTTCCCGGCAAATTTTACATTACATTACTTTAGTATAGTGGGCAGCCTTAGCTTAGCTAGCTTTGGGTGGTTTGAAAAGTTTGGTAAAAAAGCAAATAAAATGCATTAGTAAAATTCAATTTTATTTTTCAAGCATCCTTTGAGGGCTACACACTTAGTCCACCTGCATCATCTCGTAAAAAAAAAAAAAAAGTCTGTCAAACTGTGCAAAATAGTTATTGACGCGGCAATAACCTCCGGATTTGACGAAAATTTCTTCCCACCAAGCCAAAGGAAGAAGTCACATGAGGCAAGGTCTGAAGAATATGGTGGGTGAGGAACCAACAAGAAGTCTAAGATGTGCAGTTTTGTCATTGCGACGGTGCGTTGTCTTGGTGAATGAGCACCTTTCTGTGCGCCAATCCTGGCCGGTTTTCCGCGAGTTCGTTCTTCAAGCGTTCCACAAATGATGCATAGTAGGCTCCAGTTGTTGTCATGCCCTTCGCCAAGTAGTCGATCATGATGATTCCTTGGGAATCCCAACAAACTGTGGCCATAACCTTCCCAGCCGACGAAACAGTCTCCGCCTTCTCCGGCGCAATTTCTCCAGTCACCATCCATTGTTTTGACTGCTGCTTGAATTTTGGCGTGTGGTGGTGGATCCACGTTTCATCCAGAGTGACGAATCGGCGCAAGAACTCATTTTCCTTGCGATTAACCATCAACAAACACTGCTTTGAAATGTCCATCTGAGTGCGCTTGTTTTCGATGGTCAACAATCGCGGCACCTATCGCGCAGACAGCTCTTTTGATACATATGAAGCGCACGATGCACTAGCTCAGATGAGACCCCCTACGGTGTCAGCAATTTCACGCACGCTAACTCTGCGGTCTTCCATTACCACACCGTTGACTTTTTCAATTGGAGACCTTGTTCACCAAGGTCTCCGTCATTTTTGGGATTTCCTGCCATCAACAGGGCTCTCCGCCTTGCAATGATCACCTGAATCCTCATTTCCATCACCATCTCTCTTACTATCTACAAATGGTACTGGGGCAGCGCCCAGCCTGCTGGCCGGCATCAGCCCCATCTGATCATCGTCTCTTTATGTGTGTGTGTGTGTGTGTTTTCAATTGTTTTTTTCCCTGAATGCTTCAATTGGGCGTCCGGATCGCGGTTCGTCCTCGGTGCTTGTGCGACCGCGTTTAAACTTATTTATCCCGAAGTAAACAGTCTTCAAGGCTAGCGCAGACTCCCCGTGGACATATCGCTCAACCCGGCTTTTTTCTGCGCGGCCGTTAATTTCTTCAAATAAAAATGTTTGATGACGGCGCGAAACTCACTTTTCTCCATCACTGCGAAAACTGCACATGCGGACGCTTCAGTTGGTTGCCAGGCGCTAACAATCCGTCGCGTTTTGCTGAAATTATACGACAGATGTCGAACGAGGGATTATGCCCACTGGCAGTCATGAAACTTTATGTTGCTGCATTTAATAGAAATTTACCACACTTTTCAAACCACCCTTACATGAGCAGCGCGCGCGATCCAGTATGTCTGACGTTCATCCCAGAGGTGATTGTTCCAGGAGGATTGTCGTGATTGGTGAAACTGGATCACGAATAAATTTTTCTTTTGTTTGAACCGCAAAATATCACGAGTAGGTTTCAAGTCACGCTTGGGTCTGCACGCACGGTATAAGAGAATAGACGATTTTAAAAAGATGTGCGCGCCACCGAGCGCTTGGCGCAAAGCAGCATGGGAACTTTGAGGGACACTGCTCCGTCGTCTGCTTCGGATATGGCTTATCCCGGCTGACGCTGATGCTGCGCACACCGGGAATGCTGTTGTTCTTCTTCTACCTCCGCCTCTGGCCGTATCGTAATGCTTCAAGGCGCTGTAAGTTCCCATGAGTCCTTGCGTACCACGAAAACGTATACTGTACTATACGTATACTGAGTACGTTTCGCACAGAATGGAACACCGAGCTGAGTCCTGGGTTTAGGGCGAGGGCAGTACTATATTTTTGAACCGTGATGTGGGCAAGCTGAGTCCTGAGTTTAGGGCGAGGGCAGTACTATTTTTGAACCGTGATGTGGGCAAGCTTACGCTTGTCCCATCCTACAGTTGGCGATACAAAACATTCATAGCGCAGCAGTTTCAGAATTACAGACGAAAAAACACAGCGTGGCGTAGTTCGTTTCGAAGGGTCTTGAAGTTCCTCTTCGGACTAAGTCTCGTGTCTTCTTGATTGGTTGGTTGATTGATTGATTCAAAAATAATAAAAATATGTAGATGTGAGTCCCGCCAATCTTGCCGATTTATGTCGTTGCAATCCACGTGTTTCACACTGTAGTGTCCCGAAATATTATTTCTCTATGTGAGGGGGAAGTATCATATGGTTTCTAGTTTTTATTTATTTATTTATTTATGTAAATACCTGAAAGAACCCATTGGGGCGATACATGAGGGGGATACATACAATATATGCAACATTAGTACATGAAACAGCACAAACACTGCATCAAATAGTTAAGGTAATAACAAAATTCACACACATACAAGACATGAGATAATGCTTCCCCACTAAATGTGTAGATATGATGCCAAGTTTCTACGGAAAGTTTGATGGTTAGTCGAGGTGACTAAGGACTGAGGAAGGTCATTCCAATCGGCAATCGTAAGTGAAAAAAATAAATAAAAAATACAAAAAGTGGGAAGTGTGACAAGTGATTGGTTCTACCTTACATGGGTGGTCTAATCGGCCTGAGATGTAAGGTGCGGCTGTGATGAAGGATGGCCGTATAGATGGGCAGGAATAAAATTTGTGAAAAAGGGAAAGACGGAAGAAACTTCTGCGAGTTACGAGAGGCGGAAGGTCCAGAGAAGACTTAGGTGATGAGATAGTAGAAGGATAGGAATAGTCTGAAAGGATGAAACGAGTGGGCGCGGTTTTGAACTGACTCAAGAACTTGAGAAGTATGACGTCATCGTGTGACCCAATCTTTCCACACCTGAGGCAACATTGTTCCTCGAAGGTCGATTCCCTCCTTCTCGCCAGGGCTGCTCGCAGTCTTCCAACGTGAGGTGAGGAGCGGAGACACGCGCTATTGCTAGAAGGCAGACGCAAGAGCTCCCGGTGGTGTTACCTACCGTGGGAGAATCCGCGACAATGAAGTTACGCAGTTTTTTCGGGAACATTCGTGCTAGCGGAAACGTTCAAACGTTCGCAGACGGCGTTTCGTAATGAATGTTAATTATATGTAATTATATGTTAATCATTACCGAACGGTATTTACGCTCGCATCTCTTTTGAGCGGGGTTGCTTATGATACGAAATAAATTAACTATTATATATTAGATAAGACTTACAAATAGTGTGATCATTAACATAAATCAACGCGAGGTCTCGAAGTGACATCAACCGAAGCGTGTTACTATATAATGTATGCAAGTCACTGAGCGTTGACGACTATAGCTGGTCCCAGCGTTCGGCATTAATTCAGTTAGAGGCTGCGCGAGGAACCAATTATGCGTTCGTACTGTAGAAACCGCTGCGTGGATTCACCGAGGTCCCAACGGAAGACAGCCAATAATTAACCATTCAAACGAGAAATGAAGCCACCTGGCGCTGGCATAGTCATCCTCTGCATCAACCGTGTCGACTGGTGGTGCTATTCACTTTGTAGCTCTTGTCGTCGGTGCGAAGAGTAATAATTGCTAAGCGCCGTACGCCTAAGAAACTCATGGTGTGGGTTTTCTCAGTTTCTTTTTCGAAATAGCAAGCTGGCAATAGCATGGCTGACATTTCCTGTTTTTTTTTTCTTTTTTCTTTATTTTTCTTTCACTCTATTAACATATCCCCCCATGGTATGGATTTGCTAATAGCAAAGCCATCATTATCATTAATTGACGTTTTATCGCTATACGTAATCGTGGTATCGGGTATCTACTGTATGCCACTAAATTTGGCAGATGAAAACTCTGTGAAGAACAGGTCAATTAGCACAATCTAAGGAAAGGGGGGGATGAACAAAATGGGGAGTAATTGCAGCTTCTAGTTCCCTAGAAAGCAAATACTACCCATTTTAGTCCCTGGGCCCCGAAATTTACCCCCTCCCTCCCTTCCCCCGGAACTGCAAATAGACACTGAAGTTCGCAAACGGTCTGCTGAATACAACAGTCTACCTAAATATACGTATGCTCTTCATTAATTTGATAGAATAATGGCTATATAACTTAGCTGACTAAGCAACTTTCCACCCGCACAGAGTAAGTAAATAGTTAGAAGTCTTCCTTAACAAATTGTGCACGTCCCAAGATTTTATATCACTCGACATATCACAGTTGACGGATTAATTCAGTTTATTCTTCATTCACGCACGTCAATTATAGACATGCGGGACTGTTAGAAGAGAGCGTAGAACGCTGTCCTCACTCTGTGACATTCATTTACTCCCTAAAGGGACTACTTTTTGTGGCGGCGCATTTAGTCCCCTGGAGGATTAAAATTACTCTTTTTTTTTTTTTTTTTCGTAGAGTGCACAATGTGGCGAAAGTACGGGTGGGACATTATATTAGATTGTAGTAAGAGCGTTATTAAGAGTGCCTTCAGTTATTTTCTGCGATGAAAGCGACGATCAGCTAAAGAACCTTTACACCCTCACCCGCAGTTGAGATTTCAGGACTGCCGGCTGCAAGTATAGTGTCAGTTGATAACCTACCATCGCTAAGTGCTGTCTTCAGCGCAGAAGATAAATGACAGCGCACATACTGCTTCCATTTCAAATAGTTTGATAATTGAACTGATTACTTGAAGAGAAAAACATTCTACCAGCGGCAAGGTCGTGCTGAAGACTGGGAGGTGGTGGGTTCGAATCCCACCACCGGCTGTGCCGTCTGTAGTTTTCCCCGGGTTTTACGAGGACTTTCCAGGCGAATGTCGGCACAGTTTCCCCTGAAGTAGGCCCAGGACGCATACTAACCCTCCTGTCCTCTCTCCATCTGTCCGCATCTGTACGCCGCTCATAGCCACAGTTGCTTCGCGGCGCTAACACGCAATAAAAAAAAACAGAAACACGTTTTGACACTAACTGAGATTGACACCGATTGGGGAAGCGGAGCACATTGCTCCTGGTGGCTTAATGGCCACCCGTTGCACACTCGATGACAATCACTCGGGCCTCGTCAGTCATGGGAAGCCATGGATTTATTCCGCAACCATTCGCAGTTCAAATGCATCCCAAATTACACCGAAACAGAAGCCTCAGGTGTGGCAAGACCAGAAAATATCCCTCCCTCACCCACTCACTCACTACACCACACACACACACACGTACATACATACATAAAGAGACGATGATGAGAGACAACGTTGGATACAGGTAATGGAGCTCGCTTCATTAATCCCAGCTGTCTGCGCCACATCAACCTTAGAAGCAGCAGTTGTATGTGGGACATTTTCGCAATTCACAGCAGCAGTAGATATACTAGATTTATGTGGGCGCGTGTAACACACACCATCACGCATGATAATCGAGGACACGCAGAGCGGTTCCGCTTCCGATGCACTCTCCAAGAAAGTTTCGCCGTTGTCAATCCAAAGTTCATCGACCATGCAGTTGGACGTCCAAACAAGGAACGGAGAAAGACATCCTACGAATGTATCGCTACATTCCGCAGCCTCTGTACAGCATTGTCACCCGAACAATTTCCCTTATCTTTTCTGCAAGTTTCCGGTTATGCTTTTACTTTTACCCTTCTCTGTGACTCTCAAAAACGTACTTTGACCTTTCTCTGACTTTACTTCGTGACATTAGCTTCTTTTCTGTTCGTTTTCTGTATTTGCTGCTCCTTTTCTGTTTTCTGTGCGCTTCCTGCTCACATCCGCCATTATATCGTTAGAGATGCTCCCTCTATTATTTTATTTCGTCGATTTTTTTTTTCTTTTCGTTCATTTCCGGCGCCGCTGCATCAGTGCGAAACTCTGGTCTTTGAACTCGACGCGATAAGTAAAACGGGCAGAGCAAATGCGCGAAATTATATATGTTGGCAACCCCGGCGATAATTATTGCGAAACAAGTTTCTCCCAGACACGTACACCCTTTTCTATCTCGTTCAATTGGATTTGCTTTCATTCAATCGCTTCCTTGTTTACGTCGTGTCGCTCTCCGCTCGATTGGAAGCGATTTGCGAATCGATCCGCGTAACAAGTTTGTTGGCAGACGTGTTAATCGCATCATCTTGCTTCTCATGCCCGGGGATCGGCATATGTCGCTTTCTCATTTGTTTCTGTTATGTATACCGGACGCGGAATATTCAAACACGTACGTCTTGTTTTCCTCCTGCCTCTTTTGCAATTTCTAACGCGGCACCGAATGCGTGGAACGTTGGGGGGGGGGGGGGGGGGGGGGGGATATGTTTACTAAGAAAAAAAGAAAAGAAATGACGGTTTCACATCATGCTGTTGTACGATGTATTCTTGAGAGCAGAGTCTTCGTCAAGCCTTTTTACTCTCTCGCCCATCCGAAAGGAAAACAAATTGAAATTGAACTTGAACATTATAGTAATGTGAACAGTATAACAGCAGTGTGCCTGTTTTCCTGCGTGTTACAGAACATGCCAAGTGATGATCACGACAATTTCCACGTGCACGTCATTTCTTTTTCATTCATTTCATTTCGCTTTTCTCTTTTGTAGTTTTGCTGTTAGCATTGTATATTTTTGTGATACTACAAATACTGGACTAGCCATTCCCGACCTAGTCGGGTCTAACAACTCAATAATTCTTTCTTTTCTCCTCGAATCTAGACTACATAATTTATTTCAATGTCACGTAAAATGATCAAGGAAGAAAGACATGATCGTGTACTGCGGTTGAGCACGACAGCATGCAAGCAGTGCAGTAGCCAGAGAGACGCTAATAAAGGGTATGCGATGGAAGTACCTAGAGCTTCATTATGGAGCTGACTAGAACGGTATACATAACGACAGTGAACTAGAAATTGCCATTCAGGAGTTCGATTTCAATATTTCCGTTGCCTCATCGAATGGCTGCTGTCCACAGTTATCCCGTATGACGCCTTCGATGAGCCACTGTCGCAACTGGTGCGTTGTACTGCGAAAGCTCGCCATATTGGTGCACAAAACCGCTGTCACCCTCGGTAGGTTCGAGTCCTAGGGCACTAAGCGAGTCTTTCACCACTGTGCCAGCAATAGCGGTGTGCTGAAATAACGTCCCAGCATACTTTCAAAGCGAAGTAGGCATTCAGTAACATTATTAAAGCTAAATTCGAACTGTTATGACAACGGAAAGCAATGTTGCAGTTACAGTCTTGCTATAGCTCACTGGCCAGAGTAAGTCGAGGCAACCCCTGGTACCTCACACCCGTTCCAGGTTTAACCAGAGACGGAGTTCCAGAAATTCTCGCTTCAAAATTATTTTTTTTCCCAATTACTTCTCCCCTCCAAGCCCAGCCATTTAAATTCTTTTCTAAGGGAGACCTGTACATCTGCGCAAAAAATAAGCAAAGCAAAAAATAACGGACGGACCTAAAGCCTTAACGTCTCCATTTACCGATATACAACAAAGTAAAAGCGCAGCTATCACGTTCCCTTCCATTCTATTGAACGCGCGTATCTGGTTTCAGTGGAGATTACTTATCGCTCGGCAGGGCAGGGAAATTGTACTAATCCAGCGAGATTATTCGAGTTGCTCTCCCCTGTAAGGTTGTGCTCCGGGCGCTGTTTCTGGTTCCGCTCCAGATGTTTCAAGGAGCGCCTTTTTTTAATCTTCTTTATCTTAGCCGTCCTCTTGCGCATCCGCAAGTTCAGGGTCCTTCATCATATAGACTAGGGATGGGTCAACCGAATCCGCGAATCCTACGCAGGGATTCGAGATTCGGAAATCCGAATCCCATCGAATCGAATCGAATCTTTCGAATCCCCCAAACACGTTTGTTTGTTTCTTTTTGAAATTGGCGCCTTCGGAGTCCGCCGAAAGCCTAATTGACCTAAAAAGTTCCTTATCACACCCCCGACAACAGTAATGTCAGAAGGACTCTTCGGCATATCGGGTGTCGTAGCTGATAAAAAAACGCAGTACAAGCTGGTGTTCTTGAACAGAAATCTGCATCTATTTAAAACTTTCAGGGGTGTTTCCTTGATTGCTCTGGACTGTGAGAGTTCAGGCAGGGGGGGGGGGGATATGTTTAATGCAAAGTAAGAAAAAAGGGAAGGGGAAGGTTAGCCACGGTGTGGGCTTGCTATTCCCTAATGCTTTCAAGCAAACAAAAGAAAACAGCTGGGATACAGAAAATTATCAAAATTATCACAATCAAATACATTACAAGTTTAGAAGTAACATGGTTTTGCTTTTCATTGTTTCTTAGTTTTATGGAAAGAATTCAGACTCGAGAGTTTATGTATTTCTTGTAGTCGATGTACAGCATGTTAAATAAATAACATTTAAGAAGTATATGGGTAAGTTTTCTCCTGAAAGTGAACTATTATTTAATTTGTTTTTGATCAAACAAAGATAAATCCGTTTCAAAACACTTTTCAATGGCACTGTTGTTGTTGTTGTTTTTTTCTGGCTTTTAAAACTCTTTTTCAAGAAAGGATTCGAAAGATTCGTGATCCGTAAGATTCCCCATTTTTTTCTTTCTTTCAATCAATCAATCAGTCACCGTAAGATTCGTGGATTCGCGGAACCTTCCTTGGATTCGGACTCGGATTCAGAAAAATCTGGATTCGTCCCATCTCAAATATAGACCAACTTGGACGCGTTACGTCACGGTTTGCGGGGGCGCTGCAGTCAGCAGATCGTCTGCATGGTGGAACGATAATCACGCAAACCATGAGGACGTGAAAAATTTCAACACGCCCCTCTATAAATATGCTATAAAAATTAATGTAAAAAGTCACTTTAGCTGTATTGGGGAGTAGATGTATGGCTACCACCCTTAGTTTCAAAATCATCGCTTTCTTGCAAACTGGCCATCATGCCGCAAAGCCGTGTATCCTTCGGCTACACAACTCGGTGGGGAAAGGGTGGTGAAATCAAATTTTCTTAAGTTTCCGCGCAACGCAGAACCGGAAGAAATCGTTTGATCGTGAATCGTTTTTGTGTGTTGGAATCGTTTTGAACAGCTAAACGGAAAGATTCCCTGGCATCACATTTAAGAGCTTCCCTCACGATACCTGTGTACAAATTTAACGACGCTAACTTGAATCGGTGCACAGTAGCAAATCAGCGCTGTTTTCAGAAACGCCCCGATCGCGCAGCTCGCCTATAAGGTGAAGTAATTGTGTACTTCCAGTGACTTGTTCGCTTGCACTGTATCAGCAGTGAACTGGCTCGGCGAAAATATTAGATAAACTACAATGTGATTGTGATCGGCGGCATGTTTTGTGTCTGGGCTGTCCAGTTGTCGATGTGCAACGCAAAGGGATCGTCATGCTGTATATTGTACATAAACGACTTCGTCTTGTAGCAACGCTTGTCTCATTCCTTCAGAGCTCTAAATTATTTCGTGTATTGTGGAAAGAGACAGTCGAAAGCGGTTAAAGCAGTGCAACACAGCCGATGTCGCACTTGCGGAAAGCATTCGCACGACTGCGCTCAGTGTGTTTTGCCCACACCAACCGCGCGCATGCGCAGATGGCGCGTCTTGTTTGTAAACAGTAGAGTGGTAAATAATTTGTTCGCCCGCATCAACGGAATATGATCGTAAACATGCGGACGCGGAGTTCTTTTAACCATTTTTTCTTCAGCATAACGGCACAAAAGGATTGGATTTTTTTTTTCCTTCTTCTCTGCGGGTATACTGAGCACTATACAGAGCGTCTCACCTAAAGTGATAAAAATTCTAACTGGCTACGTACTCGCCGGAGGACCGTGTGACTTTCGGCAGTTACATTCTAGTAACTTTTGCCACCATTGAGGAAGGCTTTGGACCATTTTTAATTGCGGGAAATTTATTTTTTCAATTGAACTTTGAAAATTGCCAAGCGAACCTGACTTTTTTTTTTACACAAATATGGAGTCTTCCACGAATAACCGCAGACCCAACAAAAACTATGCACAGTATCGCATCAGAAATAGTCGAAAAAACTAGTAAAAAATACGCTTTAGTTGAACATAAGTAGGGGAGGCAAGCGAGCCGGTTTACAGTCAACCCTCGATTTATGAACCTTCGATTTATGAATTCCCTCGTTTTATGAACACGAGCACGGGGAACCAAACTTTTTACATTCACTTTTCCCTCGTTTTATGAACCTCGATATCCGAATAATGAACGGAATTTCTGGGAACCAACTAGGAGTTGACCAGCGTTTTTTTTTTTCCTCAATCTATGAACGGATCGTTCCGAAGTCAACAGAAACCTTTAAGAGGGGATACGAGTGAGGCGGCATCTCCGATTCACGATTTTTTCGCTCGTAGATGGCGCCACACGAACATACGGGTCTCAGCCTGGAGGAAGCTGTAACCATTACCCTTAGTACAAATAACTCACTCCTCCGAAGGATTGTGTAGTCCCAAAAACACGTGTGACCTCCTTGACTATTGAGATGCAGGGATCTCACGTCATGTTTGGGTTGCCAAGGTCAACTCAGCTACAAAGAAAGAAGGAGGTCCCGACGAAAGCCAATTCTTCCCTTTTGTCCCTTTGTGGACTGCATCTGGTGACTTGCTATCTTAGCTTGTCTGACTTTCTGGACGCAGCGCGGAGTCCAAATGTTATATTTCGTTGGCCCTCGCTTATTTATATTCACCTGCTGATTTTTCTTTGGCGCCTAGTTCTCACACTAGAACATTTTGCGGACGCATTTTGTATTTAACTGACTATTCTGATTTAGTGTATTTACCTTGGGAACCGGAAAAAATGTTCCCGGAAAAAATGTCCCCGGAAGAAATGTCCCCGGAAAAAATGTTCCTGGAAGAAATGTCCCCTGGAAAAAATGTCCCCAGGAAAAAATGTCCCCTCGAGAAACATCCACTTTTAGTACGCCTGGAATTTTTGCAAAATCCCCGGTTGCGATATTGCAGGTCTTGAAGTCTTCGGGCTAAAAATAAATACTAAAATTCCTAACCACTTACTAAGTGTTTTTACTTGGAAAGCTCGACCTACCTTCACTTACGATTTCTCGTAGCGAATACACTACAATCAATTGTCACGTTCGTTGATACAACGTGCACACTTCGCTGGGATATTCTTATTTTGTTTCTTTCTTATACTAAGACGTATATCCTGCGTGACGTCGTACTGACTGAGGTGCAATCAGAAGGCCGGGATTTTGAGACTAGATTTTAGGCCTGATGACACAGCTATCTTTTCAGGTTTGAGGGAATTAACGTCTCCCTAGTATTTTTCTTCATCAACACCAACATCAACATATAAGCGGGACGTACTTTTATCTGTACCAGCTCGCGTGGAGTAGCGGTTTGGATGATCGCCTTTCACGTCGAGACTGGGAGGTGACACGGGTTCGAATCCTGTCACCAGGTGTGCTCTCTGAGGTTTTCCCTGGGTTTTCCATCGGACTTTCCTGACGAATATTGGCACGCTTATCCCTAAAGTCGGCGCAAGACGCATACTAACCCCCTATCACCCTCCCTCCTGCTGTCCTCTGTCCACGCCTGTACACCGCGTGCAGCAACAGTTGCTTCGCGGCGCTAACACGGAAAAACATTTTCTCTGCTAATTAGCACAAAAGTGAAGTGTCACACAAAGTAGTACGCCGTCCAGTTTCAACAAATCAGGAGAGAAGATGTCATTCGGAATGGCCAGGAGCATGTCAAGTTCTGTTTTAGAAGTGCGCAGATCGACGTGCAAATGAGGGGAACTAATGTTTTGATTGTAGATGGGTAGAAATCCAGCGAACCGGTAGAGATGTAGGAAGGGAGTTGCCTCAGGACAGAAGCCGCCGATATTTCGAACAGAGACTGTTGAAGAAGAACAGTCTCTGAAGAACAGTCTCAGAAGAATAGAAGAAGAACAGTCTCTGTTCGAAATATCGGCGGCTTCTGTCCTGAGGCAACTCCCTTCCTAATGTTTTGATTGATTGATTTGTAAAAGAAAGAAATGGAGATGTTAGTCCCGAGCCACTCGGAACTAATGCTTTATATGCTGTTAATTTAATATGTTTTGTTGTACCATGGCGAAATTTCCTTCTTATAGTTTCCACAGACGAGCGGCTGCGATAAAAAATGAGCTCTACAAAGTAGATATGATAGAATTGTTGAGAATTAATACAGGGAATAAATCGTTTCATCAAACTTCCCTTTAGATAACGTACTTTCGATCACTTAGGCAGAAAACAAAAAGTAAAAGTAGAGATGACTGTGTTATTGCAAGTGTTTATTGTACACGACGACAATCACGTTCGGGATGCCAAATATATAGAGCGACACCATATCCTCTAAAATTCATTGAGTGGGTAGTACAAGTCATTCACTGGCGGGATCCGGAAAAAATGTCCCCGGAAAAAAAGTCCCCGGAAAGAATGTCCCCGGAAAAAATGTCCCCTGTGGATAGGCTACCGGGAGCTCCCGAAAGAAACAAAATAAGGGTGTTGATGTTAGGATCGCATGGTATTAGAATGCAGTTTGTTGCAGCACGTTTACTGAACATCCTGTCATTGTTAATGCTTATTCTGTGCTGTGAAATGAGGGTCAACGTATTTCCAAGCAATAAGCTGAAGGTCCCCGGAAGAAGTGTCCCCTGTGAAGAGGTTACCCGGAGTTTCCCCAAAAAACAAAATCGGGGTGTTGAACAAGTGCAAAAAGTTGGGCTCGTTGATGGGATAGCATACTGCAATATTTGAGGACATAAGGTACAGACAGAACAGGCGTCAGAACAGAACGGGCGACTGAACAGAACGGGTTGTTGAGGATACAATCGCATGGTATTTAGGCCGCATTTTGTTGCCGTACATTTATTGATCGTCCTGTCATTGCTGATGCTTATTCTGTTCTGACAAGTAAGGACCAACGTGTTTCAAGGAGTAAGTTGAAGGTAAGCATGTTCACAATTACCGTCTAAGGATTGATTTGCTGTCGCATTTATATGGTGATGCTCACACAAGTCTGCTATAATTTATCTATAGAAGCAATAGGAATAGCGCCAAAAAAGCGTGTAAAGGTATCGAAAATGGTTAATCAAAATCTGGCTCAATAAAAAAATGGCTTCGGAATCTTTGTATGCAGTAGACACCGGGAGAGAAGAGCCCTTTAGCAATTACTGCGCGGCATTGGACGGACGATACGGTTTTAACGTCAGCCGAACACATGTGGATCAGGAAGTACATGAATAAATATAGAATTGCAGAAAAAAATAAAGAAATATAATATGCGGCATTTCCTTCTACTCGCCTCACCGTTGTTTCGTGCCTATTGAGAATAATGTCCTTCATTCACTCTCGTAACTTACTCTATTGCACCCGCAGTTGTAGGTATGTAGTCGAATTTTAAATACCTTCTTTGGTATGATCAAAAAGTCGGTGCATTGTTTTGCGCTATAATCTTACCTGAGGGGCTGGGAACGTTGACATTTTTTTCGCGAACATTTTTTCCGGGGACGTTTTTTCCGGGGACATTTTTTCCGGGGACATTCTTTCCTACACCCTTCACTGGCAATCATCCACCAGGCACTTTCTTTTTGTAAACATGTCCCCAAGAGTCTAGGCAGCTAAGACGCTCAGACTTGCAAATGCATGTTGCAGTACATCAGTGCAAATAGTGTTCCGTGAGTTTTGGGAGCAAGCCTTTTTTTTTTTTTCAGAACTTGCCATTTTTTTAGTCAATATACCCAATAAGCACCCTTCTTTTGGGTGTAATATGTGACACCCCTGCTACAAATAAAAAAAAAAAGAGAAAGAGGAAAAAAAACACCGTGTTCACAAAATATAATACATATATCACTGTCACACCATAGATGTGTGTTTAAGCGATTGCAAAGCTATATCGCATGCCTGCGGGACCATTTTTTCCACCTTGTGCCAGCGGAACCCTTCTTTCCGGGACCCTTTTTTCCGGGACCGTTTTTTCCGGGACCGCTGTTACACCCATCATTGGACCCCGAGCCCGAGAAATCGGAAGACTGAACTATCGAAAGCCAGAGGCCACCAAGAAAGGAAAAATATATATTCGAAAAGTTACATCTGCTACATCAGGTAGATCCACAACGCTGTGCTCAGGACAGGTATTCGGAATTAATGTGCTAAATGCTTTTTATGCATTTAAAATAACTTTGTATGACCTTGTCCAGCGCATGCCACTTTTTGGCAGCATCCCTCGTGTACTGGGGTTGATCTTACAGCTGTGGATAGAGAAAGAGGTTCTTTTGAAAAAGTTCAGTTGAAAAGTGAATTTCTACGTGGAGTCTTTTTCAACATTTTATTCATAAATTATTTATTTCGCAGACATCCTCTTGGAATTCCTTATTTTTCGGCCTTTCCATAATCCAGTCTTTGTCTGTTTGATATTACCTCATTAAAAAAAGAAAAAAAACTGTCTTCCAATTTCAACACATCGGGAGAGCGAATGATAACACCACTGGTGTCCGCCCATTTGGTCGAACGCCATTTGGTCGAACGCCGTTTGATCGAAGGCGTTTGATCGAACGCCGCTTGGTCGAAAGCCGTTTTATCGAAAGCCGGTTGATCGACGCCGTTTGTTCGAAAGACGTTTGTTCGAAGGGAATTCAAAGGGAATTTAAAGGGTTCGAAAGGAATTCGAAGGGCATGCACTGTGTTATCCCCACCACTTTTCCTGTAACTTTTGACTCGAGCATACGGAGCAGGCAATCAGTGTCCTCTGCTTTTTTTATTTCTTCTTTTTTTTCTTTTTTGCTTTTTGCGGTTGAAGAGGGGAGACCACTGGTTAGTTGCAGACGTTTGTCATTTACGAATCAGTAGGACACATATTGAAAAAAGCTGCCCCAGGTTGAGAGCAGCCGATAGTCTGTCCTTGTTCTGGGCACCCTTCTTATTGCTGGCGACATACTTAAAGGGAACAGTCTGAAACGGGATAGGCATATGTGCAAAGCCACTCGAAGTCTGTGGGTGCTAAGAACGAAATTTCGCCATGGTACAACGAGATATATTAAATTAACAGCATGTAAAACCATAGTTCGACCTTAGAATATGCATCTGCAGTCTGGAATCACAACACATGCACGCTATCCGAAGAAATAGAGAAAGTACAAAGATCTGCTGCCCTGCTTATCTTGTTTAGGTTTCGAATGTCTTCTTCGGTTACATGTCTGTTGCAAGAACTAAATTTAGGTTCACTTGCACATAGGCGAAAAGTAAATAAACTGGAACTGCTCTTTCTCCTATACAGTGGTCAGTTGATTACAAACAATGATACACTGTTAAAATTTGTTCACATTCGACGGGAATAAATCATCATCAAAATGTCATTTATTTATTTTTTAATTCATTTGCCAAAATGTTTAATACTTGACATGAATTATTATTTGACAAAGGGTTGGGGGATTAACAAGTATAGCATGTTTAGTCACTATGTGTCATAGCGGAAAAACCTATTCGGTTGTCCAACGGGTTAAGGGTGAACAACCATGGCCCTTGTACTGCTTTTTGGACACGAAAAAGTGGGTTAGCATGAAGAATGTGTTTATGGGGAAGCAGATTACACAAAGTTAAATGTTCCTTAGGATAACTGCATTTAGAACTGCAGCTTTTTTTCCCCTTGTCTTTTTTTGTCATTTTCGACACTCCAAGTGAACCAATTAAAAAAATCGATCAAACGACCGCTGCCGTTTCGATCAAACGGCGTTCGATCAAATGGTTTTCGACCAAATGTCCCGCGTTCGATCAAACGGCTTTCGACCAAACGACGTTCGATCAAATGTCCCGGAACCAACACCACTCGGTCTCACTGTGCCTCACCTCCCCTAACCCTACCGTTCTTTTTACGTGCATGCGATGCGAGACGAATATTGTGTGGCTGTGTAGTGTAGCAAAGCTTTCCTGGTCTATGCCGCCTATTCTCCCTATTCTCACTCAAGGCCTCCCCATTATTTTGCGACGACTTACTCAACGTGGATCTCTTCAGACAGGTTTCACGACCTCAATTTCGCGCTTCCGCTGCCGGGGAAACCCCTTCTGGGATAGGGTGCCAGAACAGTGACTGCATTCCGCGGAACGATATGAAGTTCTCTTCTGACCAGCAATGTGGCGCTACTGTACGATGGCAAGACGGGGCAGTTCACGGAGCCGTACATACCTTAAGCTTTTTCAATATTGTGAACAACTGGAGGCATGGACAGACATGACATGGACACGTAAATATTCAAGAAAGAATTCCGCGTAAATGCTACTGATTACATTTCACATATGTGCTACAGTAAACGAGCTACGAACTTCCAAAAGCGAGAGACCGAACTTATAATTTTTTTGCTGCTTTCGTAAGGTTTTTAAAAACTTCTGCAAAAAAAAATTGAAAATGTCTCCAATGCGAATTTTTTGAAATTCTAAAATCTATCGAACAAGGCCATTTTGGTCCAAATCGGTTCAGTATTAGCTGCAAAAGATCGCATTGTTTCGCCCATAGAGAATACATGGGGCCGCAGGAGGTCGTATCCCCTCTTAAAGGGATTATTTCGTGGTCTTATGAATGACGCCTGAACGGACAAAACGTTTTCCAGTTATTGCACCCTCGGTTCTTAACCCCTCGAATTCCGAACAACAAACGGGTTTTCCGGAGTCGCACAAGGGGCGACCAATTGTTCCTAACCTCAATTGATGAATAAGGTGGTCGCTGTCACCCGGAGATTAATAAACGGATGTTAAAAATCCCGCAGGAAATCCGAGACCAGTCGAGTGCGAATGTGGTGACATCTCTTCTTTCCAAGATTGACACAGAGGAATGCATGATCCAAAGAAATTAAAGCAAATATTAAAGTCCAAAAATCCAAAAGCATTAAAATCCAAAGCAACATTAAACAATTTAGTATTGCATAATAAACAGAGTGTGAATGCACTAACGTCTGTTCTTTGTGAGGTTGATACAGCAGAAGGCATGGTCGAAAACAAAATTACACAATATATTGCATTATAAACACAATCCCAACTCGGAAATACTGTTCGATTTGCTCGATAATACTCACTTAACGGAATTTTCGGTTTATGAATCCCTCGATTTATGAACGATTTTTCGGGAAACCGAGGGTGTTCATAAATCGAGGGTTGACTGTATACGATTGAACGAAAACATCTCCTTGAGTCTGAGGAGCAACGAAGGGGAGGACTAGACAGGACAGACACGGGACAAGAACCGACGACGACTCAAAGCTTTAGCCCCGCCTGCTTGACTTTGGCTAAGAAGCACGCGAAATGTGCGTCTAGAGAAGGAAGTGTCCCCCCCCCCCTTAATTTGTTTTGCCTTCTTTCCCAAGCAACACAATGTACTGAAAGTCGAGTGCAATAGGGGTGGACGGTATGTGTGTTATCAATGTCCCTTAGCTTCAAGAGTCTGTTCAAGGTCTTCCACCTACCCGTCCACCCCTATTGGACTCGACTTTCAGTACATTGTGCTGCTTGGGTTGTTTCTTTGTGATAAGACGGTTGTCAACAGCATCAAGGTCAAAGCGGGAGAAAGAAAGGTAAAACAAGAGGCAGGAACTCTTCCTCCTCTCCCCGCACCTTCCATGCGCTGTTCTTTGTGACAATCAAGCAGGCGGAGCTAGAGCGGAAATTTTAAAAATCTAATTACCCTACTGGTAAAACGTGATAGATATCTGTGGCTAGGATACCGACGTCACTGCTCCACAGGATTGATCCTCACCTCACATATCGAATACCGTTAAGGATGCCCAGACCAATCCTTACTCCATCGATTCCGGCTGAACGTTCCCCACGGTGTTACGACTCGCTTGATTTCGCCATGCCACGTGAACCCGTTCCCACATTCTGCAGCGCAACATTTAGGGAAAGCGGGTCACGAGCGGATAACCAACCTATTCATCCCGTCGGCCAGCCGGACCTTGGAGGCTCCAACAATAACGGGGTAGCATCATGACCTACAGACTCAGGACACGACGCCACGAAACAACGAAAGTTTGGCCCCATTCCCAGACACTATTTGGACCGGAGCTGACGTCTAAACTTGTATACAATCAGCTACTGTGACATCAGTTTCCGGACTGTAAGATATTTAAGCGCGGGATCCAGAGGACCCGAAACATTCTGCTGTCATCATTGCCTCAACATGTGATTAAACGTTGTTTTGTTACCCGAGACGTTCTTCTGCCTGGTTCCCTGCCTGCACGCTACCATTTGGACCTTCGGTTGCAACAACTGGTTGGCAGCGGTCGGATCGACTTCGTCGGATCATGACTTCTGGTTTGGGTGAGTGTTTGGTTCTTTCCATTCGTCTGCCAGACTGTTAGCTATATAGGACTGTGTGAAATTTTAGCTGCGGTTGGAGATTGTTGATTCCTTTGAAGCTTAGTGTTACTTGAGGAAAACAATACAGTGCGGAGTGTAGCCGACTCAGTGAACGTTATGGATCTAAACAAGTTGCGAGTGCCAGATCTGTTAGCTGTGTGCGAGGAAATTGGCATAAGCGTGGGAAAGGCAAAAAGGAAACCCCATATTATAGAACTCATCCGTGAGACAGATGCAGAGGACAGTGAGCTTCTAGAATGTTGGGCGTTGATTGTGGAAAGGCGGGAGCAGGAGGCAGAACAGAACGAACGGGAAGAGAGACTAAGGGCAGAAAAAAACGAACGGGAAGAGAGACAAAGGGAAGAAGACAAACAAAGGGCACATGAACTAGAAGTAAAAAGGCTTGAGCTAGAAATGAAGAGACTCGAAGCTGAGAGTGCCAGTCGTGTTCGCACCCCGTCTAGCGAGACAGGGGCAGAAAAATTCAAAATGAAAGACCTCATGCAGCCTTTCAAGTTAGGAGAGGATATTGGTCTATTCCTCGTAAATTTCGAGCGGACATGTGAAAAAGTCGGATTTTCACGCGAGTCTTGGTCGCAAAAGTTGTTAACGCTCCTCCCGTGTGAGGCAGCCGATGTTATTGCTCGACTAAGCAAACGGGACGCAGAAGATTATGAGAAGGTGAAAGCCGCGCTCCTTAAAAAGTACCGTTTGTCAACGGAAGCCTTCAGACAACGTTTCCGTAACGCGTCTAAAAAGGTAAACGAATCCTTCCCTGAGTTTGCTTACAATATGAAAGCTAATCTAGTGGAATGGCTGAAAAGCGCCGAGGCTTATGGGGACCACGGAAAGGTCATAGAATGCGTCGCGCTAGAGCAGTTTTTTCGTTGTCTTTCTGAACCAGCGAAGTTCTGGATTCAGGATAGGTTAGAGGAACTTGATATTCAAAAAGCCGCGGAGCTGGCAGAAGAGTACACGACGAGAAGGGGTTTAAGAGAGGACCAAAGCAGTCGACCCAAAAACGGTAGGGAGTACAAAGGGGAACACTTCAAGAAAGTGGAACGGCTTAAAGAAGAGACACGGGGGACGCTAAACAAAGAGGAAAGCATCCTCGACGTAGTGACCCAAAAAGGGGAAAAGGTAGACAAACCAAAGCCGGAAAGTGACAGGATATTTGAAGCTAGGAAACCCAGGGTGTGCTACAACTGCAACGAACCGGGTCATTATGCAGCCAATTGTCCAAACGAAGTCGCGTTTGCGTATGTCAGTGGTAGCGCCCAAGATGGGAAATTATTAGAACCGTACGTGCGAAGAATGATTGTGAACGGCCGGCCATGCGAGATCCTCCGTGATTCTGCAGCGACTGTAGACATGGTCCATCCGGATTATGTGAAGGCAGCGGACTACACAGGCCGAAGCGCTAACATAAAGCAAGTAGCAGAAAAGCGCAGCGTACGACTCCCTCTTGCAAAGGTTAAGATAGAAGGCCCGTTTGGCGAGCTAGTCACTGAAGCGGTCGTGTCAGTCAACCTTCCGCAACATTACAGATACCTCTTTTCTAACAAGTCAGACCAAATATTAAGGAAACGAGGGCAGTGTTTTTCGAATGCGATGAGCGAGGCGCTACAACATTCGAAACCGAGGCGACAGAGGACGATATCGAAATATCGCAAGGATCAACGTGCTTCATGCGACTTGGCGACATCGCAAAATATAGAAGGGTTGGGTGTCGTGAACGACGCGAGCGGCGGCACGACGGATATGGTAAAAACTGAACAGACGTTACTTCGTGAAAGAAGAAATAACGCAACACACGCAAGGCGGAGCGCGAACACTGTACCGTCCTCAACTTATCAAGGTGTTGTCTCTAGTCTCCACGGTGTAGATAGAGAATCGTTGATATCAGAGCAGATGAGTGACCCCTCCCTCAAAAATTGGCGCAATGGCGCTAGCAACGGGTTAGCCGCGGAAAACATTCCGTTTTACGTGAAATCCGGCCTGCTCTACAGGCGTTTTCAAGGCAGAAAGGGGAAGACAATTGACCAGCTGGTTGTCCCGCAAAAGTATCGAGCTGAGCAGCTACATTTAGCTCACTGTGGCCCTAACGCAGGGCATTTTGGGGTACGTAGGACAAAGCTACGTCTGACACAAGGATATTACTGGCCAGGATGTTTGGAAGACGTTGACCTATTCGTCAGGTCATGTAGCACTTGCCAGTAAATAGGAAAGCTAAGAGAAAACGGAAACGCAGACGGGCTCAGTCGCTGTTTTTAGTTTCACAGATGAGTCCTTGTATGCTTCCAAAATTTGTAAATATGAAAATGTATATAATCGTATGAATTTTCGCATATGACAGAATGGCATGAATAACTGTGTGAGAAACATGCTTCATTTTGTAGTTTGGCTGCACATCCCACTGAAGGGACTCATTAACGATTCTGGGATTTGTGGGGTCTTATAGGGCCAGTACTGCCACATATCAATGAAGTCTGGTATACGACAGGAAGAACCGGCACTCGTCTGTGCTGGGGTTATGTTTTGATGAATGTTTGTCCTGTCGTTGTACTTCCTTTTGTTTGCTTCGTGTTTGTTTGAAAGACAGTGAAGGGCAGCCGCAGCAAAGATAACTCATCGGAGATGGCCAGCTTGTGCGAGCTGCTGGACAAGGCCACTGCAGGAAACAGAATACTCCAGAGAACTTACTCATCGACTCAGCGGAGCAGCGACAGGAACTGCACCTCTAGCGATGACCAGCCCGGCGGCGGAGATGCTGTTACGACTCGCTTGATTTCGCCATGCCACGTGAACCCGTTCCCACATTCTGCAGCGCAACATTTAGGGAAAGCGGGTCACGAGCGGATAACCAACCTATTCATCCCGTCGGCCAGCCGGACCTTGGAGGCTCCAACAATAACGGGGTAGCATCATGACCTACAGACTCAGGACACGACGCCACGAAACAACGAAAGTTTGGCCCCATTCCCAGACACTATTTGGACCGGAGCTGACGTCTAAACTTGTATACAATCAGCTACTGTGACATCAGTTTCCGGACTGTAAGATATTTAAGCGCGGGATCCAGAGGACCCGAAACATTCTGCTGTCATCATTGCCTCAACATGTGATTAAACGTTGTTTTGTTACCCGAGACGTTCTTCTGCCTGGTTCCCTGCCTGCACGCTACCATTTGGACCTTCGGTTGCAACAACGGCCGCGCGTTCCTACGCCGTATTGGGACAGCTCCTTCACCAGCCTGCATCCAATGCGGAGTGCCAGAGGACACTGAACACATACTACTCAGCTGCGAGCGATTCGCCGCAAGTCGTAAAGTTCCCCGGGATGCCTCAGTCAGACACGACAAACGGCCCTCCTGACCCCAGAGAGATACGTACTCGGTGACTGGCCAGCAGCACATCGACATGTTTCACACTCTGTGACCTCCTTCCTTATGACGTTTGTGGAACGAACATCCTTTTAGACACCTTGGTAGCCAGACCTCGCTACCACTAAGCGTACTGAAGTAGCCAGCCCAACGTAGAGTTGGGTCAGATTTTATACCTACCTGCCTACCTCCAGGATAGGTGACAGTCACATTAAATAAAAACCTTTGAGCTGACGTGCATGAGGAAAGTTCGGTCACATTGCAATGTGACCAACTTTCCTCATGCACATCATCTCAAAGGTCGTATCCTTGCACGTGGACCCGCTTGCACGAATGTTGAGGCTGTTCCTCAGTACTGTACTCCGTAACTTCAGTAGTGCTTTGTGCACTCGGTGCTGTCCTCGTTGCACCTCTGTCTTTTAGCACTGACAAAGCTACGGAGTACAGCACTGAGGAATAGCCTCAGCGTTCGTGCAAGCGGGCCCTCTCAAGTCTCCCCCCCCCCCCCCCCCATTGGGCCTTCCTTCGTTTCTCTTTCCTAAAGGCCGATCTGTCTCTTTGCCGCCTCTCCTTCTGTTACACGTTGGCATGAACTGGCTTTTAGTCACCAGCCCCCCCCCCTCCCCCCCTTGCTTCGATGTCGTTCCTCGTCGCGCCTCATATCCCCTTCCCTTCGACCTGCATCTTGCTTTGACTTCTCTCGTCGTGTGAGCGGATTCGTATTGTTTAAGGTTGAGAGGGTTCGTAAGCTTCTAGCAAACACACGAGAATTACCGAGGAAACTTATCCGCTAGTAAACCCGTATCCCCCGTTAGAAGGCTTCCTATGCCCAGATTCATTAGCTGGCGCCTCTGCGAGACACAGAATATCTGTTGCTCCGCGGTACTGGACGCGGCGTATGCAGTTTCCCCGGCGCGGGCGCAGGTTGGCTTGAAACGTGTCGAACTGCCGTTTGTACTCTGCCTTCCATTCAATGGTCATAATTCATCAATGAGGGCCAAGTCTTAATGAGGCTAAGTTAATAGACCTCTCCCTGTGTCCTGTGAACTCTGGTGACACGTCGGTTGTAAATGACGCAGGTCACTATATTAGCAACCGAAGGTTGGAAGCACTGTTGAATGTAAACTGTGTCTGGTGACAGGAATCCGTTACTGCGTCTTGTTAGAAAACATAAACAAAATACAGAAACCGACATTGAAGATTTTTGCTTAAGTTTAAATTATACATTTATACAAGTTTAAGTTGAACTTAAACAAAAATCTTCAGTGTCGGTTTCTGTATTTTGTTTATGTGATCTACAGGACTTGACTCCCCTCTTCGTATACGCTTCCGTCTTGTTAGAACCAAGAACAATTGGAACTGTTTTGATAGCTAGTGTTTTGGTAACTCATACAGTGGGGGTAGTGATATATTGGTTTCTCAGCGAGTTTTCTGGTAAATAGGGTAAGGTGGGGCAAGATGAGACACGGGGAAAGACGCGACATTTTGGGTTCCACGCCGCCCGCCGCACAGCCGCGTTGCTCCATGCGCTTGAAACTTTACTCATAGGTGGCTCTGCATGTCCGCTTTATTGCGCATGAGTATTACTCGGATTGGATGCTGTTTTGTTGAAGATGAAGAACTAAGTTAATGGCGCTAAGAGATACTTTACTTTAGCACGTATGTCCTTGAGGTAGTTAGGCGGGGAACTCAGCGCATGGCTTTCGCATATCAGGCGTCATGGAACAGCTGGTCGCACCAGTCCGACCTACGTACGTTTATTTTTTTTAAATTATAATCTAATCTAATCTAGATTTGTTATTTGAGACTAAAGTGCACATGCTCTCTCCTCTCTCCCAGTCTATCTCTACTTCCTTTCCTTTTTATTTCTTGTCTTCCTTCTCACTTTTACCCTTACTGCCCTCTCATTAGCTAATATAGTATAGTGTAGGGGTGTAGCCAGTCCGGCCGTGTCGTGACCTATATATGTCCTCATTGTTTGTTTGTTCTTCCTTTTTACTATAATCATCGTCATTATAGTTGTATTTGGAACTCGGCGAAAAATATATGTTTAAGAAACAGATAAATGATCATATTGATAAAGCAAGACGGAGACAGTTAAAACAATTATACAGATTTCTAAGTTTCTTTATTGACACTAGCATTCAATTTTACATTATGGCTACGTGTGTCACGCGTAATGCGGTACTGGGCACACGGACGAGAAAAGTTAAGCGGAAAATGTTATTCGGCTGTTGAAGGCACAATGCGTGACAGCGACGAAATAAACCCACGTCTCCCTTTGCAACTTCCTCTCTTTATTCTAGGGATTCAGTTCAACAGAATTATACAAAGAGCGATCTACCACTGAACAGTACGTGTTTCCCCTAGAGCCGTCTAAAATAATTACAGCACCCACTTCGAGCGGATTATTAATGAGGAGACCCTGAAGAGCTACAATTGAGAAGTGCGACGCAGTCAGAATACCCATTCTGATAATCCTGTTGAAGTTCCTCCCTTTGGTTCCGGACATCTTCAATGTCACAGGAGTTCTTTTTTGTTTCCAATCGTTCGCCTTCTCAAATAAAACGTACTTAGTCACGTTTTGTGCAGAATAGTTTTTCTTTTTGAGCACTTCATTTAACTTTGCACAATAAAGGGCGACCCTTTGCGGTGCTGTTGAAGCAAACTATACTTGATACCAACAATGTTGATCATATTCCTGATTATGTAATACTCGTTCTGCGTCACATTCAAAAGATACCAGGTTTGTTTCTTGCCTAGATTTACATGCGCAAAATTAAAGGTTAGGGACGATGCTGTTCGGAACCACAAGGTCAAATCCTTTTTTTTTTTTTGTTTAGGGAATAGCAAGCCGGCGTGCTGCATGACTGACCTTTCCCCTTTTATCTTTCCTTTTGCCAATAAACCCCCCCCCCCTTTTATAGATGCTGGCTTTATCAATGCTAGCCTTCAATAGAAAATGCCCTATGTGAAAATAAGAAAAGAGGAAATGTTCCCTATTTACTTCACAGGAATTTATCCCACGCGTTGAACAGATAAGCATACGTCAAAGGTTCTCAGTCATTCCTTATACACTCCAACCTATGAGTTCATCAAAAGTCACGTGATATCGATTAAGCTAGCTAATGCGCTAAACGAGTAACGACACAGTGTCAATGAATTTTACGTAAAGTGATATCGAAAAGGACTGCTCTATGTTTTGTTGTTGTCTATACCTCCCTCTGTATATCATAATATCATTGTATATCTCCCAGCACGTAGTGCTCACCTCTTCTGCTTTGACTCCTATATCAGGAGACTGCAAGTATACAAGGTTACCCAAGATAAAGTACAGGGATTGTAATAAAGATATAAAGCTGTACGTTACGTCGTTGTGCGGACGATATTTCGGAGCGTCCGATGCATGAATGAAGTCTGTTGGCCTGTACGGGGGTTGTCACTCATGGAATCATAAAGATAACTTTGGGACAACATTACGTATACGACAGGCGCGATGTGAGGCTGCGCGAACGTGTTTCTTCCTCATCTCAGTGTTGTCTCGTTTGAGGTCGTGAGTGTGATGAACTGACAAGTGTATCACTCATGTGGGCGACGTGGTAGTGGCGGTAGCACACATAGTAAACTGTTCCCCGCATTTCCACCGAAGCGGTTTATACTTGCCTTTGGGTTGACAAATCCTGTGTGTGTGTGGTGAAATCCTGTCCTGCCTTCCATCGTTGTCATGATGAGCAAAACAGCATCGAGGGGGGGGGGGGGGACAGACAAAATGAGACGACATACAAGACGACTGCCAAGTCTCAACTAGAGGGCTTAATCACCAGAAACTTGCTGAAGTGCATACAAGCTAAAAAAAAATAAAGAAAAGGAGGGAAAACACGAATATTTGACAACCAGCAGAGCAGGAACTAGCCACAGTGTCGCTGTACAGCATGTGTCACTGCAAGTATTATATGTTTGGTCTTATATGATCGAAGTGCGGTGACCTAACGCTACGGTTCATGTCCTGACAGGTGGTAAAGGCGGCCTCAAGAATTTCCCGAGAAACTCGGTGAACTTAATTAAGAGCAGCGGTGCATAACGAGGGAGCGCGTGGACTATCTCTACTTGGTTCTTTTTCAACTTACACGTCACAGTCCGCGACTTTCGCGACTTGCTCTTTTAAATATTACGGGTGGTGTTCTCTGTTACTCGAATGTTGAAATAGTAATGGTGTATTGATAGCATCAATCACGTGCTGGGTTCCCTTTGTGATAGATCGACAAACGAGGGCGGTAGGAGCGACTGGGAGGTAGTGGGTTCGAATCGTACTACCGGCTGTGCTGTCTGAAGTTTTCCCTGGGTTTTCCCCAAGACTTTCCAGACGAATGTGGACACAGTTCCCCCTAAAGTCAGCCCAGGACGCATACTAACCCCCTATCCCCTGTCACCCACTCCTTCCTGCTGTCCTCTCTCCATCTGTCCACATCTGTACGCCGCTCATCGCCACAGTTGCTTCGCGGAGCTAACACGAAATAAAAATAAAAAAGGACAAACGAGCTCGGGTAAACGAAACAAAAATCACTGAAAAGTCTGCTTACCGAGATCTTGCAAATGGTAACACTAGCGCAAATAAAAAGAATATTTGCGGTGCACGAAGGCACGTCCAGGATCGAATGTATAACAGCGTTGATCTGCTCACCAAAAAATAAAAATAAAAAAATAAACGACCAGAACCAGACGCGTCGAAAAGATAACGTCTGTCGCGTCAACCATCCAGGGCGTATAGCAACACACACGAAGATGTAATCTTATCGGGGTTCAACCTCCTGAACTGCACGTCACCAAGTTTCTCTGACATGCGCTTTCCAGTAAAGTATTCCTGCCAAGACTGTCGGTTCTGTGAAAGTGTCTCTTCCAATCCGGGGCACAAACTGCACAAAATATAAGCAACATGACGTGTGTTTCAAACCTTCGTGAAATCCCCTAGCCCTTCGTGCCAAACTTTAACGGCTTTGGCAATGTCAAAGTGTTCCGACCATGTGCGTCACTCGTGATCTTGAGACCTGTCTTCTGCTTCCTTCGTTGCAGAGCGCTTGGTGGCCGCTTCTTGTCTTGATGCCGTAGCTGTCGCACGACTTCTTCGCTTCCATGAAACGTAAGTAATAACTACAATTGCGCGTCCGTCTCAAGTGGTGTATTAATGTAATGAAACAATGTTTGTGCATGTTAATCATGATGGTAGAAATAGTCAAACGTAGGGGAGGCATAAGGCAAATGCTACTTTGGTCCCTCTGCTGTCTTTGGTAGACCTGCAAAAAGAAATAAACCAGACTTTCAGTAATACGTAGGTTGGGCATTCATACGACGAACATGAAGCAACAAACTCCAGCATTCAATTATTTTATTTGCAAAAATAATGTACGGGGCTAAGGGTCTGTTCGACGTCACATAATTCTCCAGTTATGTCTTATCAACCATTTCGAATATGTCTCGAAAAATTATCAATTAACATTTTCTAGATTTAGTACGTATATATGTCATTCATTGAAACGTGTTTCAATGCCACACGCAAGATTTTGTTATTTTGTTTGGTATCAACGCACACACATAGTATACATGGATACGATATAACGCCGCTATGGCGGTACACTGATATCAAACTTGATCTAGCACAGGGGAACTTCTATTTCTGACGTCAAGCTTGCTAAGGTAGCTGGTCGACCTGAGGCTTCTGCTTGTGTGTGTTATCTTGCTTCGAAGTGCGTTATGCTTATTTCACTTTGCATTTGACCTGACTCCTGTTCTCGTTCTTCGAGCTGCTGTATGTCTCGTAATACTGCAATAAATTTCTCAGAGATCAAGGTCAAAAGATAGGGAAAGAAAGGTATTATGGGGCAGCAATGTTCTCTGGCGAGAAAGACCTTATAGAAGATAGAAATAGGAAGGTATTTGCTCTTTCGCCGTAGTCTATATGACTTTGTTATGGGGCTTGGTTCTACTTATATCAAGCGAGCGTGCCTTTGATGTCATATTTGTGCTGTCCCATTATAATGCGCGTGGTCCCTTTATGATCACTGGGAATGGAATCCCAAGGATACAAGATGTGATTTTTTAAAACTCATATAGAGGAGGCGCAGTCGCATATTTCGGCAAAATGACAGAATGGGCCTGTTGGTACATGACTGAATAAAACCGGAGCACAAAACACGGACAAGAACACACATAGACGACACTTGCGCATATTTCGGGCTATTTTCTATTTGAGCTACTCACAGGCAGAGATACTATGCCTTCGACAGCTCAGGAGACATAGGTGCACTTGGAAAATAAGCAACAACGGGTTAATAGAGTCCTCACCAGCGTTGATTTACCTGTGCTAGTGAAGTTACACAGAGTTGAGGCATTAAGAATATGTCACGGTCCTCTGCGTATATTAAGGCAGGTTACCGCGGTTACTGTATACACAGGAATTATTAAGTCTGTGCGAATAGTCATTTTAAAACCGGAGCAAGGACGAAGCGAATAAATATGTAGCCGAATGCGTACATATGCGACACACACACACACACACTGACATAAAGTATAAGTACGTAATATACACTTGCGTATCTCAATCATCTCACGGTACAGCACTCGCATTCCTGTATACCTCTTCTTGTGGTGTTTTCGGGTGATTCGGAAGTATTCCGATATATTCGATTCGTGAGAGACATCAGTTTGATTCGAAATTCGAAACAGACCGAAATTCGAATCAAATACACAATTATTTGCTCGGTATTTCAAAAATATTAACGCAACAAGGCATTATTATCTAAAATAAGTATAATAGCCTCGTTTTCTAGCATAGTGTCTCTGATACCTCCCCACACACGTTCATGCATTTTCATTTGAAATACCTGAATGCTGAGGACAACTTCCGCCTGGGGCATCACGAACGTGAAGCCCTCATGAGTTAGTCAATCAAAGAATCAACCATTTTTTTATTTTCAGATTCAGATTCTATTATTCGTATATGATATTACATATTACACGAAGTGGTCTCATAGTTAGGTAACTAGTGATGATAGAACTAGTGGGGAACATAATTATCTATCTGATTGTGACGTTGTTGGAAAATTCAACTTGTTCAAAAGTTAATGCCTACGAACCAGCAACCGCGAGACCTCTGTTCGAATGCATTGAATGCATTCAAATGTATTGCCAATGTTCAGCCGATGTTGGGCCAAGATGTGCTACTTGGTATCGTTTTTCTGTTTCTCTTGAAGCGACTTGCACGTAAGTTCCAGTTATCCGGAAACAGTTATTCATATGAGATCCTTAACTACAGATGTTTGCATGAGACTAGTGAGTAGCAGGTTGACTGGCTACCTGAGTAACAATAATGAAACATAAGCCTCAGGTCCAGAGAGGCCGCTATTTCGAACACAGTATGTTCTTGTTCTTCTTCAGAATATTGCCGTGCAAGTGAGAAACAACCGAATTTCTCAGCACTGAAGGCCCTTAAGAACCGAATCATGCAGATGTCATTGCTTGTCATGAGGCTTACGTCGATTTAGGCGACTCGTGATAAGTCGCGTAAGTAATGAACGCTTTATTTTGAACCCCGACAGTAGGAAGCCATTTTAATGACCACTCTGTGAAAACAAGTAGAGCCTTTGTCGTACAGTCGTTTCATATAGGCCGCTTTCACGTAGGTCTTATAAGGGTCGCTACGCGCTTTGACCCTGCCCGGCTTAATGATGCAGTGAAAAAGGACACTTCGGAAATTTTCCGCTTGTGTCTCCAGCGGGTTGGGCTGTAAAGAGCATGTGACCTTGCCCGAGCACATCGTAGATGTTCCGTAGCGCGCGAGAGAAGTCCGCGCCGCTCTCGAAACCCTCAACTCTTACGAAGAACCTGTAAGAGAATGAGTGAGTTTGGCGTCGCCTCCCGTAATGCACGAAGTCTGCGTAATACCTCCTCCCATTTCTTCGCCATGCGGACATATCGAATAGCGATGTCGTCTGCTTGGATAATTTCAAACACTTTTGGCTTTCAGTGGCTACGAGTGGGCCTCCATGTGGCTAATGGCAACTCGTCTCCATAACTACGGCCGCCGAAAGCACGGTCGTGATTGGCGCTCCTGCTTCTAGTAGTAGTTGATAGTAGTTGAAAGTAGTTGATAAGTGAAGCATGGTTTCGAGAGATACTAAATGACATTTGATTACTCCTTTACAGTGTTGAGGATTTGGGGGAACAAATCGGATTCAAATCATATCCGCAGTTTGTAGAAGGCGCTAAATCAAATCGAAATCAAGTCCGGATTTAAATTTATTCGAGTAAATCAAATCACTTTAAATCCGGATTTATTTTCAGCACGTCAAATCAAATTCCTTTTTAAATCTGAATTTTTAAAATCCATTACAAATACGGAAGATGAACTAACACTGCTGAACAGCTGTGGAATTGTTTCAGAATCAACCGCAGTTTTCGAAGCTCGGATTTTTAGACAGAATACCTAACTACTAACACGAATTCCTAACAGTGGCGTAACTAAGAAAAGGAGACGAAACGTGGAAAACATATACTTCAGCTGAACTCAATCAGCATATACTGCTGCAAAGAGAAACGGGAACTAGATTATTGGACGTATATTGTGCTGCGGGAAACGCTTTGCTTATTATTTCCTTGTCACTGGTCTTTGTATGGTACGCGTACGTTTGCCATATGATACATTTCTTGATGTGCAGTACGTACGAACGAATGCAAAGAAATATGTGAAATAAAGAGGTGGGAGATGAGCATAATGGTACAGCATTTAGTGGGGAGTTGGAAGGATAAGTCCTGGCACTTCTTTTTCTTTTTTTCCGCGCTGAAATATATAGGCCGTAAATTGACGTAAACAGAGTGCAAAACCGTCGTTGCAGTGTTCGGGCGCTACCACCGATGAACGTACAACCTTTTATCCATGAAGAGTCGTCGAGTTGGCCTATTCGCCGAATATTGGAGTGTATCCGTGTCAGCATTACATTACACAATAGAGAGTTTTAGTACACCATACGCTGTCGCCCTTGCGTACGCAGAGGACAGCGTTGGCAGTTCTGCGCACGCCCGTAACAGACAGAGAGCTTCACGCAGTGTGCAGAACCACCAACGCTATCCCTTACTAAAACTCTCTAGTATAACAGAGGCAGCCAGAGCAAGCGTTGCGCAACAGTCGCGCAAATGCACGTCGCTCATGCATATAGGCTGAATTTCATGGCAAATTATCAAAATCTTTAAGAAAAAAAAACGTGATTCAATCCAAATATCTAAGCAAAAATGTGATTCAATCCAAATTCCTGAGCAAAAGTGTGGTTCAATCCAAATCGTGTTCATAATGAAGCTGCCAATCAAATCCAAATCAAATGTACCAGTCCCTTTTGGGGATTTAAATCTGGATTTATATCAAATCTGGGATTTCAAATCCCGGACAGTACTTCTTTAATGCAAAGTTCTATCTTTCCCTTACTCGACGAAAAGGATCTCCTCATGCTGCACAATGCCCTGGTTCGTGGCTCAGTGACGTACAGTCTTCCCGTCCTGCACGATCTCCCTCAGACACTGTTCCAAAGGATACGAGCCCGGCTCGCGCGAAGCCTTCGGGTGATGTCTCGGGGTCCCGCTAGGCGCTGAATCCCGTCTAGTGGTGGCTGAGGCCAGGGACATCTCCATTGAGGTTCTCCGTACTCGGGAAACTGCTCGCCACTATCTGCGTCTACGTGCCCATCATAACTGTCACTCTCTGATTCGCAAGCTTCACGCTAGACGGGACACGACGGTTCATACTGCTCTGACATCACTCAGACCTCATATCCCCAAATTCATAGTCGACCCGACGGCACCCAAAGTGCCTCCCTGGACCTTTGCCATCGCCGCCTGTCACTGTCTCCATACCCGACCTCAAGAACAACAAAAAGAGCTATCCTGCTGTTATCCTTAGGCAATTTAGACTTCATCGAGGCTCAATACCGCAACAGTACCGCTGTATACACGGATGGATCGTCGACCAGGGACACTTCATCTTCAGCCTTTGCCATTCCATCAGAGTCCGTTACACGTGGGTGTCGTCTGTCTCACCGTACCTCATCGACATCCACTGAACTTTATGATATCTTGTTGTCCTTGTCGTATGCGGAAGACTGTGAACCGCGGCACTGGGTAATTTACACCGACTCCAAAGAAGTTCTCCTGTGCATTAAAAACATGGGCATCCGCGGTTCCCTTTCCTCAGTGGTGATCGATATCATGTGCGCCCTGAAGTCCCTACAAGATCTCTCCCACTCCGTTGCCTTTCGGTGGGTTCTAGGGCATCGCCCTGGAACTGTGTCGACATTCTTCTGGAAAGTCTGCCGGAATACCCAGGGAAAACCTCAGACAGCACAGCCGGTGATAGGACCTCCCAGTGTCGGCGTGGAAAGCGATCATCTTAACCACTATGCCACGGGAGCGAGCCGGCATCAATTTATATGTCTTGTTGTTGTTGTTGTTGTTGTTGTTGTTGTTGTTGTTGGCAATACTGGAACCTTCCTAATTCTATAAGTCGTATGAATCTCTGTTATCTAAATGTAACTGACAAATTTTTATCTTCTGTGCAAAAAAACAAAAACAAAAAGAAAACAAGGAACAATGTGGCTCATGCCTCGAATAACAGCTCACAACATGCCGTATGCGGGTATGCGCAACGCTAACGTCGTTGACGGCGAAATGAGATCACCATTTACAATCACACTGGCGTGCTCGCCGTGTCAAGGTCAGCTCTTACAGTTTATTCGACGTGGTTGACTAACGGGTTTAATTCTAAACTGGTTCACAAGAACACTGCACATAACTTAAGTGGCCTTCAGTCCAAGAAATTTAGTGCCCAATATAAAGTGTGGGCCCCTATCTCGGCATATTACAAGAGGGGTTAACTTACCGTCGAGCTCTTTGACGTTAATCTCTATTTACTGCGGCGACCGCGAAACGCGAATTGCGTAATATTGTTCCACCCGTTAAATGGCGCTCGTTTCATAATAAACAGCGATGCCGCGTGAAAAACTAAAACAAAAGAACTTCCCTTGAAGTTGTTGGACCTCGCTGTTGCGGTTTTTAATTAAACAACCCCGTGCTGTTTAATTAATTTTGCGCGTACTTTCTTTGTGTGTGTTTCTTTGGGACTGTTACTATGCAGAAAAGCTGCAATGTATACATGTATGTATGTAGTTAGAGGGTTTCCAGCAACAATAATTTAATTTACTTTAAATGGAGACGTTGTGAAAGACAGAACTCGGAGGGACCGTCACCTCTCATGTCGATCATATAACGCACACCACAAAAGTCATTTCATGGAGGTTTACAAATTCTTTGTGCCTCCTCACTTCAGCCCTTCTGCGTGGTAATCATTCGATTTAGTGCGGTATTTAATTTCTTAAGGGACATCGGAATGCTTAACCTCTTGTAGTTTTCGAGTGATTGTTTTATACATCCATGTCTTATTTTAACTAAAATCGTGTTTTTCTTCTGTTTTTTCAACTAGTCGCTTCATCATCATTGTTGTGTTGCATTATGACCTTAGTAGTCGATGCAACATAAAAATTTCGAAAGATCATCCAAATCTCATCAAGTTCATTGTTACGTTTTCAATATCGGTGCCCATTTGTTGCGCGTCTGAAAGGTAGTCATAACTTCTGTGCTATTTTATTGTAAAATAACGTGCCTCACAAGGAAGCCTGAGTCATGATAGAGGCGCGTATTCAGTAAACGTCAGTCTAAACCAAGTGCAACCAAATGCATTGCTACTCAAGTAACTTAGAAACCTGGTATATATATAATAAGATAGGCCTGAGTATGTACCTCAAGATTTTCCACCTAGTTTGGCAGCGGCGATAACCTTCCTAGGCGTGGCGGATGGCGCCCTGTCCCTTTTCCCTTTCTCTCTCCCTCTCCTTTGTCTTTCCTTTATTTTTCTTTTTTTTTACGAAACACCGGGATACTTTTGCATTTTGTCCAATATATCCTCGATATCCGAGTGTCACGTCATCGTGTTAGGAACAGAGGCCGCCGGAAGGACGAAAACTTTCTCCGTGTAGAGCAAGAAAGGGGCGTGAGTTTAGCGAGTGTTCTGGGCAGACAAGTTGTGAGGGGGCTCGTCGGGAAAGGGCTACCCAAAAAATTGCGGGACGAACAGCTGGTGCGATAATGCTGAACCGACACGATTAGCATGCTCTTGCTGCGCACGCCATGCAGCCGCCCTTTTTCCCTTCGCGTGCGGTGGTGACGTAACAATCTTAGAAGGTATTGCCCAATGAGGGCAGCTTCACGCTTCTTTCATCCGTGGATATTCGACAGCTCACATTCAGTGTAATTGCAGTAATGTATCATTCGGAGTATAATTCGCGGTAAATAATAACATGGTTGTCGTTCTGCTATAATTCGTAGCATTATATTAGAGACATTCTTATGTGGTTTTCTTCCTAAGCGTAAGCTTGCAAATTTTTGTTCCTGTGCGGGCAATGCATTCTCCGATTTACCGAATCATCATTTACCGATTTACCGCCGTCGTCAGCGTTATAATTTATTATTGGCATCATAAACCATTGGAAACCACAGGTTTGAAATTCCCGCGGAGAATAACCTACGCGCGACGTCAGCGTGACGACATTGTGACGACACGAGGGCGTTCCCTCGGCGCCAGGCATCGGTCGCTCCTGCTGCAAAAAACAAGTAATGAGACGCTGTCACGTGACCATCCTGGCGGATGTTCACGAAAACGTCATGCGAGCTGATGAAGAGGTTCTTCTGCATGTCCTTCTATATACGGCTCTGTTCTTCTCTGTCGGTGCGTGCCCTTTGCCGGCACTCGCAGAAAGAAGCAAGGGCGGTTCTTCTGAATTTGCTACCTCTCTGCGTAACCCTGGAAGTCCGCAGATTTTGAGCCCTAATCACTGGTGCTCTATAAAAACTCAATGATCATCATCATCACGTGTCGTGCGAAAGGGCTCGAAGGAAAGCAGTTTGAAGTCAAATGCTGCAGCTGGACATATTTATTTCCATTATGTTGTGGAGCGAATTTTCCCTAAATTTTTCCGTGTATTCTAGTGAAACACTTTTAAAAACTCATATTCTAAGCCCTTGAGAAGGCGCAATCTTGGAAACCATGGCAAGTGTAATGTGTGAGATGTCATGGCTTCTAAGGATGCAAAACGAGCTTCTTTGATGGGCTGATTACTGTGAGGAGATCGGCCGACCGTACCCAACCGCCACTTACACGCAGATATGGTCCCAACTTAGTCACCTGCATTGTGCATTTCAGGTTTATGTGAGCAGCTCTTTCGGAACAATTTCCTCTTTGTAGACTCAAACAGCTGGCGTTCGCAAACCTGTGGGTTGAGCGGCATCGCCTCCCATCTTGTCTCACTTTATCGGCCCAGCTTGCTCAGTATTTTTCATGCGCCGTTTAAGTACGACGCTGTGTTTAAAAATTCATGATTCCATACGAAGTTGTAGTAGAATAGCCTAATACCTTGCGTATAACAATCCCGGAAGCAGTCTTTTGGGAGTTCATGCAAAAGCCCAAAGGATTCTGTGACTGGAGCAGCGACCCTTAACTCTCTCTCTCTCCTTCGGCACTAAAGCCTCTTCAACCTGAAATTCTACCCCTGAGCTCCTGAGTGGCTTCAGCTGCGTCAAAACCCAAAATCTTCATCCCCCTTAGACGAAACCACGCTCGCGTGAGTGAATGAGTGGGAATGAGTGAGTGGGAATGAGTGAGTGGGAATGAGTGAGTGGGAATGAGTGAGTGGGAATGAGTGAGTGGGAATGAGTGAGTGGGAATGAGTGAGCGTGAATGAGTGAGCGTGAATGAGTGAGCGTGAATGAGTGAGCGTGAATGAGTGAGCGTGAATGAGTGAGCGTGAATGAGTGAGCGTGAATGAGTGAGCGTGAATGAGTGAGCGTGAATGAGTGAGCGTGAATGAGTGAGCGTGAATGAGTGAGCGTGAATGAGTGAGCGTGAATGAGTGAGCGCGAATGAGTGAGCGCGAATGAGCGAGCGCGAATGAGCGAGCGCGAATGAGTGAGTGCGAATGAGTGAGTGCGAATGAGTGAGTGTGAATGAGTGAGTGTGAATGAGCGAGCGTGAATGAGCGAGCGTGAGTGAGTGAGCGTCAGAGCCGTCTCGAGGCGACTTTGCGCCCGGGGCAGGGCAAATCTGAAGCGCAACCGCTTCTCCCGTTGCCGCCAGATGGTCTGTAAACAAAGAAAAGCGAACGCCTATTTGCACGGCCGAGACCGTAAATTCAAATTATCCTCATTCCCGCTTTATATTGTCCAACTAATCTGCCAGGGCCTGCTCGCCGCCCTCTGCGGCGCGGGCGCCCGGGGCGGCTGCACCTCTCGCACCCCCGTCGTATAAGTGAGTGAGTGTAAGCGAATGAAGTGAGTGAGTGAGGAAAAAGAAAAGAAAAAGAAAGTAAACACAGAGAAATGGGCACAAGCAACGTGGAAGCCGGCTAGTTCATACCACGTGAACAACTCTTAGCACATGAATAGAGATGAGTGCGAGTATGAAAATTCGTACCCGCAACCGCACCGCAACCGCGGTAGCACATCCCGCATCCGCACCCGCAGCAATGCCATTGGCTCAATCCGCATCCACACCCGCACATCCCGACGCCTATCATCATACCCGCCGATGTACCCGCAGCCCAATGCGTTCGCGTGTTTTAGTTTTGCCACATGATCGTGACAGCACGAAATGATTTATTGACGCAAAGGACACTGCCGGTTAGCGAACCACTTTTTCAACGCGTACGCTGTGGCCGCTGCTGACATGGTTGGCAGATCACTGATGCGAAGTGTACCACTCTTGGTGTCGAAAGATAGCCAAACTTAACCCTATGTGGCAAACAACAACTTTATTTTGAGTTGATGAACCATATATATGGAACGTCTTGGAAAGTATTTTTGGCCAAATATTCGTCATGAATCGGGTCATACAGCAAAATCTGACTGGTTGGTTTTGAGCCTGCGGGTATTGAGGGTATACCCGCGTGATCCGCGGAGGTAGTGCAGGTCTACCCATACACTACCCGCAACCCGCGTAGACACGGAAATATGTACCCGCAAATAACAAACTTGCGTTGGTACCCGCGGGTATCTGCGGATATACCCGCACGCCACTCATCTTTACATATGAACCTACATAGACATTGGAGTGCAGACACTCAGTTACGAAGAGTCACACAGGGTCACAGCAGTCACAAAAAAAAAGGGAGAAAAATCTGAAAAAGAGAGAGAAAGAAACAACAGAAACAGAGACACAAAAGTAGAATAGGAATAGTAGTAGAATGTAGGAGAATCGGGAAAGTGACAACATGTTACCATCTTTGCACTGGAGCTGTTCGATCTACGTGTGGGTTGAGACATTGTCATGGTGTACCGTCCAATTAGCAATGTTCAGAGCTCAAGGAATGCGCGTCTTTTACTCGGGTCGAGAAACCGCCGCACGCGTGCAGCCCGCTGATGTGGTTAGACTGCGTTGACTTCTTATGCTTGGAAAACAAAGTTTTCCTTGTGAATAAAATTTCGCCGAGCCTGTAGCGTCTGTACCACACAAAGAGTTTTCTGTTTCTCCTAACGCATGTTCGCCAGATGTCTGCACGAGCGAAGTTTGTGTTCCCAGCGCACGAATTTTGGAAACGAATTTCACGCTCGGGCGTTGTTCGAGTCTGTTATTTATGTTCGGCGGCAGCAGCGGCCGAGTCGTGCAATAAATTCTGAAACAAATAAATGTGGCGCGTTCAAGCAGACAGCAAGATTCCAAGCTTGTAGGACATAGTGAGACTTAGTAAAGCGTAGCTAGAGCTTCGTCCCTTCCTATATTCTGGAACGCATGTTTACTATGAGCTTTAGTTCCGTTTTATTCGAGTTTCTTTCCTATCCGCGCAGGAAGATTCGGAGCGTGTTGGTTAGGCTGAAACGTGACGGGCATTGACTGGCATTTATTGGCATCATCATCGCCGCAGTTTTCCACCAAAGTAACTGGGGCAAGTGGTGTGGAATGGCTGGCGTCACAATATAATCAAGCCAAAATCTCCATTTTATTTTTTCTTGAAATCAATCAATAAATCAGTGAATGACTGAGCAACGTACCAGCGGCATGGCTGAGCGGGTTAAGGCGTTCTGCTCGTTGGTGGTAGCCAAGTTTGTGCTATAAGACTTGGGAGGTGGTGGGTTCGAATCCTACCACCGGCTGTGCTGTCCGAGGTTTTCCCTGGGTTTTCCGAAGACTTCCCAGACGAATGTCGGCACAGTTCCCCCTGAAGTCAGCGCAGGACGCATACTACCCCCCCCCCCTGTATGCCACTCCTTCCTGCTGTCCTCTATCCATCTGTCCACATCTGTACGCCGCTCGTAGCCACAGTCGCTACGCGGCGCTAACAGGAAAAAAAAAAGAGACTGAGCAATGCGAAGAGGGCAACGCTGTCTGTGTACTTCCTTGTCCTCTTGGCATTGCTCCGTCATCTTCATCTACTTTATTTCTTGTCCGTAATCTTTGTGTTCCATAGTCAGCTCACCCAATCACTCACCTTTTTTTCGCGCTCTCTCTTTCAATCTGTTCACTTGCCTTCCAAATAAGTGCAGCATGGATCCTCGTTGGCTTTAGACAATTAGTTACTAATGAAAATCATGTTAAAAAAAAAGATCAAGCGAAAAATCGAGAGAAACCACCAGTCGGGGTACCACCGTAGCTGTGTAGCTACGGTGGTACGCCTGGTTCGGTATGGTGGTGGTACTGGTACGGTGTGTACTGGTACGATCGTAGCTCTGTTCCCTGGTACACGCACACATGCTCGAGGCATGCTGCTTTGTCGTTCGTTCATGTTCAGATCAGTGATCCTCCTAATCGTATGTAACGTCTTACTTTTGTGCGCTCATCTTTTTTTTTTTTTTTTTTTTTTTTTTTTTTGTGGAAGTTCGTTGCATCGAAGTTCACAGAACGCGCTGAAATCTAATAGGCTGTTTCTGGAGACGTCACAATGGAACGGAAAAATCAAATACGGGCCATATTGGGTTGCTCCGAACAACAACAACAAATAAGTTAATGATAATGAATGGGGAAATTCGCCGCGTAAGGTGCGGTGCTCCGAATTATCGTTGCAAATATTGGTTTTTCTGTCGTAACGCACGCCGCAACAATGCAAGGCTGGGAACCCTCAGTTGTCTCGCGACGTAAACACCCAATTATTATTAAGGCTGGGAACCCTGTCTCGTGATCAGGTTTCACGTCAATCAACTGGCTTTGCTATCCAGACCAATTGTATCTTTGCGGCCTTCTACTTGCCGCGGTTATTTTTGCTGCGGTTGCTCCTAGTTGTATAGACGCGTGTGAGGCCCACACACATGGTCAGTACACATACCTTGTGTAAACACCGCTCACTTCGGTACTTCCAGGTCACCACTGTTCATATACATGCTCGTATAATAGTCGTGAACGACGACAGGGTAAAAATTGCTGGAATTCCTGAGAAGGTCCGGAAGTATTCCTGAGAATTCCTGAGCAGCAGAACAAGTCGGGAGACGAGTTCAATTTCTCCTCGTTTTTCTTTTTTTTTGTTGTTACAAACAAACAAACAATAAAGTCCCGGAAGTGCCGCTCGCATAGTTTCTCGCTTTTAAAGATTTTAATGAAATACCAAGGAATCCAAAGTTCCACCAGCATAATAACGCTCAGCGCCAGATATTCACGTTTTAAAATCTTAACCTACAACGCAATGTAAAATTTACAGCGATCTATCTGCGACGTCACATCGCTCGAGTTTTAAAGATTTAAAGCGCCAGTCCCGACTTCTGGAGGGTATTCGGATTGCGACTGCATTGGATTGTGCTCCACACGTATATCATCCACGTAAAATATAAATGGTCAAAGCTTCCCCGTATTAAAGAAAGTGAATTAAGTCGTAGGGGTAATCCATATCCGGTTTCGGTTTCTCCGTGATGTCACCACTGTTCCCGACGTGATCGTTGTTCCCGAGTCGCGGACAAAAGCTCACCGCAAGGTTAGGTCTTAGGTCAGGAGAGCCTTTTACGTATTTCACACGTTGCGGAGTTTGTCAATTCATGTAGAATATGCACCCGTCGAGGCTGACCAAGGTTAGGTCAGGAGAATCTTCTACGTATTGCACACGATTTTGAGGACTTTGATGCCCATGAAAATAAATGTTCCATTTTAAAAGGAGTTTGGTGGTGCGGTGAGCTCTTGTCCGCCCCCGATTAGCTTTTGTCCGGTGAACCTTTGCCCGACGAGCTTTTGTCCGATGAGTTTTGTCCGATGAGCTTTTGTCCGATGAGCTTTTGTCCGATGAGCTTTTGTCCGATGAGCTTTTGTCCGATGAGCTTTTGTCCGATGAGCTTTTGTCCGATGAGCTTTTGTCCGATGAGTTTTGTCCGACGAGCTTTTGTCCGACGAGCTTTTGTCCGACGAGCTTTTGTCCGACGAGCTTTTGTCCGACGAGCTTTTGTCCGACGAGCTTTTGTCCGATGAGCTTTTGTCCAATGAACTTTTGTCCAATGAGCTTTTGTCCAATGAGCGTTTGCCCGGTGAACTCTCCGGGAGCCGTTGTTCCCGAGTCACCATTCTGCAAAACGACACAACAACAATCGGCGCATCCAATGTGAACGGCGAACGCCATGGGCGGTGCGGAAGATTAAAATATTTCATCTGACCGTGACGACGGCTCATATTACACCTCTTTACTTGCGGGACGAACGACCTTTTGTAACCGACCCGTTGCCGATCAGGAGGCACACGGCATTCCCTGTCGCAGCGGCCCTTTGTTGAGGCGCAGACTGAGATTTCCAGGTGAGACTTGACCCAGCGGGAGTGGCCATTTGGTTTAATAACTTATGTTACTCCAAACTATGTAGCGTGTGACATTTGTTATGCAGGTGTTAGTGCTGCAACTCGGAAAGGCGTGCCTGATAAATATTTATGCTGCGTAGGCCGATTCTGGGACGAGAGCGACATCGACTCTTAATGACACCTACTTGTCTCTTCAAAAGACATTGCAACTGCAACGCGCTTCCATCCAGAACGGTGATGGCTATCCACTACTGTTTTAGGGGCTCGGTGTTGGCAAACCCGAAAAACGACACGCACGTTGTGTTTTCTTTCTTGTTCTCGCAATGCACTAAGCAACACCCACGTCTCATCATCGCCCAACAACACCGCCATATATGCAGTAACCAGGCACTTAAAAAAGGCAAACCAGGCAAATTAAAAAAACAGGAATGCCACACGTATTGAAAGTGCGGGAACCAGGAGCGGATGCATCACTCGTACCCTTTTCACTAGAGACTAGGGTACCCAAGAGTTTCGGGCCTCACATGAAAGTTGGGGTCGTCACTGAGCACGCTAAGAACCCAACTCGTGCTTTGGGCTGTAGAGGAGGTGCATGGTATTCCTCTGCATGCGTGAGGCGCGCTGCTCATTGAACTGTCGCTGGTGATACCGGGGAGCGTGCCATCACCAAGTGGAGGCCCGAAGAAGAGTGTGAGACCACAGCGTATCGCGACCGGTACGGGGCGTTCCGGGTCGGAAGAAGCGAGCGTGGCCTCCCCTTACGAGCCCCCGGTGGAAAGACGTGCTCGGTAGGTTCACGACTCGAGGCGGGCCCTAGCGCCATCGCGTGCTCCCTGAGCAGCTGCGCGAATCTTGATGCCTGACGACGGTGGTCGTTGTGAAATTTGGGATGGTAGATGGCCGAATAGGCCTTTTTACAAAAGTAAGCGCCACCTGTGGCACGCAAGGGTTCATGGGAACTTATAGCGCCTTAGGGCCAGCGCTCACTTGGCAACGCCCGACGCGGCGTCGCGAGCGGGCGGCGGAAATAGACGCGCATTTCCGGAGTCGGGAGAGGAGAGAGTCAAGCCAAAAAAAAAACTGCCATTCCGACTTTCTTTCACGACGTCGGCGAGAGCTGCCGAGAACGACAGCTGGCGACCAATTAGGTGACACAGATAGGCCACGCCTCCTGATTTTTCGTCTGCTTTGGACGACGGAATGCCACTGTGGTGGGAACATAAAAATCGTGCGCGCGGGACGGGGCGGTGGAAATGCGCCTCTACTTCCGCCGCTCGCTCACGACGCCGCGTCGGGCGTCGCCAAGTGAGAACTGGCCCTCTTAGAGCATTACGAGACGGACAGAGGCGGAGGTAGGGGAAGAACAACATTCCCAGTGTGCGCAGCAGCAGCGTCAGCCGGGGTAAACCATAACCGAAGCAGGCAAGCCCGAGGAGTGCCATCGCGAAGCGTGTAGCGACGTGACGCAGAGTGCGTGACCATGGCGAAATAATAATAATAATAATAATGGTTTATTGGTGCCGAAGAACGCTCATGACGACGCTAGTGTTGGCGCACTCAAATACAATACTCTGCACTACAAACAGACACAATTATATACATATAAATACAATAATACAATATGCGAATACAGACAACATGCACTAACCACAAGACACGATCTGTGCAATAAAAAAAAACTGTACATGAAAAAAAAAACGTTACGTTGCGCACTGTGTGGGTGTTCAGAGGTTCCTATCATGACATGTGAGAGTAATCATTACGACCTATGACTAAAGAGTGCACTATTTTTACAACAACCTTAGAGTTCAAGGAGAGTTCAAGGGGCGGCCATGCGCCCCCCCCCCCATCCCTTCTCTCGGTACGCCCATGCCTAAGGGATAGGGTTGGTGGTTCTGCGCACTGCGCGAAGCTCTCTTTCTGTTATAAGCGTGCGTAGACAAACGCTGAACCATCAACGCTGTCGATTACGCATGCAAAGGCGATAGCGTACACTAAAACTCTCTAACATTTCGCGTCGCTTTCGCTTACGTCCGCCGTGTAAGGCCCCGTTCATTGGGTACATTAAATATTGCGTCCTCCACTCCAAAACATCCTACTATCGTATAAAATACTTTATCGCCCGACGACCCGAGGCCGTTTCCATGGCGTGCAAACGTGCGTAATGCCTCAGTTGTATACACATCACTGCACTTAAAAGCATATATGGAGTTGCGGAAGTCAACTGAAGTTCACTAATGGATTGCTTACTGTCGCTTTTCCTCCTTCAGAAGGGCTGTGCAAAAGTTACGTACCTCGTCGAAGAGGGCAGGTAGAGGGTATTTGCTGGGGTTAATCCTATCGAGTTGTTAAACGCGTGGGAATGAAAGCGGAAAGTTTAGGAAAGACTAAGGGACACGGTGCGCCTGGTGTTGTGGGTGTCGGCAGCTCGCGTTAATGTTGGAGTGCTTGCCTGCGTGTGTTTGTGACTCGTGAATTATATATAGGCGTCCATAGAGAATCTTTCATGTACGGCTTCTAGTTGCCGCAAAAGGTGGGCGTCACCGACATAAAACAGCTTTCCAGAGGGGCATTGCGTTGCATGGAAGACATTACAACATGCTGTCTCTTTTATATATATATATATCGTCTGCAGCTGGCTTATTCAGACGTATAGGGTGGTGTCCGCTCAGACTCACTTCATTCAAGTGCGCAGGGCGGAGCAAAACTTTATGGCACGCACGTGTTGCGTTTCACGCTCATAGTGTGGTGCGGATTAAAGCTGCGTAATTATGTCATCATATTCTAATGCGTTTCGCGCATAATCGGCCGACTGGAACATTGTCGTGACCGTTTCGTGTAGGGTAGAATAATATAGTCGATTCAATTCTTAATTGGTAATTATTGCGATGTACAGATCAAATTAGATGATTCGACTAAAATTAAAATCACCAAAATAGATTCTATATGACCATGACATCTCGGTCCTCTCCTTTCTGTAGGGGAGAGCCTTATAAATTTTCTATATATGGAAACATGAAGCCAACAAAAAATACAAAACAAAAATGGCGCGTATAAAATTAAAATTACATAAACGGTTAAGCTAAAGCGCTATACATTTCCCATTACTCATCCCCCTCCCTCTCTCTCTCTCTCTCTCTCTCTCTCTCGTCTTTCCCAACAGCCGAACTGGCGATGAATCCTCCTCTAAACTTGTCCAAACCCAGCCACGATGGAGGAGACCCCGTCTTCGATTACGACTACGAGGAAATGGTCGCCACGTACGACCTGGCGGACCTGGTCCCCACAGCGGTCGTGTACGGGTCCACCTTGGTTTTGGGTCTCATCGGCAACCTCCTCATCGTGTACACCGTGGCTCGCTTCCAGCGCATGCGCTCCATCTCCAATGTGTTCCTGGCCAGCCTCGCAACCGCTGACCTGCTCATAGTTCTCCTCTGCATACCTGTCAAGGTAAGTTCCGCTGTGCTATGAATGGTACTTGTATCACGAATGAATGGATATGTCCAGGACCTATTGCAAAGATGACGAGCACTATGATGATGAGGATGACAAGGAAAAAAAAAAAACGTTCGTCCCCATACGACCTCGGAACTATAAGAATGGAACTGGATGAAGGCACCTTTGTGTGTGTGTGCGCGCGCCCTTCTCGTCTTCTGTCTTCGTCATAAGTTCTGCGTTACGTTTCGTAGCCTGCTATCGTGTCAACAAGTCCAATCTTTGACATTGTGAAAGGAAAGTCGCGCATACCCTTTACACAAGTTCCCCTTCGCGCGGCAGCATTTTTCATGAAGTTCGGAAGCCTATATGGCAATACGCTATGCGAGTAGGTCAGCCGTACGCGCAGCTCCCCAGTTTCCCTCTTCCCCTATTCGTCACGACGTTTCTTCACCTTCTCCCCTACGTTGTCGTGGTGTATACTATAGGGTTCCGCGTTTTCGGCGTGTACCGAAAAATGCCGATAAATACCCGAAGAATATGTTTTTTTTTTTTTTTCGAAATGCGGCCTGTTCCGAAAAATTCCGAATTATCCTCTTGTATATGGTGCTACATGCCGAAAATTCCAGTACACTCAAAGAAAAAGGGAGTAATTTTACTCCTTTTGGGGACTAAATGCTTTGCCACAAAAAATAGTCCCTTTCGGGAGTAAATGCACGGGAGTAAGTGAATGTCAGAGTGGAGATTGCATTTCACGCTCATGTTCTAAGAGTACCAGGTACGTAATTCGTGTGCATGCATGAAAATACTTTGAATCAACCCGTCAACCGTGATATATCGAGTGATATAAAATCTTGCGACATACATAGGGCACAAGTTGAGAAGAAAGAAGCGCTAACTATTTCTTAGTCTGTGTGGGTGGAAAACTGTGAAGTGTGCTGAGTTATACAGCCTTATGCCATCAAATTGACCAAGAGCACATATTTACGTAGACTGTTGCATTCGGAAGACCATTTGTGAAGTTCAGTGACAATTTGCCGTTCTGGGGAGTAAATGTTAGAAGGGTTAGAAGACTAAAATAGGGAGTAATTGCAATCTAGGGGACAGACGCTGCAGTTACTCCCCATTTTACTCTTTTTTTTTTTTTTTCTTAGAGTGAACCCCAATGGGTTCTTTTTTCTCCACCCTGCGAGACTCCTTTAGTTTATTAGAAAACCCTCCCCCGTAACAGTTGTCAGTGGTTTAACGGGGTTCATGTACACCTGGAGTTCCTGAACAGGGGAAAGGAAAATTCTTTGCGTCCGCAATGTCTTCCTATACTAAGCTGCCATACTTCTATGAATCATGTCTGTACCTGTCATTGGTCAGGGAGTGCACCCTGCACGCGTGGGCCAGGGCCAGGAGTTGGTTCGCGCGGAACCCTAAGGCAGTCTCTCCAGCGGCTGCGAGATGGGACGCAAGAGAAAACTTCCTTGTGACTACGTGAAATAAAGTTCTGATTTTGAAGCATCGCCTCAAGCAGGGATTGAGGGTTGGATATGCGTGTATGTTTCACTTCAGAATTTCATCATTTAGCTGTATTTCATGCGGTTTTTAGGGAAATAGCTCCTCCCTGTGTACCTCTGGCCGTTCATTATAGCTGTCGATTTTTCGGTGCCTATTTTTGGAACAAACGCTGCAAAATGCCGAAAATTTCCGAATTTGAAAAAACATATAAATGTCGAAAATAGCCCAACGGATCTTCGCAGGAATAAAAGCAGAAAACGAGAAACCATACGTATAACACATATACCGACAAAAAAAAACAAAAAAAGATTTTTATAAGATTTCCACACACACACACACACACAAAGTAACTGTTCTTGCGCCTTCGCCAACCAGAAAATTGCTGACAGTAGGCAGTTGCACTAGCGGGATAATATCCGTCTTTACTGCTTCTAGTCCAGAATTCAGACAACAGCCGGAAAATGACTCCTGAGCTATACCTGGCGACTAAAGCCGAAATGTTGAATACAGACCGTTCTATGTTCGTGAGTGCTGCACTTAAGAATGTGCACTCCATAGACTCCATAATCCACCGAACCTCTTCGCCATTTCACCTTTTCTTCTTGTTGTTCTTTTTCCTTTTTTTTTCTGCCTCTTTTAGAACGCGTCAGGAGTGTCGAAACATCTGTTGCTCAGTTCAGTTCGGTTCAGTTTATTTTTGCACCAAAAGATGATGCTGGGGGGAATGGGCAAAAAGCAACTGAAATGTGTTTGACAAGGCCGAGCCTCCCTGCGTTACATCTGTCCAACAGCTGCGGTGCGAGCAAATACATAGAATACAATACAAGGCAAATACAATACGAACAATGTGCAAAAAAGTTACATGCAATTACATTAATGAAAGTCCAAGGTATAGAACAGAAAAAAACTGAATATCACAGCCACTTCTACATTTCAAATAACAACAGCAACAACAACTAGAACATTTCAAACAAGTTGGCAACACACATATTAAAAGGGCACTATAGGTATTACATTGAAAGTATTAGTGTTACGTAATTAAATCGCCTCCTACAAGGAGGTTTACGAAAAGATGAACGCCCTGAATGCACCAATTGTCATGACATCTGGGTCTATATGGCAACTCTGAAGTTCATTAAGTAAAAAATTGTGCCACGAAGTACTTGTATAAGAGCGCGATTTCTATAAATATCACTAAGATTACGGCACAGGAAAGCGCGAGAGAAAATGTTGCTGCCATGCTGGCACCAACTATATTTCTACAGAGCTATGGGCATATATTCTGGGAAAACACACACACAATAAAGTTGTTGTTGTTGTTGTTGTTGTTGTTCTGGTGCGTCCGGCGAGCACGTCAGGGAGACGTAAAACAGTCTCCAGGTGCAACAACAACTTTATTTAAATGCTGATGAGTGGGAAGTTTCGTCGCCAGGGGCGATACCGTACCCCATTGCTGGCGGTAATGTGGTGAAACGGAATATTGAGTCAACTCACAGTGAGGACTGAAGTCCAGAACATCGGTTCTGACTGAGAACATCGGTTGCCAGTGGTGGCACTAGACTTCGAAGAATGGAACGACGGTCTCCTCTCAGCAATGCAATACTCGTTCGTCACCTCGATGAGAGAGCTGCTTCTGCGGTGCTGTCAGTCTCCAAGTAAAAAGAGCAAGAATATCTGGAAGCTGCGTTGGAATGATCCGTAGTACAAACAACCTACCGATTGTACGGGAAACACCAGAACTGACAGAACTTTCGCGCTCAGGAGTAACATATATCCGGGACGTGCCCCGGATCCCGATATTGAGTCAAAGTCAAGAAGCTTCTGAGCTGCAAGACAAACGCCTGCCAACGTAAAAGAGGATAAGAAAATGAGGCACGGTATGGACTTGGGGGAACTTTTCCCAATCGACCGCGTAACCGACGTTGGCTTCTACGTTTCAGCTACACGGCTGTCTCCACAAAATGTCCCACGGCTGTTCAAGATGCTCATCGAGTAGGTCAGACACAGCAAACGTAGCCCCCCCCAATTGATTCATAGAACATTGGGCATGTAGAAAGATAACCAGCTGAGAAACTTTTATTGTTCATGTCAGCGGGCTTAATCGCGTGCCCGTCTAACGCATTGTGGGGCATCGAGCATTTCAAGGCCTGTGTGTGTTGACGCCAACGCTGGGACATATTGTAAAATAGGATCCCCCGAGCCGTTTGAGCTGTTTTCCAAACGGTTACGCAGGTAAGCGCCGTCTAAGAATAGATCCTGCAAGAAAACACTGACTCTGACGTGTGCTCGCCGCGGTGTTGAAAACCTTTGCAGCACTGCTGCTATGGCGGGCTGCTGCTGCTCAATAATCCCGGAATGTTATCGAAAACATCTGGCTATTTTTGGAACGTCGAGCATTGTATAGCTCCTCGAATTTAAACATACCGGTCAGTTTGCTAAGACGCACGCTCGGCGACGAGGATCGACATTGAAATTACATCAGGCACTTCCGTTTGCAAGAAGGCGGAGTCGCTAGGCTAACACCACCGCTCGTGATTCATTACCGCAGACTTCTTGGCATACGTAAAGAAACGTCCTTATTATATCCTATGGTCAACATTTCACGAAGGATGCCAACCATATGCATATTTCAGGCATTTCAGCGGTACATCGTCTTACGTCAAAATATGATGTACTAGGTTATGCTTCTTCTTCTTCTTCGTTGTCGTGTTCCTCAACACACTCGAAAGGAATATCCACGTCGTCGTCTTCCTCATATGACCGTAGAGTTGTCGGTCATATGGTGCATTGGGGGGGGGGATATGTTTATTAATAAAAAACACAAGTAAAGGTCAGCCAGGCAGAGGTCGGCTTGCTATTCAAAAAAAAAGGAAAATGGGGAAGAAAAGAAATGGAGAATAAAGAAGAAAAGAAAAGGAGAAAGGAAAAGGCACAGAAGAAAGGCAAAGAGAAGGAAAAGAAAAAGCAAAGAAGAAAAGAAAAGGGAAAGGAAAGACTAAGAAGAAAGGAAAAGGAAAGGAAGAAGACAAAACTAAAACTGAAAAATCACACATTGGAACTTATTGGAACGCATTGGAACTCAGTAGTGCGAACTGGACTAAGGCACATCTCTGCACCACGCGCTCTATCTTCTCTAAAAGTTCACTCAACCATCGAAAGAATGCGGGTTCCAGCTTTTTACAAGACATGATTATGTATCGTTAAAATTTACAATGATTCCGGGGTTTATTGGTGTTTACAGAGGCCCCCTTTCGTCGAATATCATCGTGGCGCGCATTCCCTTTTGAATAAGCTGTTCTCATAAACGTAACATTATCTTGAGAAGCTTGCTTTCCTTCACCTGTCAGATTTTGAGCTTCTGTAGCTTGACTGATTGCTCTTAGGAAGCGAACAGACCTTAGAGGACGATGACACTGTCGGTCGTCATCCACGCAGGACTTCTGTGCTTGCGCGCAATATGAACGTTGGGAATGTTGATAGCATTGTCATGACCGTAAGAATAGTTATTTATTGATATGGCCGGCACTAGGCTTAAGTACGGCGCTGCACAAAAGATACAACACAAAGAAAAAAAGCACTGAGCACAAAAAAAAGTAAAGGGAAAACAGCAATACCATAATATTATCACGATACCACAATATTTCGTACAACAACAACAATAAATGAAGGAGAGGTCATGATGGGATTTCGTACAATATCGAGTAGAAAGTTGGGAAAATTACGTTTCGAAAGTGTAGCAACATTTTATTTTTCGTTAGATTTTTTCTGATCGAATATCCCGCGATTTTATTTCGTACGTGTTTGAAAAACCGAGGATGAGAAACTGCGGTTATACTAATGAATTGTGCAGTTAGATTTTTCTTGATGTTTCTAACGCTAAAGATGTTCGAATGAAAATGAATAAGCCGTTGTGTATTCAGCTATCGAATATCACAATGAAAAACTTAATTCCATGCGTGAAAGAACAAAAGAGAGAGAGAGAGAGAGACTCTGCGATGCTGTCGTCCTTTCTCACAGCCTCATGCGGAATTTCAATTACGTTTTCGAAACTGCAAAGGCCGCGTTCCTCCTACTTTCTTGCGAAAGAGACATCAAAATATCATTGCCAATACTTCCTGTTCTCCGATAACTGCCGGAATTTTGAACAGTTACAGCGTTTTCAATCCTTCTTTTTATTTTGCGCTGCTTTCACTGCCCCTTTCTCTCTTCCGCCCCCTTTTAAAGAAAGAGGCTTTTTATGTTGCTCCTCGGCATCAGTGTGTATCATCTCCTTCTTCGAATTCCGTTCATAGCGTATTGAAAGGAACAGCGCACAAGAAACGAATTCATAACGAATCATTTTCCAAGGAATCGCATCTTCCTCCTCACCCGCGCCCTTTACTTTCCGTTCAGGCGGGAAATCAGTCGTGTACACATTGCACACGCTGTGCTATAGCGTGCAATATGTTATAGCGTATGTCGTCGGCTTCGCGACAGCAGATATTTGCTTTGGCTTTGTCGATTCTCTTCTTCATTGTGTGCATGATATCTGCACGCAAAAGAGAATTGTCTGTGTCGAAATGAAGTATGCGACTTGTGTTGTTTCGAAATTTGTATTCGATGTCTCTGCAAGATATTTGTCAATGCTAGCGGAGGGAAATTGGATAGACAACTATTTGAGAGACGCTTACTCGAACTGTTTCCGTTCTTCATGAAATGATTATGATTGATCACATAAGCGTCGGATCAAAAGGAATGAGTTGACATTGTTCAAACCGCGGTTTCATTTGTGCGAGATTGGCATTCAGACGAATGAAAACAAAAACCGAGGCAGCTTGATCAGTAACGACCCATGACGACCCAATCTCGTCTAAGAGTGCGCGTCATCTGCATCGTTCTGTTTGCTTCACACGTTAAGGCTTTGGCTTACTAGCTGCATATTTGGAACGAATTGGTATAGCTGAAGTACGCGTTGTATCCCATTTACACGAATATTTAACCGCTCTTCTCACAGATGACATTATGCTTCACTGTTGCATTTGGTGGTCCGATAACATCTTGAACTGCAGCACCGTGTCTGCTAAAAGTAACGGGGGGAATGCAATTTCCCAATTTCGTCCGGTTCCCAATTTCGTCCGACTCAGATGAAATTGGGAGCTATTTCCCGTTTGGCTTAAACGTAAGCGTTGCTGCCGACAAAGAAGTCGGACTTTTTGACATTGAATCAATCGTGGGCAGTGCAAAATACGAAAAAGGATAAATTTGACTTTGACTCAGATCGTTTCAGTGGCAAAACTAATTTCGCTTTGCCTTCTTCAAAGAGTGACAGGTGCCTGCGCGCCTATTTATTTTTACGCGCATTTCTTTTCATTGCCACGAACTCACGCTTGATAACATGTAGCGGCGAAATGTCCGAGTTGAGATTGAATCCATGAACTACTGCAGGCTATAACCGCTCAAGTAGCTTTCTCGAGCTGTCTGTAAACACCGATCGTTACGAGTGGCTTCGCCAGCGACACATGCAAAGCAGAGCCCATCAACAAAACTCGGGCGTTCTGGAAGCAATAACCGAATCGTTAGTAAAAGTTTTTCCATTGGTCAACGGCTACATTGCAGTCCTATCCAAGGACATCGTATCCCAGAGCACAACACAGCTCATAAACCGGAATACAGGCTGAATATCTTTGTTTAGAAAATTGTATACCAGAAAATGCCAACACCCACCCGGTCACTAGCAGAAAGAGCTACTCGTCTTGTATCATATATTGTTGACTGCGCTTCTCCGGTGAGTCTGTCGCATTCTGGATGGTATTTGTTATCGAGGTATGGTCGCTTCTTTTTGTGTAGGACTTTTTTTTCCCCTCTTCTACGATACGTAAGTTGCGGGCGGGGTTCACTTTTATTCCGGTTCGACCCATATTACTATTTCACATATTCCATATGTATTATTTGGCAAGATGTACTGCATACTGCAACGACTGCTATGCCCACTCTTCCAATCCTCTTCCTTCTCTTATGTCCATTGTTTTCTTTCTTTCTTTCTTTCTTTTTTTTTTTTTGCGGTTAAAATATACTTCAGCAAAGCATAGCGCGCACCCGTACCTGCAGGTTTCACCGTTAGACTAAACAGGAAAAAAAATAAAAAGAACTTGATACAAAGTCGAGGATCAGCGTGGGAGGCTGGGTTCTCCATCCCGCGCGTTACTCTTCTGGGGATCTTCATCGTGACATCTCGATTACGGCATGTCTCTTCTTCCCTTATAAGGTCATCAATCCTGCAAGACATCACTTACCTCACGCTATTCTCATTTCATCTTCCGCTCGCGGCTTGCCCCATTTTTCTCTTCCGCAAGGAAGTGGGTTTGGAGTTATGACCCTTGGCTGGCCCAGGGCCACTCACCAGTTTTCTGATGCCTACGTACCAATCACATGTGTCTGGTATATAGACGCATGTTTCTGATTAGCTCGTGATTCTTAGGCGATAATTGTACATGGCCGCCGGGTTGGTCCGTCCGTAGCTTTATAGAACCACGTGACCAATACGTTTACTGCCAACGATGGCCCAATAAGGATAGAGCACTTAACCTCGTTTGGCACGCGGTGCCAAAAGATTCAGCCATTTTGTTTCCCTCGATGCCTATATTAATCTGTACAGAACACAAAAGTCTGCAACGGTACTTGTTCTAGGTACCGTCTAGGTACAGTCGGAAAGGATCGACAATGCGTAAATTCTGCATCAAAAGGCAAATGGTAAATGATAACACTTCATGGGGAAAAAAAAACATGGTGATGTTTGAATGTCATCCAATGGTCTTTTTTTTTTTTTTGTTGTTGTTGTTGCTTGTTTGTTTGTTTTGGGTAAAACTGGAAATCTCCGGAGCGTTGGAAGTAGAGGCTTGTTTGTTGACGTTTGGGATTCAGTTGTGGGAACTTCGTTCGAGACAGAAAAGAAGCACAAGATTTCGAGCGCTAAACGTGCTGAACGGAACCTCAAGAACCATAGAGTGGAGCTCAGCGTGTACACAAGCGCTTTACGTTTCGTCCTGTCCTCGGCCTATGTTACTGCTCTACCTCGGGTCTGTGTACGTCACGATAGCGTCCCTCCCCTGTTGACAACCTTCCGTTGTCAACAAGGCACTTGTACTGGAGCTGGAGACGTCAACTAATAAATTTTTGTGAGGCTTGTGGTCCCCGCGCAGCTTCTACATTTTGTTACTAGATTACATCTTTTCGAACGTTATACTATGTTGTCTAAGAAAGGGGATATTGTCCAGGATTTGCTGATAAAAACTTTCACGCCGTGCTCAGGGGTGTTCTATAAGGCTTAAGTAACGTCCTGTGGTCAACCTCAGAGAAACAAGCGTTTTATATACTTCCTTAAGAAAGTTTTTTCTTGCGTCTTTCTCTTTCTTTCTCTCTTTTTTTTTTTTTTTTTGTCCTCATAAGTGGCGATGGCAAATCTAAATTTAAACAAAAAGAGTTGCTGGCAACGATGCACAGATTTGTCCAGCCGTTGCACCGTAAGTGGCAACAGGACTATCGTCTGCTACGTTGACGGCACCCATCCATCGTACAGAAGTAAACAAGCTGCTCCGGCGTTTCTCTCCATACAGACCATTGTCTCATTTTCCGCAAAAAGAAAAAGGCAGTGAAACCTCTGTAATTATTTACTGCATTCGATTCGCTCCGGTATTTTTGCCTCCTGCGATGTCTTTTAAGCCCCTAGGGCTTTGCGCTGTCCTCATGCGGTTCCCTGCTTCGGCAATTTGTCTTCTTTGTCTTATGACTTCTCTACTTTTGTTTCTTGCAGTTTGGCCAACTTTTTTCGTACACGTGGACGCTAGGAGAGTTTGGCTGCAAGTTCATCCTCTACATCCAACACGTTTCCATGATTTGCTCCGTGCTTAATCTAACATTCCTCAGCATAGAGAGGTAAGCACGTGTTTACTGTCGCTTCTTGACCTCACCCACGAAAGATCACAGCTGGCACTGACGCAAAATTTGACACGTCTTACACATCACAAAGTACCTCAGGCTCCATGTAATCTGTTGTCAGCTCCAAGGCCACGGTAAATACTGAGAGTGGGTGGGTTCGAAACCTACCACCGGCTGTGCTGTCTGAGGCTTTCCCTGGGTTTTCTGGCACACTTTCGAGACTGATGTCGGCACTGTCCCCACGAAGTCGGCCGAGGACGCAAACTAACACCCCTGCCTCTCGCTCCTCTCTGTTGTCCTCTCACCATATGCCCACGCCTCAACGCCGCTCATAGCTTCAGTTGCTCCGCGGCGCCATTACACATTTAAAAGAAAATATCTCAATTCTGGGTAGAGCATCTCCACCTGGTTAACGCATTAACCTCACGCATTAACCTCATGCTTTCCTTTTAAAGTCATCTTCTGTGATCTATCTCATCATTCTTTCAGCGATTGTTAGTCATCTTTTTTTTTGTCATCTTTGTCTTTAATCTACCTCACCCTTCTTTCATCATTTGTTAGTTTATCCTTTATTTCCTAATTCTTTTTCTTTTCTTTATTTATTTATTTCTGGAATAGCAAGCCGACGTCTCGTTTGGCTGACCTTTCCCCCGTCTTTTTTTTTTTTGTCTAATAAATATATCCCCCCCCCCCCCCCAGTGAGAGTTGAGTAATCTCGACAAAAGCAGTCTCCTTGGTACACGAAATGCAACGCTCACAGGACCGTTCCACCGTAGGTACTACGCAGTCATCCACCCCGTACGGTCCAGGTACCTCTGTACCTTCAGCCAAGCGCGAAGAGTGATCGTCTTCATATGGCTCGCAGCCTTTCTCACAGCATTACCCATCATTTTCGTTCAGGTAAGACCTTTTTCCTAGAGTTTTCAACAAGGGGAGCTTAATGACACTCTTTGGAAGCTGAAGCTCCCCAACCATCGGAAAGCTCTTCGGAGTTCCCTCCGCGTTTTCCATTTAAAGAGTTACAGCTTGTAGTTTTTAATACTCACGACGGTCCTCTTCGTTAAAATACGGTTACCTTCGTGCATATTTTACGAATTTTTATGCCCTATGCGCGCCCGCCCCTGTTACAGGTTCTAGTCTGCCCCGTGAGTCCGGTGAAGGTGAAACTCAAGTGCTATGTGGGGTGTAAGCGCTTCTACCTGTGGTCAGTGGGAGGGGTGCCTTGTTCACGCAAACACCTGGCCGTCATTGCCTATTTGTATCTGTTGTCCTATTTCTTTCTTCTTCCTGTTTGTTTTCGGGAAGACTATTTGGCGTTCCTGCAAGAGTGTGTTACAGGCTACAGCTCCTCTCACATAACAATGTACTTGCACCGGTGCAGGCGCATGAGCAAGTTGGTATCAAGCGAGCAGCGTTTTGGTGCATTCGAGACGAGAGCAATCCAACAACGTGGCGGTCCTTCGAGATCTATATGCTTATCCTGGTGTTGTGTGTGCCCACGTTCGTCATGGGTTACACCTACTCCAAGATCTGCTTTCAGCTGTGGCTCGTTGTCCGCGAGAGGGCCAACATGACTACCGGATCCATGTGAGTAAATAGACCTTTCTGTTCCACACAAGTACTTGGGGCGTCAGTACAAGGACGTGTCAGTGGCCTGGTTCATTCTGAGATAATATCGACGGTCCGTGGTATAATATATGCGCAAGTCGGTGTGATAGTGGTTTGTTCGGCCGGCTTCATGTCTCGTCTCCAGGGCACGAATCGCATCGGGGGCTGCACGCTTGCTTGTTCGAGGTGTGTGTGACTTTCCTTGTATTGTGAGTCTCTTACCGACCAGATTGAATGTGTTCGACGGATCACATTATAAATCTGCCCATTCAACTGCGGCCCGGGCTGAGTTTTTGGCAGCCGGGCCCGGCTAGGATCGGGTAAGCCTCCCGTCGCCTCTGGTACAGGCCGGGCCGGATTGAGATTGTGGGAGCCGGTTCGGGCCAGGGTCGGATAAGGCTTCGGGAACGGGTCGGGCCGGTAAAGCCAGGTCCTTGCAGTGCTCGACTTTAACTCTCCATTCTAGAACGGAGGTCATGATCATGGACATGACGTCGCGAGAGATGCGCCGTGGCAGTTTTGCCCGCCGTGAGGCAACACCACCTAGAAACAAAGCCTCATTGCTTAAACGCTGCTGGTCATTAAGAGTCTGCCAATCAGACGAGCCGCATGTGCGGTCACTTGTGGCCACAGAGAGCTTGGGTTTGAAGTCATCTGCGGAGATTGGCTGCAGCCGACGTCATCCCGAATATGTGTGTCCATCCCCACCATCACCATGTGTTCACGCGGCGAAGGAGGAAGGCTAGCAGCTTCACCATCACCAGAAGGCGTATTTGGCACCCTATATCTTTGTTTATGTGACGTTACAAGAGGCGACTCTTTAGATTCTCGAGTTGCTAGAGTCCAATAAACGAATGCGCCCAACGTCGTGTGCTATTGTTTCATGTTGCCCTTTGCCTCCGACATCCAACGGCGTATTGACGTGTACACCGTCATTTCTTTCAGAATCTCCACGGAAATGACCGAGAAGAAGAAGACCACTGCGACGCCAAGTAATGGAGAACAGAGGATGCCGAGGCCTATTCGTTCTGACGAAGACACAGTAAAACAGGTGAACATTTTGCGTGTTCTTGCACGTGGTTAGCTGGAAAAGGTGCAAGGAAGCAATAACGTGGCCATACACACAACGCCTGGTGGTTGTGGTCTCGTCTCTCACTTCTGGCACCACCATCGTCTTCATCGACGGTCGCCTTGACACTCACACAGACGCGTTGTACGTAATGTACGATGTCAGTACGGTGTTACGTCGTTCGACATAGCTATGAGTAATCTACCCACTCTACACCAACGACATAAAAAATGGCGACAATCACCGTAACGTTCACTTTCACTTACCAGCGACTCTTTTGTTCCCACCCAGGTCATCAAGATGCTGATCTTCGTTGTGGTGCTGTTTGTCATTTGCTGGGCTCCCATTCTGGTCCTCAACGTGCTCACAGCGTTCGGAGCCGTCGCCACTCTCAACTACGACTACTTGAAACCGATGCGCACCACCTTTCACCTGCTCTCCTACATGAACAGCTGCGTCAATCCTCTTGTCTACGGCTTCATGTCCAAGAGTTTCAGAAGCAGCTTCCGTGACGCTCTCCTGGGCTGTTTTCGGCCGCAACCGTCCAGACGGTGTACTCTTAACCACACCCGTACAGCCAGTGTAAGCCGTTCTACTTACGTCATGTGACGCACGGGCTCCCAGTCCAGAGCTGGGCTTCCAGACGTGCGTTCCATACGCTGGACTTCGCAGGACACTCCCATTTAAAAGTGATCCGAGCGAAACCTTAGCATTGCTTCTATGTCGGGTGATCAAGTTCTTCTTTCATGTTCAGGTGAAGAAGACCATGTCGGGTAAACGAGGAATTCAGCCGGATTTGTCGCCAATGCTGGCCGTAATGCTGTCCAAGACAGGAAGATACGATTTCCTCTAGGCGTGTGCGCACGATATCGCTCCACTGCGCTTCTGGAAATCACTTTTGCAGGTGATTTCAACCATACTCTTTAGGAGGGTTGTGGCAGTTTGTTGTTTGCGGACGGGCCCTTGCGTGGTCTTAGAACAGAGTTCTGACCCATTTAAGTTTTCGTCTTTGTTGTGCCGGACGTTCTCAAAGCACCTCGAAGGAGGGGAAGCCTCGCCTCAAGTACCGCAACTCTGCGATAGTCTTCACGGATCTTCACGAACCCCTTATTTCACTTGGAGTATATGGCGGATCCTTGTTGCGGTGACGGCACAGAGGGAAGGGCCTCATGTGCACCAATTAGTTCTTCAAAGCATGAGGCATTTCGTGTGACGCACACCAAACTCATGGTGCTAAGATGGCGTGTCAATTGCCCAGTGCCATCTTGGTGATGACGACCTTCTAACTGCATGTAGCGACTTTGACGACCTTCTAACTGCATGTAGCGACTTTGACGACAACTCCTTGGTTGAAGCGACAAACTGTGGCCTGCACTGCTCACCGTGCAAAGACAAAGCCGCCACGCCCCACAGAAGACAGGAACAGCGCAGTGACTTCATTTTCTATTCTCACTCGCAAGAATGTACCATAGAGCAGGTCTAAGAGTCTTCTCAGTTCTGTCCTGTATCTATTGCCTCTGCCAGACAATGAAAGGAAATGTCTTCTATTTCCTGCCCTTGAAGCACAGCACTTCGCTCATGGGCGGACGAACCAGCACTTCTATCACACCAATTCTACCTACCCTAGGGGCGGGTGTAGAGTTTAAGTGCTCAACTAGGCTCTGCCGACGAGAATTCCGCTAATCTACGGTGCTATCCTCTGTGACGTCACAGTAACCCGTGTTAAACTGTGGAGAGGTCTCTTCGCGACTACGGCGCCACCACAATAATCTGTCACAACCCATTTAAGATCTGCAAGAAACAAGTTAACGCACTGTAACTGATACAAGTTTTTCGCAGACCTCATCTGCTGCAACGGGATATCTTTTTCGGTTCAAGTGACGCCGTGGCATAGGAACACGTACCTGTGTAGCTCTAGAGTGATCTTCAGACACTCAATGTGCTGTTTTATCGCGTCGTTACATCTCCAAAGTATAACTTTACTTGTGTACTGTTGTATACAGGAAACCGACCTGCCGAGCCAATCTGCCGAAGGCGACCAGCAACGTCCCTATTGTCTTCTAGTTGAAGCGTCATGAGTGGTGAGAGTACATGAACTGAAATTTCCCCTCTTCGCCGATATGACGTAAGAACCTAGTTGAACAGATGGCGATGTGCCTGTTTCAGTTCTCTACGAGGATATGGTGACCTTCCGGAAAGTTCGAAAGATATCAGCTAGGATCGCCACAGACGAGAGGGCTGAGTCTTCTGCAAAAGCTTTCTTTTATCTTTATCTTTCTTTTATTTATTTATTTTTTTCAACTTCAAGACAAAACGCTACGAAGCATCGCTTTGGAGAGGATATTGGACTCGGCCGTGCACGGATGCTTCTGTACGGTACAGTGCAACGCTAGAACATTTGCAGAAATGTAGCGCATGTAGCGCAACTACAGATAGGAGGTATTCCTTCATGCGCACGTGCTGTGTAGAATGATGTTCATGAAACATTCAGAAGACAACTGCGTGTGCTTTGATCCAACGGTATGCCGTAGAACGCATCAAGGACTTGGATATTTCATGAGTGGTTGCTTCTGCACCACCGCAATGTATGAACGCGTAGCGATACAGGCAGACTTCACTCGGCTTTAGAGTTACTATTCAACAAAAGGCCGGTTGTATTTCTGACATATAAGTACATCTCACTGTCCCGTGCTCTGTGTTCTGTGGACGGTCGAGCCAATGTCTTTCTGGTTTTCATTGTTTTGCGAAAGTCAAGTCCCTCTAGCGCCTGGCCAGGAACGGTTCCATAAAACCCGCACACAGGCAGACACACCAGACACACCAAGCACGACAGCCAAACTTTTGTATTAAAGGTATCTGTCCGAAATAGTTTGTTTTGTACAGCATTGTAAGACTTTTTTGAGGGAAACGTTGTTTTTAAACATTGTAAGTTAAAATACGTGTCTGTGCGCGTTGGATACATTGAGAACCTGCGTAGGTGTGTTGTACATACTTTGTGTTCATGCCATCGAGTTATCGTCCTTTGAAACGGTGTTGAGCCGGGCATTTGTTTTTATTAGGCAGATAAACTTTTAATATAACTCTCTTTTGAGCGCTATTTTATGACACATTGTGGCATCCTTTTATTCCGCCATGATGTCACTTTCATCTCCGTCACTGCATTGGACAGTGGCTTCTAACATACGTCCCTATGAGACAATGTACCTGAGAATGTTGTCGCGTGGACATGATAGCTGCAGTCCGGGTGTCACGAATGTCCTACTACTTGATCATCCTTTTATGTCGATTTTACGATTAACTGTAGTCTTGTACACTTGTGACATTTGAAGAGGACCAGCAGTGTATAAGTGTGTAGCGAAATGGTTGTACCCGTCCCTCGATGCTATCCCCTTCTTCTTCTTTTTTCTTTCTTTCAGATTCATCTGTTGGTTTACGATTTGTGACAGGTTTTTCTGAGATTTTCTCGTGAATTTATAAAATAAATGTGAACGCAAACAGAGCACTCAACTGAATACAAAAATTGATAAGTGTCACTACTGCCAACAAGTGCGCCCATAGCACAAGTCGCGCTGTTGTAGTGTACGAACTGATGAGAGTCGTGATAACATTTCGTCAAGTTTACGAGCCCCGTGTGAAATGTAGTCATTGACAAAGTCAGCCATGTACAAGCCGCTGCTGTATTCATCATTCTGTTTGAATGAATGAGAGTAAGCTCATGTGTGTTTATAAGTTACTCTTGTGGTCCATAACATATACCGTCGTGACATTGCAACCATTCGAACATTGAGGCTTGAGTGTGTTGGAGCCTCTCTTTCTTTCTCACACCCTTTCGAGTCCTAACCCTACCAAACGAGCAAATCCAATGGAGACATCCACTCAACATCGTTGCTTTCGTCAACAGGAACAGTTCGCTGGTCCCAAGAAGCGCGAAGCGTTCCAAAAGCGCGGCTGCGAGGTCACATGATCACACACCGCACACAACCTTAAACCATATTCTTTCTAAACGAGGAGCGGGAACACAACAACAGCGAACAATCTCAAGTTGAGCTTGTGCGGTGAATGAACTGCAACCAGGTAACCCAACTTTCTGTGCTAAACCTTTAACTGCTTTCTTCCCTTCAAAGTACATTCTAGAAACAACAGTAGCACACACACAAAAAAAGAAAAAAACACGAAACCCACGCGGACGATGCTATTTTACGCCATTGTTCCGACTTTTTTTCTTTTTTTCCTTTTTTTTAACTGAGATTCCAGAACTATGCTTTAGCTGAATGTGAAGCATTGAACAGTCAATGCTACCTGCCACTCTTGGCCGTCTGTTTCGAAATGCACGTGTCCTCCATTATTTCCTTCGACTGCAATGACAATTGCCTACTTTCTTCCCTTCGCTACTAAACACACAGGGTGCTGGTGGCGTCTGCTTGAGCCAATCGCAGACGGTTTAAAGCAGAATGCCCTGTGGCAGCTGTGATTGGCTGACGGCGGCTCGTCGCCATGGCTGCAACCAGTGAATGTACGGTTGTGGTTCGTCGGATTACGTCAAGTCCTTTGGCGATCAAGCCTTGAATTGGTCTAGTTGGAGTTTGCAGTGACCTGTGTTGATTTCCCATGGGGACATTTCGCACTGAAGCTACATCGCAACACTTGATGCTTTGCTGTGTATAGTGAAATATAACATCATGTCTGCTGAACAAGTGAGGTTACGACGCCAACTGTCTTGAAGATCGTACGGACGAAATAAAAGCAGCAGGACTACAAGTGCCAGACTCGAAAGTGATCCTCGGTGACTTTCGTGTTGCGTCGTACGTGGACGATAAATTATTTCGTGTCTTGTTGTGTTGACGTAAGAACTCTGTATGCGCCATGAGTGTTACATGGCCCGGAATATCCGTCGTTGTGTTCCAAAGTAAATATGACATCAGTTCGTTTTGCACAGCGTTCAGAATTTTTGTCCCTATGGTGTTCCACGCTGGTGTATACACTCGGAGCCTTGTTTCTTTTTCTTTTTTTCTCGTTAGTTTCAAGACTTGGATGGCTGGAATGCATGTCAGCGAATTAGATATATTCCCCGGCTGATTTGGGATTTGTGGTTTTCTTCCGCGTACTGCTTACGCTCGTACAACCTGCTGTCATCTTTACTGTAACGGTACCAAAGGTGGTGGAGACCACCGCGTGCGCCTGGTACAACCGCCTCGACAAACCACGATGCGAAGAAAACCAATTTTATTTTATTTCTTCTCTCTCTCTTCCTTTTGTGTGTGTTTTTCACTAAATGACTGCACGATAGTCGTTTTTTCTGACTGCTGCCTTGCTTTGCATTTGATCTTGAAGCAGAAACCTCAGGTGTTTGCCAATAGGCTACGACCGTTTGTCTCTGCACAGGGGAGAGGGTAAAGTTTGGTGAAATCACGTGACGAAGTGTCTGTCCAATCACAAGTCAGCAATAGGGGTATTCGTAGACCGGCATGGGTCCGAAGAAGAAACCACGTGAGCTACACCTTGATACATCGCCCCCCCCCCCCCAATTTGGGAGAGGTACCAAAGAGGTCGCTCCAGAGGCAATAGGGAAAAGAGGGAAACTGGGTAGCTGCGCAGACAGCTGAGCTACTCACAAGGCGTAAATTTCGAACAGGCACTGTTCTTCTGCTGGGCACCGTGTAGTGGAACAGTCTCTGCTAGAAATATCGACCTCTCCTGCTTCAATCCACTTTCATCGCATCACTGGACTCTCCAATTATTGCCGTTTGCATGTGACCCGTATGTTATACAAGAAGTTATAGTTCCGAGTAAAGATTCCGACTTCCAGATCCCACTTGCTACGAACGCATATCTCCCTTTCACCGTCGTTAGAATGAACTAATGGATCGTCCACATACGTCAGTGCAGGTAGCGGATGGCGAATTCGCGGGTGGTCATTCCATGGCAAGGCCACCAAGCGCTTGGAAACTGCTAGGTCGACGTCCGAGCTCGATCACGTGACCGTTGCCACCCGAACATGAGTGCCAGGAGTCCAGCGATTTTTGTTGCTTGGATCACGCTAGGGGCACCGCTGTGTCGCTCGTCTTCGGGTTCTGTCGCCTGCTAACCCACGTGAACTTCGACGTGCGGGACAATTAGGGTCCTCGTTACCGTCGCGATCCGGATATGACGACACCGGATATAGTTGGGCAATCCGCTGCGCGGTCGCTTCGAGGCCCGTCGAAAAAAAGTGCTAGCTGGCAAATTCCTGGCTCCCGCAACGTGCCACGCGAACACGCGAGATCTGGCAAAACTGGCTTCTGAAAGAGCTTCGCCGTTGTCGGCCTCGCAGAGGTGGGCAACGTCACGCGCTCTGGGGAGATGTGCGTCTTGGTCCGACTTCTAAGAGAACTGTGCCGACATGCCTGCGACAGCGTCTGAGGAAAACCCAGAAAAAACCCAGACGGCACTGGGATTCGAACCCGGTACGGTTACCTCGAGGTCTCGACGTGGCGAAAACTAGCAGGATCTCACAGAAAGACTTGCCACGAAATGACCATCCGAATTCGCCAAGAGAAAGTGAAAGCGGAAACAGCTTCCTTTCGAAAAGACCTTCTCAATCATCTCTGCCTGCTACCATTGCATAGCTGCGCTCGTTCTTTTATTTTTACGTCTTCAAGCGATGCGCATACGTAGATGAGAGTATGTGGGGTTGAAAGGAATGTCGCGCTACCCATTGTGAATCTAAGGCGGTACATGCCCGCTCGATTCCGAAACTATAGTGCCGTTTTACTCCTCGATCATCACAGTTTGTGCAATTTGATGTAATGCATGGCAATACGAGCAGATGCCGGATGTTGAGAGTATGCCGGAATAGACCTCTCCCTGTTTGTAAACAAATGACGTCATAGCGTTTGCCAGCGCCACCAGTTTGGTAGAGTTGCGCTGTTGCTTTTGAACTGACGAGAGAAGTCGTGGCACCCATCTCGCACTGACCTTTTTCATGTGAACGCCCTTGCCGATGATGCGAGAAACGGTTGTTTTGGAAAGCCCCAGCCTTTCTGATATTTCCTTCACCTTCAGATGCCTGTCGCACAGCACTTCCTTCTCGACAAGAGACAAATTTTCTTGTGTCACCACTTCCACTGGACGACCATCGCGTGGATCATCTTCAATGGTCTCTCGCCCCAGTCGAAACTGCTTAGCCCAGTCTTTTACCGTTGCGTACGGCGGAGAGGCTTCCCTGTACACGTTGTCCAGTGGCGCTTTAATTTCTCTGGGCGAAAGTCCCTCTTTTGTCAAGAATTTTATCACAGCGCGGTACTCGATTTTTTCCATTTCAACTGAAGAGTGCACCCTGGCTGTTTGAAATGCCGCTCTTCAACCGACAAAAGCATGGAGAGGATTGAGGGTTGTGCTCCGGACCTCCAGCAGATGGCGCCACGCGTCCTTACTCGCATTTTCAAATTCGCGCGCATTTTCTACCTCGGGCCTGCAACTTACGGAACCACCCTCGTACTTCGCCTGTCGTCATGAAAAACTCCACTCATCTTCGCGGAACACTGGCATCCGATATAAGTATCTGTATTACAACAAATATCCTCAGTATACTCTCTAAACATCTGGTGAGATTTCGAATCGGGTTGCCGTTACCACCGACAATAGACCTTTACCAGAGAAACGTCATCATGCATGACGTTGGTAGACAGACTGAAACGGAAACAAATCGGAGGGCGAGGGCTGGGGCTGGGTTCCACGAACGGGCATTTCTTCGTTACCTCTCATTGAAGAAAATTAGGACCAAAGATCGCGTTCCTTTCAGGGACCATCGTAGTCCCCTCAGACCGTGGCTTTCGGGCGCGACCTTGTTCTCCTACAACTTCGAGCGTAGTTCAACTCTAGTACTCTACCAAGTTTGTGGCGCTGTCGAACACTATGACGTTGTTTGTTTACAAACAGGGAGAGGTCTATTCCCACGTATTCCAGGTCTATTCCAGCTTTGTAGCGTGCTTTGTTCCGAATACCGCGCCTATACCAAATCTATCCTACGCCGCAGTTTCGTTTTCGACGTTCTGCTGGAAACATTGGTAGCAGGCTGAACAGGTAGGTGTCGTCTGCGCTTTTCTAGTTTTCTTGGCGGAAGTTTTCCTCTCGTATCATTCTATAATGTATTGCGTGTTTCTTAACGCCGTTTACGATCTTCTTCTGCAGTATTGGTGGATATTGTTCGTAATGACAATAGGCACAGTGGCATCAGTGTTTGCTAAAAAGCTTCAAATCGCACAAAACATTCTCTACAAGGTGAGTAGCGATCAATCGCACTTGTCATTCTTGTAACGCCGGTACCTTTTCCTCATTGAAAACCGGTTCATTCTGCCGCATTTGTGTAAACGAAACTGAGTACCGAAACTGAGTCGTGAATATATTTGATAGACAACACGCACGTACCATTATGTCTAACTCTAGCTGTGTTCATTTCCAAGAGGATTGGGTTGAAAACCTACCTGCAAAACCGCTATCTCATGCTTTCCTTGATTGCTCATGCAAGTGTGTCCAAGGTCTCTCCGATTCAGCCGCATTTGTCTGAAAGGCCGATCGTATTTCAGGTTGACAAAGCGTCACTGAGAAACGGTGGAGACCTGGTGGCTGACGTTCTCAAGGTGTGTATTGATGTGTTCTTCACCAGTAGTGAGTATGGTCACACATACAGAAGGCAAAATGAAACTACATCAGTTTTTAAAGGTGTCACATTCTAGTCCCGGGCAAGCAGTGTCAGGCCTTGTAAGAGGACTGCAAACGATGTATCCTGTTAAGTCAGTTGAAATGACAGTCACGTTGCCACTGTCACAAATCGTTTGTTTTCTCAACCTTCGCTACAGGAGTACCTGGGCAGCTTTTTTTCGCTGGACAGCATGTCACATGACTTTCGACGGCTTCCCAAATTTTGATACAGGGTATACAGGCCTGCCGACAAACCATAATAATGGTGAAATAGTTGCCGAGAGGCTCAACATTTTTAGTAAAATACGCTTCTACATTATAATCATCCCTATGAGGTTCATCCCAAACATTAACAACGGGTACTACTACAGCATAAACTACGGATATATACACTTTCAAGCTCGTTAACATACTGCTGCGTGTGTTTATGCACTTGCATGTTTCAGGCTCATGATGTGAAGTTCCTGTTCACACTCACCGGGGGCCATATATCACCGATTTTGGTGGCTGCAGAGAGAGAAGGAATAAGAGTCGTCGACACACGACATGAGGTTCGTGACATGTTGGAAGATGTGCAGTCCATTTAACTGAGACAATGTGTCTCACTGTTAAATATGTGCAGTTGGTCACGTACCCTCTTTTAACTTAGTGGACAGTTTTTTTTTTTCATCTGGTCATTACTGGTGACAGATCCATTGGGGAGCGGTTGGGCGATCGCCCCTCCCCACAAGCGTCAGTTTATCCGTGGGGTTTCCCCTCTCCATGAACTAAAAGACTGTAGTTGTTGAAATGCCTATACAGTTAGTCTATGAGAGTCCTCCACACACATTCATTATTCCATTTCACCACATTACCACCAGTAACGGGGTAGAGTACCGCCCCTGGCGATGAGACTCCCTAATCATTGTCACAAAGTAAAGCTGTTGTTGTTGTTGCTCCATACACACACGGACTGATTTTTATTTCACGCGTATATTTCCGTTGACGTAGGCATCAGCAGTCTTCGCCGCGGATGCTGTTGCACGGCTGTGTGGCAACATTGGCGTGGCAGCAGTCACGGCTGGCCCTGGTATGTTCATTTTATGTCACTTATGTGTATATATGTATACAGTCAACCCTCGAGTTATGAATTTCCTCATTTTATGAACACGAGCACGGGGAACCAAACTTTTTCCATTCATTTTTCCCTCGTTTTATGAACCTCGATATTCGAATAATGAACGGAATTTCTGGGAACCATCTAGGAGTTGCCCAGCGTTTCGGCCCTCAATTTATGAACAGATTGTTCCGAGGTCAACAGAAACCTTCAAAGGGATAATTTCGTGGTCTTATAAATGACACCTGAACGGACAAAACGTTTTCCAGGTATTGCACCCTCTGTTCTTAACCCTTCGAAATCCCAATAACAAACAGGTTTTCCGTGGTCGCACAAGGTGCGATCAAGTGTTCCTGACCTCAGTTGATGAATAAGGTAGTCGCTGTTACCCGGAGATTAATAAACGGTGGTTAAAAATCCCGGAGGAAATCCGAGACCAGTCCAGTGCGAATGTAGTGACATCTCTTCATTCCAAGATTGACACAGCGGAATGCATTGTCCAAAGCAAAATTAAACAATTTAGTATTGCATCATAAACAGAGTGTGAATGCGCTAACGTCTGTTCTTTGTGAGATTGATACAGCAGAAGGCATGGTCAAAAGCAAAATTACGCAATATATGGCTGAACTGAACTATATATGGCTGAACTATATTAACTCAATTTTCGATTTATGAATCCCTCGATTTATAAACGATTTTTGGGGGAACCAAGGGTGTTCATAAATCGAGGGTTGACTGTATATCTTTATGGTAAGGCCCCTATGGTTCATCAGTGTGAACGTGACTTTTCAGGTCTTACCAACACAGTAACTGCAGTAAAGAATGCTCAAATGGCGGAATCGCCGGTGTTGCTCCTTGGTGGGGCAGCAGCAACTGCCGTTCAGGTACGTTTCTCAAATTACTGTAAATGCCTGAGCACTCATAGGTGCTAAAGCTCAGGGTAATGAGAAGCTGCAGTTCTACTTCCATATGGTAAAACGTTGTGCTTGCCGTTGCATGTCTGTATCAGCTGAAACGCGTTTGCTGCCATTCTGCACTACTCGTACTTCTACTAGCAATCAGAAGTTGTTTCAGATGTCCCAGATGTTTTACGACCAATTCATTTGCAGCTTTGCTCTTGTAGAATCTTTCTGACGTGTTCTTCCCATGTAGGGTAGAGGTGCTCTGCAAGATATTGATCAGCTGTCACTGTTCAGTTCACTGTGCAAATACACAGCCACCGTAAAGACAGTTCGTGACATTATTCCAACGCTCCGCAAAGCCATTCAAGTCGCTCAGTCTGATACTCCAGGTACCTTCCGTTCTTTCAGTTTTATGGGAAAAAAAGAAAAACATCGAGCAATATGTACACTGTGCACTCGAAGCAGGACAAACATCTCTTTTCACATTGCAAGTAATTTGTGCTCTTAGGTCCAGTGTTTGTGGAGCTTCCTATTGACGTACTGTACCCTTACCCAACTGTGCAAACAGAGGTTGGGTTCAAAGGGACTCCGAAAGGCCTGGCGCAAAAGCTCGTTAAATGGTAAGGTTCGTCGTCACGTGTACTGTTTTTTTGCAATTGTTTGTGCCAGTGGTTTTATGTGTGCACATGATTTTGGCTCCTTTTATCATTATGACTACATAAGCTTCATGTAAGTTGAAGCAAGATACTTCAAAGTCTTGTCCCTCTTGCATAAGTAGCTATCGCGAATGCTTTGTGTTGTAAATATACATCATCATACTTTCATGTTCTGTGTACTTCTGTTTACTAGATGAGCAGCAAGGCTATAACACATAACACACTGAGGGCCAATCATTGCACAGGATGATAACATTATCACTCCTGATTTGTGGAAAGCACTGTGTGTACACCCTTTTGTGACCATTAACTGCATACATGTCACAAAAAGGTGTACACTTCCCTTTTCCAACAGACCGGGCGAGAGAACAATGTCTTTCACGATGATGGTTGGCTAGGAGCACATTTATGAGTTCTGTTTTAGAAGTTTGGCTGTGCTTTTAGCAAAGGGAAATGAGGGTGAAATCCTCCTCCCCCATGTAAAGTCCCCATAGAACCCCTCCCGAGATATTTTTCTGGCTATGCCACTGGGAAAAGACCTCAATAAGTAAAGGACAGGACTCACAACAACAACACACGTACAAAAAGAGAAGCAATATCTACAGGTTTAAGTTGTTTGATTACATTTCCACTTGTGTGCCATGCTTTAATAACTCTTATTGCACAGCAAAGCGTATCTATTCCTACCGGTAACGTGTTGTATATTGCTCAGCATTGTATAGTTTGCATGTTCCCGTGCAATTTGAACACTCTACCATGCCTCCCGTTCCCAGGTACCTGGACTTCTACCTCCACAATTTATTTGCAGGTGCCTTTTTGCCCAAGGATGTTTCCTCTCTTCCAGTTTCTGTGCCTCTTCCAAAGCCCGCACAAGGTATTTCTTGTTCTCAAAACTCTAGTGTTGTTTCAAATTCGGTCGTGCCACCTCGCTGAATAGATCCAGTATCGGTGTCATAATAGCTTGCTGACAGTTTCACCCATTGCAGTAAGCTTCATGGTAAACATAAACAACAAAATCGTTCACTGTCTTCGGAGCCTATATGGAATTTGAGTTTGCGTTAATATTTTTTTCTGATGGCATAGCGCAATTCTAAAATGATTAATGCCTCGCTTGTGGATTGTAGACAATCTTGGTTTTTTTCAGCAAAGTGCTAGATTTATGTGTGTCCAAATCTGTTGCACTTTGTTTGCTTTGTGCAGTTCAAAGGTGTGCAGAGATTCTATCGAAGGCAAAGAAGCCAGTCATCATCTTAGGAAGCCAGTCTACTTTGCCCCCTACACCAGTATCTAAGCTTCAGAAAGATGTAGAGGTATGTATCAACAAACTTCCCTTTGCGTATTAAGTAGCTGCATGGGTACGCCATGCAGTTAGTGCTATACGTAGTTGTGTGAATACTTTTTCTAGGTCCCATTTTACACGATGGCCTCACTGTATTCACTGAACAAAACTGTTTAACAATGCCAAAACAGATATTCAACTAGTTTGGGCTGCTGCCTTTACTCTAATGCTGCCTCACCAACTGACAAGTGACTACTAAAACAAAAATATGACTGCACTCATTAAATATTTGTCTCGAACCTGTGGTTTAGCCTTCCATGACTTGCTGCTGTCCTTATCCGCGTGGTAGTGCACGTTTCCATTATGTACATAGGAAAGCTGATAAGTTGTTTGAAGGTCTGAAATATTGATTATACTGCAGCGTTTGGGGATTCCATGTTTCCTTGGAGGTATGGCACGGGGACTTCTGGGACGAAACAGTCGCCTACAAATGCGTCACTGCCGTCGAGACGCCCTCGCGGAAGCAGACGTGGTGATCTTGGCTGGTACGTAAACATTATTGTTGAATTGTGCCGAAACTTGATGGTATACGTGGGCAATCGTATGATGCTTGTATGCTGCTGTGTTCTGATTTTTGCTTTCCTGCTTTAATCATCAGGTGCCGTCTGTGATTTCCGCTTATCTTACGGCCGTGTATTGAGCCGCAAGTCTCGCATAATCGCCGTAAACCGCAACAAGGATCAGCTGTATAAGGTACGACCAAGTTCCTTATTTTTACGTCTCATCTAGAGACCATACAAGACAAGTAATACGCTGTTCATTTTATCTTGTTCAAATATGATTACAGCCTGAAGTTTTAGCGTTTTACCCGATTCTTCCCCGAATTTGCACCCCGAATTGAAGGTTCACCCTTTAGGGAGCAACCCGAGTTTTACCCGGCAAATTCCCCTCACTGGGATGTCTGTAGGAATGCATTAACTTACTTGTTTGGCAGCAAATGCAGTTACATCACCGTTTGTACCAAACCATTACAGCTAGTTTGAGTAACTGAGCCAGATTTCTCCCCGAATTTAGCATACCGGGAGTTTTCTCACCCGAATTCGCATGGATTTAGTGCACACGTTTATTAACCCGATTTTTACCCCCCGAATTTAGAAAAAAATATTTCCCAAAAACTTCAGGCTCTAAATATGATCCCCTGTTGTCTCTAAATGCGGCCCTTTCCAAACTTCACCACACCGCATCACATCAGGCACTGTCTGCCTGCCGCGTTGTTACCCGCAGTTCCGTTTCAGTAATATCTTTCCTTTTGTGGTATTTCCTCACACAGATAAAATATTGTGCAGCATCCATGTAGAGTTGATTGTTTTAAGTACAGCTTTTTTTTTCATGGTGTGTCAGTGAATAGAATGCCATTGATGATTGCGTTAGAAATAAATAAATGAATAAATCTGCACAACTTGTTCCACGCCAGTTTTTTTCCTCTCCTACAGAACTCTGATGCATTTTGGAAGCCAACTGTAGCAATTCAAGCAGACGTAGCATCCTTTATCTCAGCATTAGTAGATGCACTTCCAGCATACAGTTGCGATGAGTCTTGGCTGGAGACATTGCGTAACAAAGACAATGTGAAAGAAACATCAAACAGGTGGGGATGTTGTGGTGCTCAGATACAAATTCCCTTTGAAACCGCTGCATCTTGCTCAGTCTATAAGAGAAGGTTTGTGCTTGACAAAAGTGATGCCCAGTTTGAGCACGCCTCTAATATTTTTTGTTAATCTCGGTCTGTATTGTCAGGTTTTCAGTTGATTATCAACCACCTCCACTGTAGCCAATATATCACGCTGTATTAACCCTAAACCCTTACGTTTGAGTAGAACCTGCTTTTCCTCCGAAAACATTGGTCTTGTGTGAGTGCATAATCAAAAGTGCAACAATAAAACTGGCTATAATTGGTTGAGCTATAAACAGATCAACAATGTGCGCATGGACGAACATAACAAGCAACGTGTTGCATTCTGTTATTGCTGCATGTGTGTAACTAGCAGAAAATGGCATCAACACACTTTCTTGTACATAAAGTTATTCTTTATCCTTTCTCGCACACTCACCTTTCATGCATTATCTCAGGTTTAGGTTTCAGCACACAAGCAGAGCTAGTATTTAAAGCAGCAATATGTTGGAAACACACTGGACTGGCAGTCGAGAGATGCATAGTTCAATTCCCGCAGCTGTCAGCTTTTTCGATGACTGCCATATTTTCAATTGTTCATGTTTTTTGGCATCTTGAAGCTTCTGTTGTGTTTGTGTGTGTGTGTGCAGTTACTTTCCAGCAACACACAGATTCCTGCTTGAAAATATAAGTCCTCCCCCACACACATACGAAAATGACACCAAGAAATATTGCACATGCCAAGTTGATAAGAACACTTTGTTCCCATGGAACGTTCTAGGTCTATGGCACAACTTGATGTTGATCAACACCTTAATCCGATGAAAGTACTCAGCGACCTAGAAGAAGTGCTTCCTGACAATGCGATATTGGTTGCTGATGGTGGTGACTTTGTGGCTACAGCTTCTTACATTCTCAGGTAAGACAAAGAAGTCTTAAACTTATTGATTGAGTAAGATTATTGTGAAAATAAGTGACAGAAACGTACACAGTGATAGCGTACTCATTTGTGTGAACGATGAATGGCATCATGAACTGGCTTTCGAAAAATTCACAGGAAAGAGTTAGGTTATGTGCAGTTTGCACTGCAAAATTGCTATAACAGAGGTATCTAACACCCTGCATGTTGATTTTGTTTCATCTTGAAATGCTTGTAAGAACACAGAAGCACACAGTATGTTCCCTTGGGCTCGTGCCCCATTGGCTTGCTTGTTTATTATTGTTTCCCGTGGCACTCTACAATGCTTACCGAAAATGCGTGTACAATGCAGGTGCAGTGGCAACACTTCAAATTTTTGACACTAACCACTCTTTTGCAAATTCCTGCAATAGTTTATTATTTTTTATTGATCATGCACTCTTAAAAACGAACTTCGCCGCATAGCACGCTCCTAGCCAATTATGAACAGCATAAGTGTCACAAAAAAGGCGTACGCCTCCCGTTTTCAACAAATCAGGGGTGAGAACGATGTCACTCGAGATTATAGTTGGCTAGGAGCCTGCAATACGATGAAGTTCATTTTTAAGAGTGTGACTCAAGTATGATGGCTACATTGAAGCTCATCTTTTTTTTCTCTCTCTCTTTTTGCTCCTTCAAACAGACCTAGTGGGCCATTGCATTGGCTTGACCCGGGTGCTTTTGGTACATTGGGTGTTGGCGGAGGTTTTGCGCTGGGAGCCAAACTATGCCGCCCAGACGCTGAAGTGGTCATTATCTATGGCGACGGATCTCTAGGCTACTCCATGCTCGAATTCGACACCTATACTAGGCACAAGGTAAGAAGACTCGCCCTTCGAGCCTGCAACCGCCACATCTGTGGTGGCCTCATATAGCTTCCATGTGACCGTCGGTTGTGTTTCTGCAGCTTCCGGTCATTGCTGTTGTTGGGAATGATGCCTGCTGGATGCAAATATCACGGGAGCAAGTGAAGATGTTCAAGTCCAATGTGGCCTGTGACTTGGCTGTAAGTAGAACCCCCATTCTGTGAGTTTTCTGTCCTATGAGCAGTGGCATCACTGGGGCGGGGTGCAGCCTGCACCGCGTGACACGACAGAAGGGTGTGACGCACCGCACCAGTACCTCTCTTTCTCTGCGGCGACATGAGGAGCCCTCCGCGAACACTTGATATTTTTTTTACCGTCTAGTGTGACGACGGATTCATTATAGGGGGAAGGCGGTGACGCAAAGGGCTTCCGCACCGTGTGACACGTACCCTAGTGACGCCACTGCCCATAAGTCCAGCTACACAGTGAACCTAGCACTCTGGACAGAACCTAGTGTGACTCTTTCCTGACATGCCGTTGTCCATTGCCTGAATATAACCAGAGGCACAAGAAGAATGTGAAAAGCCAAAAAGATAATGTTAGCCATTGGTGAATTGCTCCCATGGTGAAATTCATGTTATTGCTTACACCGTGAAACCAGAGAGCTTCACAGTGACAGACTTTAACATGCGGGAACATGATGGAATGCATTACGGAAACGATGACCGAGTCAGATAGCCAAGCTGCATGAATGGCACACACTGATACGAATGACATGAATTTTTATATGCTTCACACACATTACTATATGGATGAAGCATGACACTATGCACTGGCCATCGACAGTGGCATATATTGTAAGAATTACCATACAGGTACGACAAAAACCAATGCTAAGTCTCAAATTTCACCTCTGTCTTCCCCTACCTTTTTCTTTCAGTTCTTGGACTACCACAAATCAGTGGAGGGCCTTGGTGCAAGGGGCATCATCGCCACAGCAGCTGACAAAGATAACATGAAGGATATTTATACCAAAGCTAGGCAATTGTATGCACAAGGACATAGTGTTTTGATCAATTGCCTCATTGGAAAAACTTCCTTCAGAGAGGGAAGTATTTCAGTATGATGCAAGTGCTTTTTTCTTGTTTTACACCATGGTGGCATATCACAATGTGCTTGTATCTAATGTGCCTTATGCTTCCTAGTAATACGTAAGGATGATACCAACTTTTCAAGTACCGCAACTCAGAAATGCCCCCTCGTATACCATACCAAACAGTGCCCTTCTCATGATCACATTGTTATTTACTGAAGTAAAATATTTTCTCAATTTCTTTTTCTATGCAACTATAATATTTCAAGGAGCACTCTTTGCTATGGAGCAGACATGAAACATAAGGATTGGTGACTTAGAAGTTGGGCTACAGAGCTAGCTCTACACTTAGTTTGCATGCAGCACTGGCTACTATGGGGTGAAACTACTGCACAAGCTGAAGAGGTCAGCTATAGCAATAGGACCCACTTGCTGACAGACCATCAAAGAAACAGAGTAGTCCGAAAAAAGGAATGTTGATACTGGACCCTTGAACTGTTATTTTTAGTGACTGCATGCAGCTCTGACGATAGGTTGGTATTGTATGCTCACTTATTATCTGACCCTTCGGGAAATAGTCCCCATAATTTCTCAGACTCAACTACATCAACGACACTTCTAGCCTCTACTAGCAGCAGTAGCAAGGAGGCGCCAGGGAGACATTATCTTGCCAGGTGGAGGGGCTGTTCTTGTCGACCCCTTTTAAACAGCAGCTCTGCTCATACAGATTCAACTGGAGATCTGAACTTGTGAGTCGACTGCCGATGCTGATGGAGTTGGTTTGAACTAAAGTTTCCTTGTGGCGGATGGTGAGTGAGATGGTGGATGTGATGGTGAATATTCTGGATGAGCGTTAGACAGCAGGACGGATGTGCTAGATGCATCCAGTTGGTCCATGACTGGTCATCTGTTGCCAAGTGATCTTCCATCATGTTCCCTATTTTCTCATTCCGGGTCCGCTATATATCTACACCACCCACGAACACATGTTCGTGGGTATACCAGGGACGTCCCAGAAAAGTCGCACACGTCACAATGTCCAAGACGTCTACCGGACGTTATCTGTACGTCCACAACGCGACGTTGAAAATTGTCTGACATTGTATATCCCAGGGACATCTGCAGGATGTAAAAAGGATTGACTCAGGGCGTGATATTTTGCGCACATATCTGGGACACGAGATGTTCACTGGAATGACGTAAGCAAAGAGAGAAACATTTTGATTTTACAACTATATTTGCAGAGTAGTCTCATTATAGAAGATAGTTTGAATTAAACACAAAATATTTGTGAGGAAGGGACGTCGGATGTATCAGCGGTTATGCTCCAGCCTTGTTGACAGACGAACGGGTTAATTGCGAAGACGTCATCACCGTTATAATCGTAGTACCCCCCCACTGTACACTTAATGAACGTACTGCAACAACTTGCGCTGAGCAGGCAGACCCCGCTTACAACCCAACGTCACACCGCCATCACATCAACAACTTGCATTTCAGTATATGCTCCATGAGTCTCCCTTCAAATCCGCGTACGCGTTGGCGGAAGGCAGACGGGAGCCGATCCTTCATACTGTGGAGAAGGGCCCCTTGATGACGTGGTCCGCCCTCGGGTGTGCCGTGTCCTTGAACGCGCAGCCAGTAGCACGGTCGTCAGTGCAGCATCCTTTGCGGTGCTGTTCCCAGGAAGTTTTTTTGCCTAAGTTCTCTTACTTGATGATGGAATACGCGTGTCAGGCTGTCTCCCCCCCCCCCCCCCCTCAATGGAGTACAGCACTTAACACAGGTTACGTGTGGTCGTTAGGTTCGCGTGGCGTTCCTCGCGTTCTCGGATGTAGTTCTTTTTCTGTATGATTGAGAGAGCTCTCTGAAATCAAGGCTTGCGCGCAGTTGCGCTGGCTTCGTGTCACGTGTTACACATTCTGATTTCGCGCGCGTTCTGTCTTGCCAGGACAAAAAAAAAAAGTTAAAAAAACAAACAAACTCCAGGCAAGGCGTACGCTGTAAGGAAACAGTTGCGATTGGCTTTTCTCGACACGCTCTACAACTTTCCAACTCACATCTCGGCCGTCAGACGAACAATGAAAAAGTTAGCTAATTAATTGCGCCTAATTGATCGGCCATCATTAAAATATATAGACTATTAGAACACGCCACACCTCACAATATTCTGCAGTTTTCATTCGCTTATGATGTACCGTACGTGCTTTTTTTTTAAACACCGGTGCACGTTAGCTTGGACACCCTGTAGATATAGACTTCTCCATGTTTGTGAACAAATGATGTCATAGTGTTCGACAGCGCCACCAATTTGGTAGAGTTGAACTACGCTCGAAGCGACGGGCGAACGAGGTCGCGCCCGAAAGCCAGGGTCTTGAGGGGACTGCGATGGTCCCTGAAAGGGACGCGACCTTCGGTCCTATTTTTCTCTCAGTAGGAGGCCACGAACAAGTGCCCATTCGTGGAACCCAGCCCTCCCCTTCAGATTTGTTTCGGTTTAGTCTGTCTAGCAACGTCATGACGACGTTTCTCGGGTAGAGGTCTATTGGTTGAGTGCAACAAACTATGCGAAGCACATTTGATGGTGCGACATGCAAGGCCGGCGGGAGGGGGGATCAGCCGGGGATGGAGCCCTGGGCCTCTTCACGGGCCCGCCAGATTTAAGTCCCGACCGTTACTAGCACCAGGTGGCGTGAGGATGGGCTCCCAGGCAGGAGTCATCCCCTCGGCCCGTAATTTATTTCCCTGGCCTTGGCGACAAAAGTGGTGCTTGTAACTAGGTATCACTCGCGAGTAATGCATGAATAATGTGTGCACATCACCCGAATACGGGTAAAGCACTTAACCCGAAAAAGTTTACTTTTAATGTAGACAGCTTATAGTTCTCTATAGTGAGCATTTGACGAGCGCAGGTAAACCTTTCCAGTAGTGGACACGAAACTCGCGGTTGAAACATGTGGAGGCATTGTCCACAACCTACATCGACATTCAAGCAATAGTTCGATGATGCAGAGTGTGGGGTGGGTTGTCACGTATACCTAGACCCACGTATGTCCAGAACAGCGATGAGTCAAAGTGCATCATTGGACGAGGACTCGAACATTGTGTTTCAATTGTTTTAATTAACCTCATTTTATACATGGCATTTCCAGTACCGCTCCCAGCTCGTATGAGCAACAGTGGAGTCTCATAACGAACGCTATGCACAATGATGACGCGTATATTCAAAAAGGTTGGTCAAATGCAGCTATGGTACCACCAGTTCGTGTGACAGCGTTTTCGAGCGTGTGCATCTCTGCTCTGTGTGAATGTGTCACTTTGATGCCATATGCACATACCTGTGCATACTTTATGCACACTTAGGCATACTGTATTTCTCACTTCACATATACTATCACACGACCGTGACACTGTCTTTGGCACAGTATTGAAATACTGAATACACACGTCACCTTAGAGGTCCACACCACGCGCGTCGGGTTCACTAATGTGGTCCGAGTCCATATCTACTGTTAACGTACGTGACAGCCCAGGATGCAACAACTGGCTGGCATTTTTTCTCTGTCAGCCTCTCTTCGCGAATCGTATTCCTACGTGATACACGTAAGTTAGTCGATATTGATAATCATTCTGAGGCTTATAGTCGTTCATAAAAATAATTTCTTTCGTCTTGACAGTCTCGTTCAGCATTTTTTCTCCTCTCAGTAACAGTGCAGGCCAATGCCTTTTGTTAGTATTTACGAAGATAATGCAACAGCGCGCGAAGTACACAGTAACTACTTTTATCACGATACCACGTGCGCAAAATCATTAAAGGGAAAACTTTCTCCTTGTGGACGATGAAACTCACCACAAATCGTCATTCAAATAAAGTTTTTGTCTTTTTTTGCCTTGTTGTAAAGTCCGGTTGTCTTGTTGTAAAGTAGTTCTCTTGACATCAAAACAAAACAAAAATTGCAAACTGGGTTCGTCCAATGTGCCGTTCGTGATTTAAGTACGAAGCAAGCGCGCAATGTTCGCTGACGGTATTTATATTTTGCGTACTGCGTCTTTGAGCGAGTTATTTTTATATTTATTTATATTTTATCAATTTCTACAAATATATTTTTAGTCCGTTGTGGCACTTTTGTACCCCTTGTTGATGTCCGTTACTTTGAACTAGTGCTGTAAAACACTTTCGGTGCGGGAAAGAAGACGTTGGGATACATGAGGAAGGGACTCAAACAACGAAATTAGACAACTCAGGGAAAAGGTGCTGACGCCAGGACCCTCTTGACACCTGGGACCTTCCAGTCTTCAACAAATCAGGAGCGAGAACGGTGTCATCCGAGATCATGGTTGGCTAGGAGCGCGTTATATGCGGTGGAGTTCTGTTTCAAGAGTGCATGCGCATCATGGGAAATGTGTGGTTGACCTATCCTTACAGCCGAGGATACACAGCGCATTGATAAAGCTGTTGGATACCTATCCTGCTTCCATGTACTAACATCACTTGAGTGATCAGCATCGTAAGATTCTTTGGAGCGCAGTAACCTACTAGCCCATGCGTCACTCGAATGTACCTCCTATGTACACGCGACCACACGGATCCTGGAGTTCTTGTCAATCGCTGTTAACTTCTTCAGGAGTCCCAATTGGCGGTAATCTTGTGAAGACCCTGCAGTGCTGCTGAGAGGAGTCATCCCGTCAGGCCGGCCAATCCAGAAGCTCGGCGAGCGGTTGCCGTCTACGGTGTGGCATCCTGTCCACTGTCGCCAGCTGAAGAGACTCTAGCCTTAGCGGCCGCTTGTCTGAAACATCGGGGCTTCCGTTCGACTCGCCGCTTTCGGCGTTGCTGCTGTTGCTGCTGTTTCCCATGCTTGTCGGTGGCAGAGAACGACTGCGTGGTCCGTTCTGGAGATTGAGGCCGTTGAAAAGTTGTGTGCAGTTTGTGGACGCTGGATGATGTAATATGGTGGAAAGGGCCGCTGTGTGTAGCGCAGTGTCCGACTGCTTCTTGCCTGCAAAAGAAACGTTCATTTTGTATGGTCTTTTTTTTAGAGTTTTTCAGTAATATAAAAATGGAGGGCTCTGGGGACATGTGACAGAGTGGTCATGATGGAAACTGAGGCCTGTGTTGTCCTGCCGGTGTCTGGTTTTTTGACGGTTGTCATATTTCAATCTTTCAATGTGATAGAGTGCATTTTTTATTATTCTACTTTCGCTGCTTGTTTGCTCTGTTAGTCCACGGGGAATGAAGGTCTGACAGGAGGCATTGCCTGGACGTTTGTCTTGTTGGTCTTGCCCGCTTCAGACTGTGTAAATTCTCGTAACTTACTAATGGTTCTAATCTCCCGGTAAGAAATGCAATGTGGACAGGGCTGGCGCATAGGAAGGCAGTCCAGCGGCCCTTAATATTGGGCTAGCAAATATAATCTGGCATTGTCGCACTCCTGTTGTCTTTTCGTCTTACAAGGGGTCTTACCTAACAACTGTTCTTGTCTGTGATTTCTCTTGAAATAACTCGTGGCAATGTCTTGCTTCTCGCTTTGCTCCAGTTTCTGCATAAAGAGGAGACCACATTAGTTCCTTACTAAGGGTATCGAATTCTATTGTAAGGTTCTATTGTATTTCCTTACCTGTCTGAACTTGTCGTCTGAATTACCTTCGAAGTAGTTGTTGGTGACGATAGTAGGAACTGAACCATTCTGGCAAATCCTTCCACCTGGTTGAACCCCTGATAAATTAAGCAACGAGTATATCGTTATGTGTGACAGCAGTGGTGGAAATCAGGATTGTGCATAAAAGCGGGTTTCTCTCTGCTAGATATTAAGTACTGTATGCTGGCATATCTACAGTTAATAGGAGCGTTCCTGTGTCTTAAATGGATCAGATAGTGGATGTGAAGGTGGGAACTGAGTAGTCTAAAGTCTGAATATTCGAGTACAGGCTTCTGGGAACCTTGCGGAAATCATAGAATTTGGGACGTGCCACGTCAATATGGAGGTAACAGAGTATTAGTGGTATACTGCATATTCACCTGTTGGCGGTAATTTTGTTCGTACTACAATCAGCTCCGGTAATCTCCACTTTTGTGCGTCTTCATCCCATGTGCTCTGGGCCTTAACGCTCTCGATGCTAGAGTAGTTGGAGTCCCTACGGATGCAGGGCTGAACCCGCTGCAAGATTTGGTTGAGTAACCGGAGCTGTTGGTCTTGCTTTCGAATCGTTTCCAAGTAGTCTGTACGTTCTGTCTCAAACTCCCTTTGGAGGTCCCGCACCTCTTGTTCGAGGGTTTGAATCTGGAAGGGAGAGCACCAAAGCATGTTTCGCAAATGCAGACTTTCCTATTATGTCCTCAACATCCACTCAGACGGTGCAGGGACCTGCAGACTGACTTGATTTGCGAGGTGTTGAAGATTTTCCTTAGCCGTGAGGGTGACATTGATGGTTGGTGGCGCGTGTGAAGTTGAAGCGCGGTAAACAAGGAGAGGTCAGTTCATGTGATTTTTTTAGAGGCTGGACATTAATAATGGTGAGGTGAGCGCATAGGCCGGCAAATTCACTGATGATGGGGCATCATGGGCATCATTCACTGTCACATCATGGACAATGGTGATGATGGTGAGAGATGGTCTGCGATGTGATGTGAACCTGATGTTGAATGATGGCCTATATGATGTGGTGTGATAGCGCATCACAATAATGTGATGTTGAATGATGGCCTGTATGATATGGTGTGATAGCGCACCACAATGATGTGATGTTGAATGATGGCCTATATGATGTGGTGTGATAGCGCATCACAATGATGTGATGTTGAATGATGGCCTGTATGATGTCATGTGATAGCGCATCACAATGATGTGATGTTGAATGATGGCCTATATGATGTGATGTGGTAGCGCATCACAATGATGTGATGTTGAATGATGGCCTATAGGATGTGATGTGATGTGATAGCGCATCACAATGATGTGATGTTGAATAGATTTCTGTAAAAGTTCCACCCGATGTGCTGGAGCGACTTTAACCCGACCGCTGGCGACTACGCTGCAGTCAATTTAATTAGTGTGGCATAGGACCGAATATTACAAGCAATGATGTTGAGTGTGAGGTCGAACGATATGACGTCTGCTCCGAAGGCAACACTCTCATCAATGAGTGGCGTGATGAGGCATATAGAAAAGAACAAAAATTCGCATATATTTAATGAGGAGCATTTTGAATATCGGTGCAATATAGCAAAAGAACCGCAAGGTCTTTATGGATTCAATACTTTTGTTGGCCACGAATATCTTGCAGTGTTTTCAACTGTTACGATACTTGAAGTCATTTTGCTCCTGGTGCGTTTTCGTCACGTGGAAGATACACTATCTTTCTTTCATTTACTGTTCAGTACCTTTTTCTTGGCCTTCCTCACAAGCGACGATTTGACTTTTAACTCAGCGTTGATGTCGTCGTAATCTGGAAGTAGTTCACGCTCATCGTCGTCTACCTTGGCCAACGCCTCTGCAAAAAAAATACAATAACAGAGAAACAGATTTGTAACTGCATTACACAGCAACCTTAGTGTTCGTTATTTTGTATCCTTACATATGTGAACGCCTCAGAGGAACAGAGTTTGCGATTAAAGTGCGACTGCAGACTAAAAAATTATATTTAATTGAATATCGTATTACAAATCAACCTCGCTCGAAGACTCGGTACGCACAATACCAATGCCATTAGGGAACACGACATGCGTAAGTCTGTGCGTATTCGGTTCCACCGTGCCGTACTCTGTGGCTCTGCAGTGGATTCTAATGCTCGCTTCAGATCGACTATAGTGTAAGTTCGCCGTAAGTTACCTGCATCATTGCCATGTGGTAGAATTCTGCTGTGCATTGTCCATACGTACCGGCCAGGGCGCGGATCCTCCGCTCAGCGTAGCTCTTTCGCTTTGCTCGCCTCTCTTTGAGTTCAGCATCGTGGGCCTTCTCGCCTCCCACCATTCTCACCTGCAGCTCACGTAGCCTTAGGGGATAAAAAGGGGGGGGGAATTGGCTGAATCTTCCAGCTATCATTCCACGAATATTTGTGGCAAATTTCCTTTTTGAAATGGTATAAAATTTTTATTGAAAGCATTTTTTGCATTGTTACTCTGGTGGCTACAAAGTTTCAGCGTACCGCTGCTAGCACCACGCTACTAGCAGCTACTACTACTACAACAACTACTAATGCTGCTAGCCAAATTTGACTACTACTTGTAGCACACTGGTTCACCACAGTACCGCAAACACGGTCCATCACAATCACGTGGTGGTGGTGGTGGTACGGTCACGTGGTGTCACGTGACCCAATCCTCATAACTCTATGGACGGACCTATACGACGGTTGGCCATACAAAGTTATGGATTTGAAAGCTAAGCGACAAGATACATCAACATAACGCCCCCGTCCCAGTTTCCACAGTCATATCAATGAACGATTGGATAAAACACAATACATGAGTACTTTGAAACCAGAAAAGCAAGTTGCAAGAAGAACAGAAACAATGTCTAACGACTGAATGATGAATCAGAAAAATAGAGCGCCCCGGAAAAAAAAAGAAACAAATTTGAAAATAGGGGCAATGTGACGTATTTTTGGCAGCATGCTTCAAGAAATTGTGCTTACCTTTCCAACGCTTGCGCTTGCATCTGTGCTATACTCGGTGTATCTCTACAAATAGGTCAGAATGAGAGCTTAATATTAGACCAAAAACATGCGGGGGTATACTTTAAATCGTATGGGTTATAACGCTTCTCCAGAGGATGTTTCTGATGAACCGTTTCTATCTCGAGGAGTTTCCCATAAAGAACCCTGCGTTTGTAAAATGCGTGAGCTTGTCAAGTACGCTTGTCAAATGTGTTACAAAACCAAAGGCCAATCTCCCTTGATGGATCAAGGGCAGAAAGCGTGAGGAAAAAGGAGATGAAGCAAGGCCTCAATTTTTCGCTACCCATATTATCTTGTTCTGTCGTTTTATCGTGAAGGGCCTTTAAGGTGTCAGGAATATTACTTTTTTCTTTCTTTCCTTTTTTTTATTTTTTTCGTCAGCGCGACCTCGCCTTAAGCAGAGACAAACAAAGTCTTGTAGGAAATGTCATATAAAACTCAGACTGCAGACAGCTTCGTGTGTCGCATTGGACAACACCTAATTTTTGAAGTGGAGTACATCTTTTGGTCGGGATGCGGAAAAATCGTCCACAGAAAAAATCGTCCCCGGAAAACCCCCTGTGGGAACCTAGGTTAGAACCGAGTCCTAGGTTAGTTTTCAGGGGTTAGGTTAGTTTAGCCTTGTTTTTGACAGTTCACCATGCGGTTGGGGGGATCCCCACACATGGGCACGCAACGATACGCTATAGCGCCATTTGACAAAAACTACTTTTCTTGATACTTTTCTTGCGGGGACGATCTTTCCAGGGGGCATTTTTTCCGGGGACGATTTTTCCTACATCCCTTTCTGTCTGCCGGCCTTAGATGGAATGCACGCGCGTTGTATAGACACGCCGTGGAGACAGTACGTACTTGTCCCTGGAGTCGTCCGGCGAGCAGGGCGAGGTTCGAGGAGTTCTCGGTCCGTCATCGTTCATTGGTGGAGGAGATATGAGGTGACCGTTTTGCTGGTTGTTGTTAATCTGTTCAGTAGTAATGGAAGAGCATACAATGCACACGTGGTATTATCTTGGCGTACAATGCGTATTTAGTTATATTCACAAGCATACGAGATCCACAGAAAAAAAAGCACATATAAGCACAATTGGAAGAGATTACACGACTGCATAGCACATAGCCCATATCTTCCATTTTTAGTACATAACGCATCACCTCTTGTGGAGCGGTTCTTTGCTTGTTAATTTTGTCCATTTGTTCCTCATAGAACGACTTGAGCTTCTCAATGTCCTCCTGCAGTTTTGCTTTACTTTCTTGCTCCATTTTGTACTTCATCTGCAGCTCATTCATTTGGTGGTCGTACTCCTGAAAAGCAAGGTGACGTCCATGTTGAGAAGTGGGTGTACAGGGTCCGCGCTATGTAATTTATTCGCGTTCTGTTGGAAACACATGTAAATGCACGTTTATCGATAGGCGATCGCTCACCGTTTTCAGATTCTCAATGGCTTGTGTGTAGTCACCTAAAGGATGGAAAGGGAAATCGATAGCATGAAAGTCTGTGTATCCATTGTGTTGTCATTAAGTATGGCATGCGCTACTTTGCATGAGGTAGTCATTGGGTAAATGATGATGTTTCGGATATAGATAGAACTTTAATAGATCCCTAGCTCACGATGGAAAGGTCAAGTGTGGAAGAGTGTACTGTAAGATAACGTAGGACACGCTACTTTTTGAGCGTGGGCGTGTGCACCGTACTATACTGCGAGACAACATAAGAGCTAAAGTCACAGAGGTATACCTGCGCCAGCGGAGAATGTAGTCCGCACATTGAGAGTTGTGCCTACGAGAAGATGGCGGACGCCAATCATACGAGGAAGACGGTTGTCTTCGCAACATGATCGGTGCAAGTGTCAAGCATCCCGGAGGTCTACGTTTTGACTCGGACACGTCATGCGTCCGCCAAAGCCAATCACAGACGCCTTTAGATTTGTGGGCGGAATTGACGTGTGCGAGTTGACTTGTGAATTCAAAGTTTATAGCCGATTTGAAGGCCCGCACCTACTTGCAGGAAATCAATCTCGTTACGGTTCAGGGTTAACAGGGGAAAACTAAAGGAAAGTTGACAAGATCAACAACCCTTTCTTTCTACTTGTCATCTAGTTATGGACCATCGGCTGGTAAAGGACCTTTTTCACAACGCTTCTGCGCATGCTCTGTGACCCTGACGGCGCCAAAGAGGCGGGTTCCCTACATATTGCTACAGATGGCTCCAAGTGGCGGCGGCCGTGTTTTGGCGCGCACCGAGCGTGTTTCGCAGCACACCCGCTAGGATACGACGCGAGTGTGAAAAAGGTCCATTCAGATGCAGTGGGATTCAGACGACGTGGAACCTTGGGGAAGGAATTCACTTTTCCAATCAAAGTCGCACTCACTGTTACTATGAAGTCCATTCGGCTGTGGCACCGGCGGCGTCGGAGGCCGTGGTGACGTCACACTTGGCTTCTTCATGAGCAGCTTCTTTAACCTTTCCAGTTCCTCTTTGTACTCCCGCAATAAGGCATCCTTGGGGTCTTCGTTCACTCGTGGCTTGTTCTGTATGTTCTTTGCTCTATTGGCGTACCTTAACGTGCTTAGCGTTTCGTCGTAGTTATTGTCGGCGGGCGACAGGCACGCTACCATAAGTGTCCTGGTGTTCCCACCCAGGGAGTCCTGCAGCAGACGGGTCAATTTCGAATCCCGATACGGGATGTGTTTGCTGCGCCCATCCACCAGCGCTGAGATTACATTTCCCAGAGCGGATAAGGATAAGTTTATCTTCGTTGCTTCGCGCAGTCGTTCCCCAGTTGCGCCTGGAATGATACGTGAGACATATAGTTCTCCTGGTTCATAATTGACAGAAGATCACACAAGAAAAAGAACGAACGACACGGCACAAGCCCGTGTCGTTCGCCTATGTCTCGCGTGCTCTTTTACCAACTATGGCCTTCCACCAACTCGCCTGTAATTCCACGCTTAGTAAGTTATTGCGGCTATGGCATGTGACGAAGTGCAATCCTGGAAGTTACACTTTAATGACACGTGAAGAAAACGAAGCAGATGAACAGAACTGACGATAACTGACGCCGCGCATATCGTAATGAGAACAACAACAACAACAACTTTATTTTCGGCCTTGGAGAGTGGGGAGTTTCATCGCAACAGGCGATACTCTACCCCAGTGCTTGGCTTCGCGTTCAACCAGGAATACCTTTTCCAGTCCTAGTGGCTCACCCCTTGCCTACCAATAAGTAAATTATATCTAGCCGCTCCAGATGTACCATTCGAATTCGCCGTAAGCTCTCTCGGCAGAGCAGAAAAGAGCGCTCCGTCGTGGAGCGAGTTGATCACAAACCATCAGTGAAAGACGTGAATCCAATCCGGACCGACCAGTGAAACGCGACTTCTCCGCTACGGAGCAAAAGACCGCTCCTGATATACCAGTTGAATTCGCCATAAGCTCTCTCGGCTTAGGAAGAAAGAGCGCTCCGTCGTGGAGCGAGTTCATCTCAAACGATCATCTGTTCCGGATCGACCAGTGATACACGCCTACACTGACGTGGAGCACAAGAAATGCCGCTTCATATCTAGAAGTCCAATTCGCCGCTAGGATCTAGTAACATCATAGACACTCACATCTTTGTTATTGTGTTCGACATCAGAAATGTTTCTATTGTCAACAGTGCTCAGACATGATCATCTTCAGTGTTCTTTTCTTGGGTATTCATGACGTAATACGGGATACCGACCTGTCTTTCCTTGCCGTTCGCTGCCAGCCAAGTCTACTAGATTGAGCTTTCCTGAACGTATCGTCCGACTCCCACGTAGTTCCATCTGTTCCAAGTGAATTGTAAAGACAGAATGACTTCGCGAAGAGTCAGCGTTCATGAGTGTGCCACCGACGGCACGGTTTTTCCATCCTCGTTCCATGACTGCTTCGCAGGACGCCACGTCGGCCACAGCGTGCATAGACAGTCCTGGAGAGCGAAATAAAAATTCAATATGGCTAATAATCATTAATTTTGTGTGTGTGTGTGTGTGTGTGTGTTGATGCGGTAAGTCTACCCTTGTCGCCGGTTCTTTGGAAGCAACTGTATATATTTTCTTTGTGAAATTTACCAGGAATCGCGCGTCTGCAAGGCACGGCCATAATGTCTCTAGTCATTGGTATTGCTATATATGTATATGGTGACTTGCGTTTTTGTCAATTGCAATAGCATCGCAAATGGGCGTCTGTCTTTGCCGTCAATTCCAATTCTCCTCGTCCTTGAGGGTTGGCTGTTGTGTTGGCCCTCCTGTTTGAGATGTTTTGTTTGTTTCTGGGTATCTTATGCATAACCCCGTGACTAGCTTTTACGCGCTGGTACGTTGGCAAACTAATTGCAATCATCACGAAGAAAAAATTCCCTTGCGTGAGCAATGATTGGAACAACAATGGGACAGTTCTTTGCATCATTAAGATTATCTTTCAGCTTACTAGCGTTCATGCTGGTGGATGTTCGTTAGACTTCTCATGTTTTTCCTCAAACGTTGCGTCAAAAACAATCTTGTAGTGAACTTTGTGTGTGATTCACCTATCTGCAGCCCACCAACTGACGTACCAGGCATGTATACACCCCGGTCAGGATGCTCTTTCAGGTCTATCTTCTTCTTTGGATCGTCCGCCAGTAGGTCCCGGATGTCCTCGTTGTAGATCTCTAGGTAGGTGGCATGCACCAAGTACTTGGCGCCCTCCGCTGTCGCGATCGCCTCGAAGATGTGCTCGAATGCCCTTGGGATGATCCCCTTCTGCTGAGGAGGAAACTTCGGGCCTTGCATGGTGAAGGACTTTCCGCATCCTGTTTGTCCGTACGCGAACACCGTGCCATTGTAGCCCTCTGTGACGCTCTGCAAAAAATGATGACGTCAGTACTTTTGTGACCACATTCTTTCTTTCGAATGCTTAGGCACAGTACCGTCCTACCTCTACGACAGGATAGACGATGTCGAAGTAGATCTGCTCGGTCGTCGAGTTGACGTAGTAGGCCCCGTCGAACGTGAACGTCTTGGCGGGACATCCACGATCTGCTGGATTGACGACGGAACATTGGCCCGCACATTCGTCAATGGTAACGACGTTCTAAGAAACAACATTGACAGCCATCACTAAGATTAATGATTGATTACTAATGAGTAGAACACTGGTAATCATTACGCAATTGTACGGAACTCTTGCGATATGAGGGAAGTAATGGAACGGAAGTGTAGTCCGTATTATTTAGACTGGTGAAAGCTCTTGAATGATCGTGATAGTGTGTCAGTGAATCGAGTGTAATTAGTGTGTGAATACGAATCATTTAGATGCAGTGAACGTGTCATTCACAACACAAGGTTATTAAGAGAACGGTACTTTGCTAGAGATCCATTAAACATCACATCGTTGTGGACCTCACCCGCAGGCTGTCACGTCAGCGTCGCAGTCCATCATTCGGGGTTAACATCAGGACCCATCGCGCACAGTCCTGGTCTTTGTTATCATAATCCATCATTCCACATCAATTTCAAAACTTCATCGCTGGACTTTATTGATTTAACTTGACTGTCTTGTCATGGCTCTTGTAGTCCCTCGAGTATATGGTCCGAAGGGGGAAAAAACGAGCTGCATAAGGACCGATCATTGCATTCTCTTCCATTCTATCATCCCAAAACCAGCGCTTCTCCTTAGCCATCGTCATTCTGTCTTCATTCAAAAAAACCTCCGGAGCTCTGGTAAAACCTGGTCCATGGTCATTACTCTGAGGCGGAATCGCGACAAACTTCAAAAAATCCATCAATCGACTTCGACTTTAACATCAGGTCATATCGCATTCCATCACTCAACATCACATCACTGTCCACCTTGTGATGGTGAGTGACGTCCATGAAGGCCATCATACGTGATTTTACCGACCTACGTGTCTTGTTTGTGCTAGAAAACGGCGTTTCAAGGAAAAGTCTTGGTGTCGATCTGTGGTCAGAACGTGGAGAGGGAAGTACGCCGCGTGAGAGAAGACGATGGTGGCAGTGGAGAGGAGCACGTGTGCCGAAACACTATTGGCGGTCTTGGGCTTGCGCCGCCGTTGTGGCTGTGTAGTTAGTAACAGTTAGTGGTAGTTAGGGGTGGATAGTGGCAGCGGATGGGTCGACTGAATGCTAACGCATTTCCGCCGCATTCATTACAATAATTATACTTCTTCTTCTTTTTCCCCCCTTCCAATCTAACCGAATCGGACACGGTACGAAATCCCGACGTCGGCTGTGCTGTCTAAATGTTTTACCCGGATTTTCGCCGACCGATATCCGAGAAATGCGCTACGCCTCCGAGTTGCATGTCGCCGGCAGTGTGTGGGCGTGGATGACAACTTACCTCGCACTTGAGTTCCTTTTCCCGCTGGTTCATGGGCCGGCAGCGGACGATCACCTTGACGGCTTCTTGCGCCATGGTGGCCAACTGCTGCCGCCCCTATCCTCTGAAATTTGAACAACAGACATGATATGAACACTCGCCCCTGGCGTATACAAAAGACCCAACGATACAGTTTATTCAATCAATGGCTGTAGCGATACGGAAACATGTTCTCTTGCTGGCATAATTGAACCTCTTCTCTATACAAGGGGATATGTCGATGTATCCCTTTTTCAATAGGCCTATTTTTGCTGCAACGGCTTCAGAATATAAGTACGTACTTGCTAGCGAAAAGTTAGGCCCGTATATCCATTTATTAAGCAGCCACAGGAAGATAAGAAACGAAAACTGTATACGTGTCAATGGGACGGGCAGTCACCCGCCAGCGATGGGGTAGAGTATCGCCCCTGGCGGTGAAACTCTCCCATCACCATTCAAATAAAGTTGTTGTTGGCAGTCATATCAGTCCGTTTTCTACACACAGCTAACGCTCTTAAAAATCAATGTTTATTACTACGCGGATGTGAACTACCCTAAGTCACGCTTCTGGATTTTGTCACTTTTCGACTAAATCGCACGCCCTATAAACAGCACAGACGTGTAGAGTAGACGTGTACATATAGATTCTACACATTTTGCGTCAACGCTTTTCGAGGAATACCAGCTGCAAGCGCCTTAAAAAATGTGCACTCGTAGTTTTCTCGGTATGAGGTTTTTCGACTTATCCCCTTACTGCGTACACATGTTTTATTTTCATAGATAAATGTAATACGAGTATATTATAAAGTTCTCCTTCAATGGCCAGGATGCCGTTCTAAGGTTGAACACGACTGTAGAAGAATGTATTAAAATCAGCGAATACTAACACCAACATTATAACGACACTTGCCAGTACCTTATGCTGTTACCCACAATGCATATTTAGTACTACTGTAGAATGTCTGCTTGCCTGTTTGCTTTCAGTATACAAACGTAAAGCATTTTGTCCAACGGCATACGACAGCCACGCACGATTCACTACAGCTGCACTTTACGTACGTCACCAAAATGCCAGAACGCCGTGCGTGCTGTAGTAGTGGGCAGGGCACACGCAGCAATGCACGGGGACCGCCATGAAAGCACATAGCTGGAGGAATTGATCGGTTTTGCTGGGACATATTTATCCAAAGGCGACCAGAGGCTCGGAGGAGACAGTGGTCAGTCACGCGAGACCAGCGCCAGCGACAGCGCCGTGTCTGGAATGCCACCTCTTTCGCATTTATTCCCCCCAATGCAGGGGTACTTCCGGTCTGTAGCCAGTCGTTATGAGAGCTGTTACGGTGGCATTGGGTGCCGATAATGTCGGTATAGGTGTATACTCGCGTTCTGCTGGGACGCTATTTTTCTTCCGTTACTTCTCTTACGCGCACTCTTAAAAGGAAAACTTCGCCGCATAACATGCTCCTGCACCCTTAAAAAAGAAATTCACGCATAACATGCTCCTGCACTGTCAAAGGAGAACTTCACCGCATAACATGCTCCTGCACTCTTAAAGGAGAGCTTCACCGCATATCTTGCTCCTGCACTCTTAAACGAAAACTTCACCGCATAACATGCCCCTGCATTGTTAAAAGAAAACTTCACCGCACAACATGCTCTTGCACTCTTAACACAGAACTTCACCACATAACATGCTCCTGCACTGTTAAAAAAGAACTTCATCGCATAACATGCTCCTGCACTGTTAGATTAGAACTTTGCCGGATAACACCCCGAATGCCAACCATTGCATAGAAGATTATTGTTGTCGCTCTTGATTTTGACGCTCGTTCTTGTACCTTACGCCTTTTTTGTGGCAATTAACGTAATGTCACGGGTGTCACAAAAAGGCGTACGCCTCCCGTTTTCGACGAATCAGGGAAGAGAACGAAGTCATTCGGGATGATGCCTAAGGCCGTGTTGGGCAGTGAAGTTCGGTTTTGAGAGTGTCGTTGTGGAATCGGCTGCTGTGTATATCGCTGTGTGTATATTCGACGAGTTCTTCACCACTATCTCGTTTTCGTGCGAGAGAGAGAGAGAGAGAGTAGTGGTGAGGAGAGGCTTGCGAAGAGCACAGGGGAGGGGAGGGGAGGATTGAAGGAAGGTACGGCATGACACGCTTTGAAACTGCCAACTGAACTGAAACTGAAAAGCGTATTTCGTCTTTAAAATATACTCTAGCTTTTTTTTTTTTTTTTTTTTTTTTACGTAAGGTTCCTTTACGTAAACAATCTTTGGACGTTGACGGGGATCTCCTTCCTCCGCTAAGGTTCAAATGTTCAGTGGGAACACCTCAAATTTTGCTGAAAAGAATTGTGTAGGTCATCCCTACATTGGAATGTGGGCATTTCCTTGTTTCGTAAAAATAATCGCGAACACAAACATTACTCACACAGCAGCATAAAATACTATACTGTTAAAACAGAACTTCACCACATAGCACGCTCATAGCCAACCATAATTCCGAATAATATCATTCTCTGTATTGAAACATGTTGAAAATGGGAGGAGGCGCCTATCTGGGACAGATTATCTTGTCCCAAATAGGCGCCTCTCCCCTGCTTTGAACAAATCAGGACGCAGAATGATATTACTCGGAACGATGGTTGGCTATGAGCGTGCTATGTGGTGAAGTTCTGTTTTAACAGTGTACGACGGCTCTCACTGTCGGAGTATGTACCAACATGGAAGCAATACTTTTTCCCTCTTTTACAGACAACGCGATATAAACCCTGTTCCTACACTCTAAAAACTTCACTTCACTGAACTGAACTTCACCGCATAGCACGCTTCGCGCCAACCATTGCCACGAATGATAAGGTTATCGCTTTTGATTCGAAGAGAGAGGGGGGCGTACGACTTTTTGTGTGAATTTGGGTATATGATAATTGACACAAAAAGGCGTACGCCCCCCTCTTTCCTCGAATCAGAAGCGATAATCCTGCACTCTTAAAAATGAACTTCACCGCATAGCATGCTCCTAGCCAACCATCATCTCGAATGCTGTCGTTATCTGCCCTGATTTGTTGAACACGGGAGGCGTAAGCCATTTTTGTGGCACTTATGCTGTTCATAGCTGTCACAAAAAAGGCGTACACCTCCCGTGTTCAACACTATAGGAGCTATAGGAGCGTGCTATGCGGTGAAGTTCATTTCTAATAATTTTTAATTTTTTTAATAATTGGGTGTTTACGTCGCGAGACAACTCAGATCATGAGCGACGCCACAGCGGTCGGTCTGTGGATTGCTTTTGCCCACCTGAGGGTTCATTTCTAAGAGTGTATCATTCGTGGCAATGGTTGACGCAGAGCGTGCTATGCGGTGATGTTCTGTTTTTGGAATGTACGAGTACATGTGCTTTCCTAAACATTGGAGGTATGTTCCGTTTTCGCAGGCGGAATATATTCCAGGCGGACATTCCATCGAAGATAGTACGTCACTATATACTAGATGGCGAACTACCTAAACCTCTTCAATTAACTTTTTAATAAGAGCTTTTCGGGGGAAATATGAGGTAGCAGAATTGCAGCCAGTCATTATTTAAAGATACGCTCTTTTTTTAAGTACCTTGAAAACTGTAAGACGTCCATCACAAACTTCTGCTGCGCAAATTAGCCTAACACAGAATCGAGCCCATCAAAAGACGTTCGACGTCGGTGTGGATTATCGGGCCGCAAAGCTTTAAATAATGACCTGCTCCATTGCTGCTATTTCGCACGAAAACACCTAGTTTAAAAGTTAACGAACTCACGTTGGTGAAGAACGAAGCTTGAGCATGGGCGGTGGGGGGGGGGCGTATATGTTTATTCACACAAAAGGAGATGTCAGCCAGGGAAGTGCCGGCTTGCTACTCGGCGGTGGGCGGTGGGATTTCGTCCACCAGCTTGTCTTTGCCTGCGTCTACACTCTTAAAAATGAATTTTATCGCATAGCACGCTCCTAGCCAACCATCATCTCGAATGATATAGCTATCTGCCCTGATTTGTTGTAAACGGGGGGCGTACGCCTTTTCTGTGACAATTATGAAAAGCATAAGTGTCACAAAAATGGCGTACGCCTACAGGTTTCAATAAATCATGGCAGATAGCGATATCATTCAAAATGACGGTTGGCTAGGAGCGTGCTATGCGGTGGAGTTCATTTTTAAGAGTGTAGGCCATTTTATCAGCAACGTTGGTACTTCGTCGTCTATTGGTTACATACTCTTTTCAACTCTTTCGGCAGAATATTCCCGTGCCCGTTGGGCCACGGCATCTACAGTGCTCGCATCTCTTCTTTTACAAAAGAGAGAGAGAGAGAGAGAAATCTAACGAATAAAAGACACCCTGTATATTCATTGCCCAGGCAGACAACCGTCTTCGATGACCCACATGTCTTTGACGTCAACCTACCAATTACGTTCGCGTATCACAAAGCCGCGTCCTCTAACGTGTCTGACGGAAAGAGCACGCGACGTACAATACAACCGAAGTCAAGGAAAGACACCTGTACTTCACCATGACGACATAAACACGCACCGGTCTGAGCCAAAACAGGAAGGGGACCTCACACCCTCCGTGACATGCAAGGTTTTTCCTTTTCCCGTTGGCCCGGTGAATGCCAACAGTGGGCCGGACCTTGTATTGTCCTGGTCACCTTCGAAATATTGATCCTCTTCTTCTTTGCGTCGCACGAGTCGATAATAGTCGCGTCAGCATTGAAAAGATGCATCGATTCCTGCATATCGCGTGCTGTCCAGAACGTTCGAAGTCGTTTGCTCGAGTGCTGCATGGTCACCGTATTCCTGTTTGGAGTTCGTCTTATACAGTCGAAAGGACAGCAATTATGGGGGGAGCAATTTGCTCAATAACGCTCGGGTGTCTTTAGAGTACAAAGTCTTCGTGTGGGTATCATTCGAATCGAACGCCTTATTATACTAACATATAGTGTGGTCGAGGAGACGGAAATGGCATTAGTTGTCCTGAAGGTCGTGCTGAAATCTGGGAGGAGCGGGTTCGAGTCCTACCACCGGCTACCACCTGGTTTTACGGCATACTTTCCAGGCGAATGTCGGTACCGTTTCCCATGAAGTCTGCCTAGGACGCACACTAACCTGCACGAAAAGCCTGATCATGTCCCCCCACTACTTCCTGCTGTCCTCTCTCTCTCTATCTCTCTCTCTCTCTCCACATCTGTACGGCGCTCACAGCCACACTTGCCTCGCGGTGCTATAGCCCGGAATTTAAAGCCTTATAAAGATGAAACTCTCCAATCATCATCATAAGAATAATGCTAATGATAATTCGGGGTTGGTAATTCGTGAGAGGGTGTTGGTGTTTGTATGACACTGCAACTACTCTCTAAAAACTGCGGGGGGGGGGGGGGAGAGGGGTGATGGCAAAATCGGCTCGCCGTTGCTGGCCACACAGAAGTGGTCGTCGTCATGACTATAGCCAAAAAGAAGAAGAAAAAAAAGAAGGACGGACGGATGGAGGTTAGAGGATGAAGGGCGGAGATGCGTAGAGGGTGCGTGAGTTCGTCGGAGAGAGCAAAGTATTAGATGGGTCGTTGAGCAAGACCTGCCTTCTGCAGTAAGAGAATAACGGCCGTATTCTCAAACGATCCTCGACTAGCCATCCCGCCTCGATTCCATGAGTGAAGGAAACGAGTATTCCTTCACTTGAGGGACCACTGGGTTTCAAGGAAGCACCGGCGCTGCCACGTAGTGGCCGAGGAAAGCGTGCGGGACTTCCTTCGCTTGGGTCGATTTATGAAACGGAAACAGGTCTCGAGAAGCAGTTCGAGTGTGAGGTCAAGTCGAGGGTCGTTTAAGAATATGGCCATAAGGTTTCTTGCTGAACTTCACCGCATAGCACGGTCTGCGCCAACCATTGCCACGAATGAGAGGGTTGATAGGAGAGAGGGAGGCGTACGGCTTTTTGTGTCAATTTGGATAAATGATAACGGACACAAAAAGGCGTACGCCTCCCTCTCTCCTCGAATCAGAAGCTAAAACGCTATCATTCGTGGCAATGGTTGGCGCAGAGCGTGCTATGCGGTGAAGTTCAGTTTTTAGAGTGTAGAAAAGTTACATAATGTCGAAGCGTTGTGACAGTTAAAGACGCTGAGGATGCGGGTTAAAAATTGATAGAATGCCGCTGGCGAGGAACAAATATGGGTTTTTGCCCTTGCGCGAGCCTGAATACCTTGTGATACCGATATCGACCTAACCCTATTATGCTGCGAACATTATCTCACGAGGACATCTCATGGGACGGCTGTAGTTGGTTCTAGAGGATGTCACACTTTGCTGATTATTCCATGATACTTCGTACACATGTGATTATATATAGAGTCCTGTGTTTTAGAGATAAACCTCTAAAACTGGTTTCCACCTCAAAGTTTGCATAATCACCACTTGATATAAAACCCGGAAGACCCCGAAAACACAGGCACTTTCTCCGTCATCTTTCTTGTTTCTTATTTTTCTAAAAGGAGTAGCAAGTCGACAGGCTCAGGTGAACAACAGATACTTCGCAGTCGGCTCGGCGTCACGTCACATCGTGTGTGACTTGCTTTCGTTTTCTAGATTTCTTTTTTCTTTTTTTTTCTGTCGAAAACAAGCCTGCTTTATCAGACTATATCACCCGATTTTACCCGGTTTTACAGCTTCAAATATACAACCCAATTTTTTTCCTCGATTTTGAAAAATCCGGAATGCCTGTAAGTGTATCTCGCATAAGACTTTTTTTTATGGTGATGACCTCAGCGATTCTTTTTTTTTTTTAAGTATTGTCACTAACCGCCTTGAGACTCCGATGCAGCGCTTCAAGAGAATTCGTCAACGAGACTTATTATGTGATGCACATTGATCAAAATGCGTATCTCCACACACCTCTCCATATCTCCACGTATACCGTAAAGTGGTTCGTGACATTAGCGCAAGCTATGGTTGTGTACATACATCACGTTGGCATTGATTTTTTTCTTCTCTTGCCAACGGCGACTGTTCGTGCCTGGTTTCGAATAACAGAAACATGGGTACGTGGAAACAACAGCCACTTGGAGGTCAAGGCCTCTATCCGGACGTCTGGCTCATTCATCTGGGTGAACAGTTATCGACTGGCGCTTTAACGGAAGCAATTTTGCTTCTTTTGTTTTTCTTCTTTTTTTTTCATTGGAATCGCTTATAGGCATGCAACAATACATACTTCATGCTAGTTTCCTAGAAACCTGTTCGGAACAAAGGGGATACGTATCGACAGATTCTGTTCGCAGGAATTGTTTTTAATGCCCTGGCCTGTTTTCTTCTCTCTCTCTGATTTTTTTTCTTTTTTTTTTTACATTTTGCAATTGCGGTGCTTCAGTAGGCTATTTTTGACTACTCTTGGCTACTGCGCACGAGAGAGGGTAAAGTTTGAGGAAACCACGTGACAAACTGTCTGTCCAATCGCGAGGCAGCAATAAGGGGATATTCGTAGAGAGGCATGGGTCCACAGAAGAAACCTTGCGCGCCTAAGTTTGAACTGGTACCCCCTTTCATTTTTTGGAAGATGGACCAATGAGGTCGCCCGAGGACAGTAGGGGAAAGAGGGAAACTGGGGAGCTGCGCAGATAGCTTAGCTACCTGCACAGCCGTATCATCCAGCTACTGTAGTTTTTGTTGTTGTTCTCTCCTTTCCGCGTTCTGTGTTAACACAAGCCACTGCCATCCTACCACAACGCCAAAAGGGGAACGTCGAAATTTGCGTCAAGTACGGCAAACACAAAGGATAAAAAGATAAAAGACTGAAACTGTATACTGTTTGTTAACGTATACAAGCTTTCGTGCGGTGGACTGCAGGATTTCATCGGGATTTCATTTCAGCATGATGAAATGCAGTCCGCTGCACGAAAGCTTCTACGATAGTTTTCTCATTGTTCGTATCTTTTTATCACAAAGGAAACACAAAAATTTTAGGGGGAGTTGGCCTTTGAATTTACCTTGGTGACTTTTAATTCAATTAATTAATTAGTTAATATTATTTTAACCCTAGAACACACCGTAACAGCAAGAAGTAAATTCTACGTCAAAAAATTTTCATGAACGGAACGAGAAAGGTGTTTTCCAACTAGATATTTCAGTGGAAATTAACCAAAATTTATCGCTAATTACTTTCCACTTGTGCTCCTCATCAATACTGGGGCCAACCCGAACCCAACAAAAAATATCGTGACCGATTAGCGCAGCTCACTAACGAAGCTAAGGGCGGCTCCATTCGGACTCTAAAACACGAAAGTAAAAAAGAATGCGGCTTTGACCTCCGATGCCGAAAGTAATTAGCGTTGTAGCTGATGTCACGTCTTCCGTGGCACGTCTGCACACGCATAGTTGGTGGATGAGTCGCGCCCTTGGTCCACTTCACGTTCCCAAAACACGATAGACGGTCACACTAAATAGCTGGGTTCCAATAAACAAATTAAAGGCTTCTAAGCTTGTCGTATAGAGAATGTAGACATAAAACACTCTCGTGTTTCTCGTTGCCGCTGCCGTCCCAACTGGGGGATACATGCAGGGTGGTTGTCATCGTTTATTGTTAACTATACCAGCATCATTCATTATTTCGTTGGTAGTGGACGTGCTGTAACGCGCGTCAGAACAACTGTATATACCGGGATACTGGTTAAACCTTTGCTCCCTTTTTGTTTCAATAATGCGCAACAAAAGGAGTGCACCAGAAGGGCTCAAGGAACGTGCATGGGCTACACCCACTCTACCGCTTTCTTGTTTCCTGTTTTCTGTTTGTTTGTTTGTTCTATTTTTCGTAGCTAACCCTTTTTTTTCACCCACAAACGCGTTTTGGAGTAGCCAGTTCTGACTGGGTCGGGACTAACCTCTCCATATTTTTCTTTCTTTTTCCAATCTAATCCAATCCAACGTGCATGTGCTTCTCTTTTTCCTAGCTCATCTTTTTTATTTTATTTTTTTTCACCCACAAACGCGTTTTGGCGTAGCCAGTTCTGACTGGGTCGGGACAAACCTCTCCATATTTTTCTTTCTTTTTCCAATCCAATCCAATCCAAGATTTGAAAGGTGAAGGAACTTCCGTTCTACGCGAGTGATGCCATATGAATGTCGTTATGGTCGCGTATCGTATATTCGTCGACGTTTTTCCATTGCGCAAGATTGATTAATTAATTAGATAATACTAATTAACTTTTATTTTTAATTTCGTGTTAGCACCGCGAAGCAACTGTGCCTATGAGCGGCGTACAGACGTGGACAGGTGGAGAGAGGACAGCAGGAAGGAGTGGGGGAAAAGTGCGTCCTGGGCCGACTTCAGGGGGAACTGTGCCGACATTCGTCTGGAAAGTCATCGGAAACGCCAGGGAAAACCTCAGACAGCTCAGCCGGTGACAGGATTCCAACTCGTGTCACCTCCCAGTCTCGGCGTTGAATGCGATCATCTTAACCACTCTGCCACGGGAGAGCTGGTAATACTAATTAACAATCATTTAAAATGTTGGTTTACGACCCGAGGTGACAACTGGAAAGTTGTCGAGACCGACCGAGAGGTTTTTCCCGTTCACGATAACTGTATCGATGAGCCAACGATAACCGTAAGCAAGTTTTAGTGAGTAGTTTTCATTGAAACGGTTAACGAACGGTATCGCGGAGGGCGAATGAGGAAGAGGGAGGGAAGTTGAATGTAAACGATTCAGTTAAAGTTAGTTAAGTTAGTTTGAGTTAATTTTGTTCATTTATAGTTTTAGTTAACCGTACGGTACGATACGGAGTACGTTCAAACGGTTCGTGAACGGTTTTTATCCGTTACCCAACCAGAGGATTCCATTCTGACTCACTCCCCCTTCTCATTGGCCCTCCGAGATATCGTTCGCAAACACTTTTTGAGTGTAGACGTCTCATAGACGTAACAGAGTCAACCCATTTCTTCACTCTCTGCACCCTTAGAAAACCAATATACAGACACGACGTATAGCCCTGTCGGTTTCGATTATATCGGAAGTAACCTGCAGACACAGGGCGTTTTACTATAAATGACCTATCGGTTTACCTCTACGACTGTAACCGGATACGGGAGGTCTTATTTGATAAGACCGCCCACAAGGACTAATCAGGAAGATCTTCCGTGTTGTAGACGTGGAATGGACTATTAAGAGTTCCATTACATCCTCTGGCAGACCGCGGCAGTTCACTGAACTCATTAGCCGGTCTGTCCACTTGCGAAATGTCATCAACCTTGAACTGGTGGCTATCGCGTGTGTCGTAAAGTGACCTTCGGTCAACCGTGTCGATACCATTCACAATTCACCAGCTTTCGATCGGAAATTGGAATGCTCGAGCTACGACACTGTTTTTTTCCCTATTCCTCGAACATCACCGCTTTTCAGACTACGACTATTTTATTAAAGTAATCGCAGAAACGAAGCATACGATACTGATGGAAGTTCGTGCTGTGGTGGGGACTTGTGCCTCTGGTCGAACAGACTGCTAGGGGTACTACTCCATGGTTACACAGTCTAGAACTTCATCGCATAGCACGCTCATATAACCAGCCACGTTTCAGAACGATATCGCTTTGTCTCCTTATTTGTTCAAAACTAGAGGCGTGCGCCTTTTTGTGACAATTAACGTAATTTTTATAAGCGTCACAAAAAGTCGTACGCCTCCTGTTTTCAACAAACGATGTCATTCATGATAATGGCTGGCTACAGGACCATCATCCCGAACGACACAGTTCTCTTCCCTGATTTGTTGAAATTGACAGGGCGTACGCCTTTTTGTGACATTTATGGAGTTACGTTAATTGTCACAAAAAGGACGTACGTACGACGCTTTCCACAAATCAGGAGTGATAACGGAATCATTCTGATCAGCGGTTGGCCTTCATGGTGTTATGCGGTGAAGTTCTTTTTTAAGAGTGGGCAACTGCAGCTCCATCTTTTTTTTTATTCCGCGTTTGTACCGCGAAGCAACTGTGGCTATGAGCGCCGTATAGACGGGGACAGATGGAGAGAGGACAAGGTGAAGGAGTGGGAGACAGGGGGGTTAGTATGCGTCCTGGGCAGACTTCAGGGGGAACTGTGTCGACTTTCGTCTGGAAAGTCCACCGGAAAACCCCAGACAGCGCAACCGGTGCGGGGTTTCGAACCCACCCCACCTCTCAGCCTCGGTGTGGAGAGCGGTCGTCCTAACCACGATGCCAAGGAGACTTGGTGCAGCTCCATCTGAAGATAACGCCAGTTACAGTAGCATTCACCGTCCTATTATTACTTGCAGCCCACAGCAAGGTACGTGGCATTTAAAATAATGTACTATACCACGTTTTAATTAATTGAACCATGTTTATTTTCCGTTACATATAGAATTTCTTTCGATACAAGCTGCCACTCTTAGAAATTAACTTCACCGCATAGCACGCTCCTAACCAACTGTCATCTCGAATGATATCGTTATCTGCCCTGATTTGTTGAGAACCGGAGGCGTAAGCCTTTTTTGCGACATTTATGCTGTTCATAATTGTCACAAAAAGGAGTACGCCTCCCGTTTTCAACAAATCGGGGCAGATAACGATATCATTCGAGATGATGGTTGGCTATGAGCGTGCTATGCGGTGAAGTTCATTTTTAAGAGTGTGGCACGAACAGAAGAGGGGACGAACAGAACAAACACATTTACTAAAACTGAAGTAGAGAATGAAAAGAAGGGGGAAAAAAAGTCAGTTTGCCGCATTACTTGTTCCTACCCCTCTCTCACCGTTTCTCTCACAAATTTCTGCAGTTGTTCAGTTGATCGCCTACTTCTCAGCTAACGTGATCTCGAATTCCATGTCCGTATCCCTCCAAGAATAAAACCGCGCAATACATTCTCTAAATTATTAAAAATTTATTTCATATTTCCTTTCTGTGGTGTAGGTTTCCGGCTCCAAAATGCAGAAGGGAAGAATGTCCAAAGTTGAGTCCAGGATTGGATTGGATCGGATTTTAAAAATATAATATGGAGTTGAATCTATAGTCCTGACTGCGAGTCACTTGGTTTTATTAGGGTACAAGCTTTCGCGTAGCAGACGACACTTCATCATGTGCCGGATGAAGTGTCGCCTGTTACACAAAAGCTCATAAATGGAGTGAGGCTTCAGCTGTTTTCCTACCATTAGTCCTAAATTCCATCTGTGTTACGGCTTATCACTAACGTGCTAACCATGACTGTTCCGTCTGTACTTTAATTGTATTAGTTTCTAAATGTGACTAAACTAAGGCTTGTTATTCCATATAACGCTCTGTTGCTATCACGTGTTCTTTACGTTGCAGTATCTGTTGCGCCCTAGTTTCAGTAGAACAAGTGGGAAACGTTGACGCTCATCAAACCAACGGAGCGTTGCGTTTGGCCTGTAGATGCTGCATTTCTGTGGGGCTTCCCTGCTCAGCGGTGAAGCCGACCACTGGCAAAATAATAACGGTGATGAATGACACTTTGTTGGCAAAAGCAACGCCTGTTTCAAACTAGTCTAATTAGCTAACGAGTTAAGACCGGAAGGAACGTAAGACAATTGTATAGTGGCATTGTACGTATTGTGTATAAGCCTTTTTTTAGATACAAGTTAGTGAATGAAAACTGTCCGGTCTACAATAGCGAGGCTGAAAGATGTTCAGAATACTTCAATACGGCTTGGTCCTTTGTTTGCAGCAAGGACACATGAAGCAAGTACAATACTTCCTTCTGTTTAGCGGGTTATAAACTTTGAAGCATATCATGACGTCACAAAAAAGTCTCCGTGTATTTTTTTTTTTCACTGCTCAAAACATGTGTCCGTCTCTGTGCTCTAGTGATGATATTTCACTCTTAATACATAAGGCTTGGGGAAAAGTTTATTTTGCAGAACATTATGGCTGACTAGCATATCAGCGCCACTAAAGGGGCGATGTATTTTATCCCCCAACACTTGAGATAATTTCGGAGTTGAGATATACTTGGCATATCTTGTACCAGTAGGGGAAAGAGAGGCACAGCGTAAGAAATCTCTTTTGGGCTTCTTGGTGATGTCATCATCACACCATGCTGAATGTTCATCGAGCAGGTCTAGGTGCGTGTGTGGACGAAATTTCATGTCGGTGCACGGGGTTGTTGGATTGGATTGGAAAAATAAATAAAAATATGGAGAGGGTTGTTGGATGTTAGTAAGTAAATAACCTTTTTCACTACTGTTACTAAAATGGTGCACAATCACATATTAATTTGCAAGTTACGAAACAAATTATAGCTGCGCTGAATTGTGATTGGTAACTTCAAGCACCGATTGTGCTGTACAGATCTAATGGCAGGAATTTTCACTTTTTCAGCTATATCAAACATGAAGTACTTTGATTGATGGACAACCTGCGAGGGGCAAAGTGAAAAGGGGAAAGTCGTCGCTGTTTTTGTTCCCACTGACTCTGACAAGAACTATATAGATATATTAACAAAAATGGATATTTATTGTTGACGTGTCCCTGTATGACAGATGGCTTCGAACTTGGGTAGATTGTGGCGTGCAAGACAACAACATTTTACGACTTATCATTAGGTGCTTTTCAAATAAAGTATTTATTCTCTCTGTAAAAGAGGATGTACACACTTTCCACTTTGCCCCACAGTCTTTTGCGCTTAGCCCTCCCCATTCCAGTCTAAAAACCGAACTTCACCGCATAGCACACTCTGCGCCAGCCATTGCCACGAATGATAGGGTTATCGCTCCTGATAAGAAAAGAGAGGGGGCAGTACGCCTTTTTGTGTCAATTTGGATACATGATAATTGAAGAAAAAATGCGTATACGCCTCCCCCTCTCCTCCAATCAGAAGCGATAACCCTATCAATCGTGGCAATGGTTGGCGCACAGCGTGCTCTGCGGTGAAGCTCTGTTTTGAGAGTGTGGGGCAAAGTGAGAAATTTTGGTTACTTTGCGACATATTTTTTCTTATAAAATATCTCTAATAACCAGCACTATGGCACACTAATGGTGTTTTGCCAAAAGATCAAAGTACCTGTTCAGTGTAGAATTTTGAACGTTAGTATAACCGCTTTGCTCCGCCTTCCCCTATCATTTACCTTCTTGTGGTACCCTCTAAAAAAAAGAACTTCACCGCATAACACGATGTGCGCCAACCATTGCCACGAATTATAGGGTTATCGCTTCTGATTCGAGGAGAGGGGGAGGCGTACGCCTTTTTGTGGCAATTTGGACATATGATAATTGTCACAAAAAAGCGTACTCCCTCCACTCTCCTCGAATCAGAAACGATAACGCTACCATTCGTGGCAATGGTTGGCGCACAGCGTGCTATGCGGTGAAGTTCTTTTTTATAGTATACCTGGTATGTCCGGCTGTGTTGCATGTATCACTGATTTTCGATGCGAAAAAAAATTGAACTTTTTCAGCGTGTCATACTTCAAACTATGACTACAGTGCAAACACAGTCCACAAACAAACAAAAAATGGCCAGCCCAGTTTGCTTCGCGTGCGTCTATCACTGAAAATATACCTATAATAAAGTAAATCTACAGTTTCAGAATCATTTGGCCACAACGTAAAAACAAAAACAAAGAAGAGCTACCGGGTACTTACATTGCAAACGTGTACGACCTGTGCACCGCTTAATCCACACCGTTGGCACGACACTCAAAAGGTACCGGTAAATGTCCTCGTCCACTTACAACTGAAAGCAGCGCTCATTCCAGCGCAAGTGTTGTTGCACGTAGACACTCAGAGAACACATTACGGCTTTGAAGCACGTCCGCGCGCCCCGTCGTCAACCATCGACTGAAAAGGAACCTGTGAAGCACTTCAGCGACGTGTTCTTCAGCAGCGGGCACGGCTTTCGAAACTCTCGAGTCACTGGTCCACGCGAACCCGCTTCATAAGCGGGTCAACAAATTTGGTTGCTAGGCGACGCGAAGACGCCACGAGGTGGGAAGCGCAACTACAGCGGCAGAAATTGTTTTTGCTGATCTCGACAGAGGTCGCCTCGATGACGAATTGTTTGAATTGTTGGCTGTCATTTGTACGGAGTATAGGTCCGCTCTGTGTACCTATTATCGACTGATGGGAAATTACTTGTTTTGTGTTGAAATGGTATTCTCACATTCATACTGAGGAGAAGAGTTTTAATGTTCCCTCGCGCAATGTTAATATTGTGCAAAACTCTATTTTTTTTAATTCTCCGATTTTTTCGTTCGCAAGAGGTTGTTTCCATTTAATCGTTTAGTTTTTGACTTAATTGACTATGAAGCCTTCGGCTCGTAAATCATAAAACTAATATAATTCGACAGATTGCCTATGTTGGATTATTTCTTTTTTTTTTCTTTTTTTTTTTTTCCGCCCGCCACCGCATGGCTTTGATCAGGTCACAAGTATACAATACTTCTCTCAATACAGTACTTCTTCTGTGCATCATTATAAAACCTCGTTAAAAATAAGTGTCGTTCATTAAAAAATTCAACACTTTTTACGAGTTTGAAGGTGGAATAATTAAATGTGCTCACAGGGAAGCTTACTGGAATCAGTCGTCGTCTTTTGTACTGCTGTTAATGAACACTGACAACGATGAACGTCTGAAGTTCGCCATTTGCTATTGAACATTGTCATTTGGTAACCAGATTCATTGTACGTTGTTACTGTTCCATGAATTGCTAATGCTGAACATGAGAGAACTGGCTAACCTTTTCAGTGACTTTCATCTTTCATCAATTCCTAATGCGTCTACGGAAATTTATTCGACTTACGTTGAAATGTTTAAGCCAAAAGAAAAACCAGATATATTGAGTCTAGCTCGAAAAAAAAAAACTTCTTTTTTTTTTCATTTACCCTTAGGTTATCTTTTTACCTAGAATCAAATCCCCGTGTATTCATATTCGGCGAGGAAGCTCAATTCCTTATAAGGAGAATCCTGTGAACTCACATAGCACATAGAGTTTCTTTACCCCCGAAGAAAAAAAAATTCACGCGTCTAATATTAAAGAGGAACGAAAGTGAAAAAAATTCTCGTGGAATCAAAGACACCGTTACCATGACAACAACACGAAAGGAACGGGAGACATCCGTCCGTTACCTATTTCGTGTTTTATGCTCGATAGAAAAAACGCAATGTACGCTTTCCCTCTCTCTCTCTCTCCCCTTCTCAATAAGCGCGACAATACGGAGCGCTCTCTCATTGGTCTCCGCAGAACGATTTGTCCAATCATCGCGGGAGTTCGTTTGAGGGGAACCAATCAGAGGCCTCTCTCTGCATGGTCGGCCCTCTTAAGGGGGTAAGGAAGAAGGAATGCGTATCTCGCGTTTTTTTTTCTTTTTTTAATTGTTTCTCGATCAGAAATCAGAACGACGCCACCGACGGATCTCGTTCCTTTTGGGTTGGGATCAAGGTAACGGGTCCTTTATTTCGCGAGAAGAAATTTTCGCACTTTAGTGCCCCCTATAAATTATTTCAGCCACCCTACCAGACGCGCACAGTGCGCAAAAAGTCAAAATGCGTGTCTATAAAAAAAAATAATAATAATGCAAGACGCAATTGGAGCAACAGCCAGGCAACACTGTACCGTTTTGGCAGAAGGCAGTGAACGGAAGGAAGCCAGCGAGCAGAAAGAATCACCCATAAGTCACGTCCTTCTACTAAATCACCGCCGTTCGATCCGCGAAGGCTATGCACAGGCTGCAGGACAGCCACTCATCCATGCGAAGGCGCTTATGCATGGGTCCATGTAGCGACCTTGAACTTTACCTGTATGCCTTGCGTGTTCTGTCCACATGGTACGTATAATCAGCGTGTTGAGTGATCATCTTGCATGCCCCGCACGCAAAAAATGCACGCCAATATATATGCATGAATGTGCTTCGAAGAATGAATGATCGATTAATTTTTCTAAACGATGAGGGAGGGTCCCAATGTGGAGGATGCTACTGAGGGAGGCTTGCGGTGTGATCTGCGGGACGATCCGAATCCGAGAGAAAGAGAGACTGCGCGCCTTCTCCCTCTCCCGTACCTCCATCATCTTTCTCGTCCCCTCTTTCACCCTTCCCTTTCCCCAACCCCCTTGGTGTACAGAACCACTAGTCCTCCTGGGCTCCGATCTTGAACTGTGACGTAGAAAGCGGTATCGTTATATGTATTTAAAGTTCGCGCGCTCCAAAGCCGTTTTGATAGGCTCGCGCAAGAGCTCGTGGCGAATCACGGGCGATGTGGGGATAAGTCGAAGTTGAGTATCGGGCTCCTCATCAAGCTGACTGCATCGCATCGTTCCCTAAACACGTTCATCCCCATCGTTCCCCACGGCACGATCTGGGAGCTGACAAGGTTGGCCAACTGAGCGACAGCCGAGAGAACGCTCACTGGAGAATTTAAAATGAGAATTTTTCTATTCATTGTTTTATGATTTCACTTGCGTTTTTACTTTCAGTTTCCTTTGATATGCGTGTTTTTCTTGTTATTATTATTTTTTTGCGTCGAAGATAAGAATATTTATGGGAATAAAATAACTTACCTGTTATGTGTGAACAACATTTGTGTAGATTCTTCCCTAATTTGTTTTTTGCCTTCCCATTGAGGCGCGATCTTTTTAGACAGTGCTTTTGGTGGCGGGGGGGGGGGGGGTGCTTCGCACATAATACTGCATAATACGCCATACTGAGGCTGTTGTCCCAGGTTGCGTCACGACGAGCCTCAGTTGTACAAGTAATATATATAAATCAGACATAAAATCAGACATAAATATATAATATATCAGATATAATATCAGATATCAATGAATATAAATATCAGATATAGCGAAAATCATCTTATTTCATTACTGGCCTTTATCTAATCTAACCTACTTTACAGAATGCACTGAAGACCAGACGTTTATTTTGCTCTCGTTCCGCAATTATTGTTATTACTTTTTTCTTTTTTTTTTGCACACGTGTGCCATCCTTTACTATACATGGTGATCCTAATTTATTTTCGGCAGAGGACCGTGATGGCGTGCAACGTGCAGTTGACCTCACAACAGACGACGTTTCATGCGTCGGCGATGTCACTTTGAACGTCATGTGCCTCCCGTTTTGATGGGGCTCTCGCGTGAGACCCGACTTAGCTAAAACAAACGGCTGCATGCGAGTCGTATTCGTGTATGAGACTATTTGTAAATACGGTACAGGTACTCTTATAGGCGAGGTGAACGGACAAATGCCGTGCTGGAGGCTTGTTGCGTCGAACCACGTGGTCGTGTTAGCAAGGATATTGTGTCGGTATAGGCGCTGTGAGATCATTGGCTGCAACATGCAACAGGAAATTAGTGACGAAATCAAAATGAAAGAGAGAGAGAGAAAGAGCTGTGACAGCTGTCTGAACATTTCTTCATGAGCCGTTTCTCTTCGTGTTTGTCCGTCTCTGCGCGCTAATTTGCTGCTTTGATTTCGTCACTGATTCTCCTCGCCCACACTGCAGCCAATCAAATCTTCCTTCCCAGACGAGACCCGACCTGGGGCATGAAGTGCCCTAAATTCAATATTTATTCACGTGCCTTCATTGAAATAGTCCACGAATTATTAATGGCGCGCGAGGTGTCCCAGGAAGATCGCTGTCGTCAGTCTGTAGTACTCGATTAAATATTGTAGCGGGCTGACAAAGAGTGTCCATGTATCGACAAAAGCGACATTCCCCGGGATATTCCAGCTGCAGACGCGAATAACATAATCGCTTTCTGCTGCAACGTGAGCGTGAGCGCTCAACGTCACTTCTTTTCGTGCTCTTCTAACCGCGGCGAACATCCTGCGGCTCAGTCACAGTATATTTCGTAGCAGACGATAGCAGGGCAGACGACGCAGCAGGCGACAGGGCGTCGTCTGCTATGTGCGCAGTGCGTTGATATACCGGCACCGTGCGAATGCCCAACACGACACGCGGCGGAACTTCTTCTCGTGAACTTCTCTCTCTCTCTCTTTCCCTTTTTCTTCTGCTAAAATATTCCATGGGGATGTCGATCGTGTGTGTAACCGAAGCGCCTGCCACGTTCCAAAAAATTCTTAACCATCATATTCTTCCACGAATCATACTTGCTCTCTTTCCTTATGTGGTGGTACCCCACGGGTTACCCATCATGATCGTCATCATTGCTGCCGTAATGCTTAGCCGATTATGATAACCTAATGACAACCAAACGTACTATCGCTCACACGTCGGTGAATAATGAGGCAAAAACGAAGCTAATGATGCATAACATCCAGTTTCTGTTGCGGGTGCGCTGCAACGTTGGCCCTTTCGAGCTCTACGCCGGTATACGCAAATAAAATGGGAACCCGCGTAACCATTTTTCAGACACCGACACCGTGCCAGGGACGAGTCTTGACTTTGATATTTCTGGCCTGCCTTGTCTCAGTGCCGATGACAGCGACACAATACAAGCAGACGTACTTAGTCACTGACATGTCGGCTTCCTGCCAAAACGCTTGTGTCTTTTGACAGCTTGGTTAATAGCTTACACTAACTGCTGCCTGCAGTTGGCCACCTTTGTCTTCAGTTTTGCGTCGTGTACGTTTATAGACGACGTTGCTTTCTCTCTCTCTCTCGCGTCTGTACAGGCGTGACTCACCTTGCAAGTGAGTAGCGTCTTTGAAATTTTTGGGACTGCCTCTGCAGGCTAGCTCAGCGAATTAAAGTTGAATTTGTTTTGCGTATATTTCCTTCGCTTTTGTTTCTTGTCATCGAACCATGGGAAGAATGAAGCGAAACTGCAGCAGTTTGTAAACATTGTTCTAAATCTGCAAAGTATTCGATATATTCGCCTGCATCGCGTGCTATGGAAAGAGTGGAGCGGAGTTGTAGAGCGGTAACTGCTTCCGCGCATCTCCATTTTCCTGTGAGGCAAATACTGGCTGACCTCTCTCAACACTGAAAAAGAAGAAGACGAACTGCCTGCGGCTAACACATGGTTAAATGATTGAAATGCTCTAATCGTGGAAAATGAAGAAGAACTTCACAGTAAAACGATGAGAGTAGCATTTTTGACGTGCTTTTTTCTTACGTACTTTAGCACTAGCATTCTTTTTCTTTTTTTACATCGGTAATATCACCCGCTCCTCCTGCAAAATGAAAAACGAAAAAAAGAAGAAGAAAAAGAAAACGTCGCGTGCAAATTACATCACTGTTTACAGAGGTTCCAGCAAAGCTAGAGACCAGCATAGTTCAGACAATGAAGATGAATTTTCAATGACAGAACGGACAGAACATAATACAGGCTCAATTTCTTGAGTGAAAACATGACTATGAATCATCCTAACAGTGGCACATACAGGGTTCCTATGTAGAACACGCATAAATTCTATCGCATTCACTACATGTCATTTGAAGAAAACAGCACTGCAAAGCAACTTCTACCACGAAAAGGAAGACGTTCACAACTAAATTTTTGCTGTTCTTGAGGCTCAATAGATTGTATTTGTAATAAAGATGCATGACAGAAAGACACCCCTGGAAAATTGAGAACAATTTTTGGTGGGTTTGATTCCCTTTGAGAACAACCCCTAGGGGCATATTAAGGTTATGAATCTTGGGGGAGGAAACCAGAAAAAAAAGAGCTGTTTCGCTGGAGGTGATGAACGTTTTGCTGACCTAATGACAATAATAATTAAATTATAAATGATGAATAATAATAATGGTACCGTGATGTTACATGTAAGGTACGTCTGCGCAGTGTGGCGACATTATGAATGATGATGCCCGGCGGGCTCATTCAGGACGTGGCCAATATCTTCACAACGAGGAAGGTGTACGACATCTTCCTTCTTTTTTTTTTTTTTTCAAAGTTGCGGTCAAAACCTCGGAACAACGTTTGGAATTCATGGCGAAAGATATGGTGGGGACAACAAAACTTCTATGGGTCATGGTTCTTCTTCTTTTTTTTAATGGGAGTGCAGGCAAGATGAATTACGCCCAAAATTTCTACGACTTTTGCAAAACTGAATGCCTGATGTTCGAAAGGAGCTGACTGGAGCCACGCAGACGACGAGGGTTGCTGCCTTCTTCACACCTGGCCAAGTGCCCAACGACTCAAACGCTTCCTTCACGCAACAGCTTTTGTTTGCATTTTTTGTCTGTCTGCATAGCAAGAGCAGACGAGGAATCAAACAAATCAAAGCGCAAATGGCTGCGCAAGCGACCACGATCAGTGTCCATAACGGCAACCAGATGGCGCTAGGAGCGCGTGTCACATGATCTCTAGAAACCGCCGATGGGTCGTGGAGAGGGAGCGGAGGGAATTGTTTGGGCTAATTTGTGCGTGGCTGGAGAACGCTGTTGTGACTCTGTCGCGGTGCTTTGTGCAACGCTGTCTTCACCAATCAACAAATATCGTTTCACCAGCGATTGTGCAGCGTTTACGACGTCGAACCGACGGAGACCGTTCGGAGTTCTGGCGCAAACAGGGAACATGACAACCCGGCCTGCGGCGCCACCATCGTTTCTCCGCGTTGAGCCGAAGGGAAGACGAGCAGACGCATCGGTTTGTGGTTAAAAGCCTCGTAACAAGTGACGAGGACGACGTCGAATGTCCCTACACGTTAAACAAACCGTTCGAAATGATGTACGTCGGTTAGACCGGCACATTTCGACGGAAGCGCGGTAGCGCGTCTCCCGGCCATCCGCCTCGACAACAAGGCTTGGCTCTCGGAGCAGGTAGCTCTCTCGGTGTTGAGGCTCACTCCCGAGTCCAAACCGAAGATGCTTTCCAGGCGTGGTGCATTTTTCGGTGCTCAGTGTGGAACAAGAATGGCTGTGATTTCGGATACACGGACGTTTCGGACTCTTACTAGCATCCAGCGGTGCGTTCCTACCACGGTTCCCAGCCTACTTTGGTGCTTTCTGGTGGTGTCTGCGTCAATTTCCCTCTGTGGTAAGTAGCATTTCCATATGATGCATGCCGCAGGTGCAGAATACTTTCGCCTTCCGGCTGAAGGAAGCGCATTACACGAAGCAGCACAATGATGAGCGGTAACGGTTTAATAGACCCACCGCAACGTGATTGTACTGCGGAGCTGGGCTGTCAAAAAGTGGAAAGAACAAAACGCATTTGCCCGTGAACGAACGTGCCCGCATTTTGAAGCACTGCGTTCGGCCGAAAGTTGATTTTATGCTTCCGTCAACGTTGATTTAAGTGTGTGGGACGACGTTTGACCTCTATCCGTATGCAGAGAGGCGGATAAGTGTCACCGCCGCTGTGATTTATGTGGGCTATGAGAGCTTCTGGAATCGTTCAAGCGTGTCGCTGCTTTGGGGGGCCCGTGCAGCTCAAAACAGCCAACTTATTCACGGGGGCGCAATTATGACCGGGTTTTTGGCCAGGGCCACCCGTTTTATTCGCTAATGTTGGAGATATAGCGCTGGTAAAGTCGTTTAGAATTGGGATCGGACGGTGTTTGTGGAAAACAGAGCTAAGCTCCTCATTAGCCCTTGCAGTGATCGTGCATCACGACGTTTTTCACGAGAGGATCCTACATATGGAGTGCACGCAGCTTTGTCATTCCTTCAGCTTAGTGTCAGTGGCTACGTCTAATATACGGTCTCGCAGCTGGATATCCTGTCGTGACGCAGCACCATACACATAAGTCAAGGAATATCACGTTTCGCTTTCGATACGAGTTCGAGTCTTTCTGGAGATCGGCGCGGTCTCTGTATTTGGCTGTAGCGCCGTCATTGAGAGGCGGAAAAGAGCGAAACTAATGACCAATTCGGGCGTTCGAATGTCCTGCAAAGATACTGTATCGAAGCAAACATTTACCGAAGTTTAAGGCGATTATCGGAAATATATGTATGGTAGGACGCCATCACCAGAGAGAGAATCTTTGGCACTATATTGATAGCTTGTGTGCGAGCAACGTTTCGATGTTTTTGATTAGTGATTGCATACAAGTTGCCAGGAAAACACCGACTTTGTTTTGTATTTCCAGCACGTTAACATCCCGGGTGTTTGTAGTGGACACTCCATTATTCTCTCAGTTCATATACGCTCCCTCCAAAGCACGGCTGCAGTGATTTATCCAGATTCGCAAGCACAAGGAGGGGAGGGGGTCATTGTTACAGCTATGGTGTACCATTACCGACATGTGTCTAAAGCTGAACCAACAAAAAGCACGCTGTATGGGGCACAGAGGGATGGGTTTGCAGGGGGGGGGTTGGAGAAATCATCACTGCACAACTGCCACATGTAAGGGTTTCTAACAGTGTTACCTATTCGTGTTATCGGTCTCTATTGTGTAAGGGGCCACTGGGTAGGTATAGTTATTCGAGGCTTTTTCATCAACAGCTGGTGAGTCAGCAACCGCCTGATCTATTCAGTTACGTTTTGGATGCTGTCACAGAAGAGAATTCGTCTCCTACGCAGTGCTGCATGATGTTCACACGATACATACACAGACATCTCAAAGGCTGGGAGTCTGGTTAGACGGCTGTTTCACGTAGCTCGTATTCCATACTAGCAAAGAGTTGTCTAGCCAGGAAGTGCTGTAAAGCAAAAGCATATGAAGGACGGCTTATGCTACACTGCTTCTGCCTCGGGCGTTGAGCCGTTTAAACAGGTGCGTAATATTCGCATCCTCATTGTAAGCGGCGCGTCAGTGCCGCCCTATCTTGCGGGAAAAAAAAAAGCCTTCTTTTATATCGAGAATATTCAACGAACATTTAACCAACTTATATCTATCTCGAGGTGATTAAGTTATTTATTTATTTTCACATACTGCAGCCTTAATAAGGCTGTGGCAGGAATGAGCTTGCGACAAAACCGACAAAAGACAAAAACCGATCTAGGGAAAGGTCCCTAGTGGATCCGAGTAATCTATATTCCATTGGTCAGTCGTACGTGGAAAGAAACTAAATTTGAACACATCAATTCGAGAACGAGGGGGAAGAATGTTCAAGTGGTGTGCGTTACGTAGACGAGAAAGGTTGGTAAAATCTTACATACATGTCCCGTGGAATATTAATTTTGCAATTAACGAATCAGCTACAGGTACTTGAGTCTATCAAGAGCACGCCTGTGTCGAAGAGGCTGCAGGTCCAGAAGATCAAGAGAATATTATGGAGAGAAGTCACTATCATATCGGTTCAATATAAACCTGATTGCTTTGTTGTGGACAGCGTCAATTAAGGCTACGTCTCTCTTTATAAAGGGGTCCCAGACGACAGAGGCGTATTTGAGAACTGGACGCACAATCGTCTTATAAGCCAAGGGGTTTATTATTATTATTAGCCTACATGGATAAATATATAGTGAATGCATATTAGTATATATAGATATATTATTATAGTTTATTACGAGTTTAGATTATTATTAGCTATCTCCATAAATTTAGCGAGAAAGTACGTTTAGCCAGGATAGCCAAGATGCCCTTGCAAGGATTAGGTAAATAAATCTCTGCGCTGTAACAGTCGGAAGGTAAACTACAAGGGGCAAAGTGTCAAAATCTGGCAACCCTGGGTACGGTAGGAGAAGTCACCCTTGAGAACGACGGTTTTCCGTGAACAGGAGATCGTGCTCCACAACAGTTGTTGTGCCATGGTGTGTACAAGACACTTAGATAATAAACGACGCGATATAGACAAAGGCTATATCAGAGTCCACGCCAGAGTCGGAGGTCAGTGCAGATTTTGGATGGACAACGAGTACTGCACTTTGTACCGGCTACTGGCAGCTGCGTGTGGGCGGGCAGCAGCGACATACGTATAGTCTCTTTTCATCTGACGTCACTGTCGCAGACGGCATAGCCTTTCCCCCTGCTTGTGGCAGCCATACTTTTGTGCATGGCGCGTGCACGCTACCAGCTTTAACTGTGGTGCGAGCGCGTGCGAAAACAAAAAGTATGGCGGACGGAATGAGGTCAGTGAAAAGGGTCTATACTGACGCCATAGCAATAGTTGGGATTCATCGCCTCAAACGACAGAAGGTGTCGTCGGCCTCGAGAAAGCGACTTTGTGGTGCCAGGGGAAATGAATGTGAAACCCTGTCTTGTTATAGTGCTTAGTAGGGGAAGCGGGTCACCCAGTCTGCCGAATCCCAGTTTGCCGAACGCATTTAAGTCGATTACCTGCGAGAGGGAAGCTCAGCCCATTTCGGCAATCTGGGAATGAATATAGGAGGTCTTCGGTGAGTTTTTGGAATGGTGGGCGCTGATCTGAATGTGAAGGAACGAGAAGCCTGCAGATTTGTACGTATCTTGAGTACGAACTCAAAATACAGTATTTTAGGTAATTTTTTCGGTATTTTGGTACTCTACTCAATACTTTTTGCGACAAGTATTTTTAAAGTACTTGAAATACTATTTTCAGTATTTACTACTCAGTACTCAAAATACTTTCCTTCCTCGTCATCGTCAAGCCGTATCAGGCACAGTTCCCAACCGTGTCCAGATTTTCAGCTCACTTTATCTTAAACCCCCTGGATCTTGCCAGGTAGATCCCCAGGGGAATATGTGCTGGAGAATCCCGGCATTTATTTCCTTTTGGTCACCAAGGCAATAGACGCGCGCCACAAGTTGGAAGGACCGAGCTGACACACAGGAGGGATTACGAAGTTTTGGATCAGAACATAGCACCAAATGCATAATGTAAAACCCCGAGACTTGGGAACACAAAGGGACACACACAACACTAAGTTGTGTCTGTCCCTTCGTGTTCCCTATAGTCTCGGGGATTTACATTACGCATCACCTACACCAGCTCGCTTGCTTCTTAGCCATTTTTTTTTTTTTTTTCATTGCCATAGCACCAAAGTTTACTTGAGTTCTCCACGGTCCACCAAACATTACTTGACACAAAGTCTTTGCAAATAAAAGATATGCTTAATTATGGCGGACGAAGTCTGTTCCTTTCATTTGTACGGCCACTTTAAGACTTACTACTAATACGAAAATACTTTAAAGAGTATCTTAAATACTTTGTAGAGTATTTAGTATACTCTACTCAGATTACTTTCAGTTTTAAGTATTTTGTAATCTATTTTAAATACTTTTTTACGTGGAGTATTTAGTATCTTATTTTAAATATCTTAAAGTATCTTATTGTACATGTCTGCGAGTAGGTGCCTCACGTGAATCTGCGAATCATCTGGAGAACGATGACTGAAGAACTATAGGTAATGCTGGTCGAAGGCAACACAGGCTGTTCTTCTAGTGGACACTTCTACTTATCAGCATGACGATAGAAGGACGCACAGCGGGTAGAAAGTTGCGACATAGTGCCCCGTAGGAAAGACACTGTTCGAAGTATCCGCGGTTCCCGGACTGAGACTTTGGTCTTAATCTCCTATTACCGAATTGCTGGGATTTGCACCCTTCGATGTAAATCACATACATAGATGACACCGCCAAGAAGGAAGACCGTAGTCTCATTGTCCTCAACTTCTATAGGCACAGATCTCTGCAGTACGTCGAACGATGCATCAATGCCCCTGTGCATCTTGTTCAGCTAGAATAAGAAAATTAACTCTTCCCAGAACCCAGAAGAACAACAGGCTCTGTTCGAAATATCGGAGGCTCTCGTCTGCGTTGCATTAACACTCCCGTCTGCGTTTTTCGAATGACAGATATTTTCTTACCGAGAAGGGGTGTGTCCTATGGCAACGCTCTATAGTTGGCTATAACGATGGCCTAATGTCTCCAGCTTAACTTATTTACAAAATACAGCGAGAGCGTATTGCATACAACGGCAAGTGAATGCGCTCGGTGAGAAACGTGTGGGAAGGAAGAAGACGATCTCCAACGAACAACATCTATTCCGCGAACATTCCTCTAAACATTGCTCCAAAGAGTACAAAACAAGGGACATTCGAATCATTCGGTCGGTTGAAACACAGATTTTTAAATGAGCACGGAAGACACTTCGAATTTTTTTTCTTCTTCTTTTTCACAGCGCGATATGAACTACCTTCAGGGACCGTCACGCAAAACATTTCCTCTGGGAAGAGCGAATCTCCTGAGAAAATTAGTTTACAAGAACGCACGGAGGCGGCAGCGATCCCAACCAGCCACTCCTGCGCGTGTGATGACGTCAGGTCGGCCGAACGCCTTTTATTGGCTACCAAGAACCGTCTGCTACGAGTATATGACCGGAAAGGAAGGCGCGCGCTTCACTATTGGGCAGCTCACACGACGTCACACACTCGCAGCCCAGTGAAGGAAGCTTTTATGACCCGCGAGATTGAAAGCTTTCTTGCGCATGGCTCGTTTGCACAGAAATTGTGGGATGAACCCAACAGTAACCGTGTATATTCACACGAGCGACATTAGCCAGAACATTCCAGTGGAAGATGGGAAAAACGTCATACCTTTCTGCTGTCATGTGATCGCGAGCGCTCAACGTCGTGTCTTCACGTACACTGCTAACCGAGGTGAACATCCTGCGACACAGCCACATGATATTCCGTAGCAGACGACAGGAAAAGATGCTGACGGTGTCGTCTGCTAAGTGTGCAGTACGCCACTCCCGATATTCCGGCACCGTGATACTCAACATAACACGGGACAGAACTTCGGCTCCGTGAGCAGTGCTTTCGCGTTTTCTTCCACTAGAATATTTCGTGAGAATGTCGCTGGTGTGAATACACGGTAAGGAACTTCCGTTCAGCTTTCCTCAAAGCTTTGCAACTGTTCTGAGCACGTGCTGGACCCTTAAACTTCGTTATCTTCCAGGTCGCGCAAAACACAAAGCTGTGGCTAAGGGTTTTCCTTATATGATGTTAGGTTCCTAGCACAATTCTTGTGCGAACGGGCCCCAAGACCATCGGAACGAACTTTTCGTCCGAATATGTATCCCAGGACTTATAATCAAGATTTCGACTCCCTTTGACCTAGTTTTTTTTTTTTTTTTTGTCCTTCCGTGTTCCTTAAAGGTCAAAGGATAAAACCTGTCTCACCGCCTCCACTGCATTCGGCGCGATGGGATTCGGCAGATTGGAAGAACACCCGTATCACACACGGGAATAAAAGGAGAGAAAGCTCGATGACACCCGTGAGCGCCGTACCTCATAACGTATAGAACCCTCCTATTTCCGTGCGGCTCCTCCATCTTCTGAAGAAGGGTCGAGTCGGATGCAAGGGTCAGTGTCACCAACGGCTGAAAGTGTTCTCCGATATTCAGTCTAGAGGTGTACTGCGGACTGCCTTCCACCATTGCCCTGCATATACGGCGCTTTATAGACCAATATTTTTATTGTGAGCAGATTTACGCATAAAGCGAGTCAGCCTCGCGACCTACTAGATTATAACGACCATGTCATAATCGGCAACCCCTATGAGGAGCCCGTCCGCACGATCCGCAAGGGGCGCTACTCATCGGCCAGCGAGATCTGTATCATGATTGGACAATGGAAATTTGAATTTTGAACGCGCAGAAGCGGACGCACGACTACCGTAGCAGACGACAGCAACAGCGCCTATGACAACGCGTAGAATGATGATGATAATCAACTTTAGAAAGAAGCATCTCCCGCGGGACATGCACCGCTTGTGCAAAAATACTAAGGTAAGCTGAAGTACAAAGTATTTCAGATATTGAGTAAGCAATATAGTAAGTAGCGCCACCACTAGCTTCCAAACGCGGCGCTGGGAAGGGGTGTGTATCACGTGGTCGTTATAATCTAGTAGGTCGTGGTCAGCCTATATTTCTATGTCGACAACCCGCACGCGTGCCGTAGGGTGGGACTGCGAATGACTCCGACCACCTGCGATTCTTCCGCCGCGGAGAACGCCTCCGGGGTGACGGACAATCAATCTGTGTGGTTTTCGCCGTATCCGTCTTCGTCGCCCGGGTAGATCGCGTCACATGCCCATTGCGGGTCGGTGAAGCCGAAAACGGTGCGACATTTGCCGTCGTGGAAGGGCAGTGAACACCTTCGCCACTTCTGTATATAGGAAGAAGCGTCGCGTCATCAGGATGCGGATTTCCTCCTTACGATATGTTAGGCTGTCTTTTTGTTATGATGATGAGGATTCAAGCTGTTCCGCCACAGTGATTATATTTAGATATGAGGCGATGTCGTCGACCGCCTGGGTGTAACTCGGATGTGCGATGCATATAAAATTGTAATCTAGGTTGTCTTTATGCCTGGCCGTCCGTGAACGTGGAAGTACTGAAAGCAAAAGAGGATGCCCGATAAGAAGCTGGCAAGGCCGCCGCGCGTCGTATCGAGCTAGAGTAATGTTAGCGTTTTCAAGGATAAATATCGACTTAGTGGCACAACACTTTCGGTATAAGAGGTATACAATATTTCATATTCTAAAAACAGAACTCTGCCGCATATAAGACGCGCTCCTGGCCGACTGTCATCCGGAATGACATCGTCTTCGCCCCCGAGTTGCTGAAAACTGTATATAGGCTTTTTTGTGACACTCTCGCAGTTATAGTAATTGTCACAAAAAGGCGTACTTTCTCGCGCTATCAACAAATCGTGACTGGTGACCGTTACTACAGATGCTAGGCTCCTAAAAAGGCGTAGGCCTCCCATTTGCAACAAATCAGGAAAGGCATTCTGAATGGAAGTCGGCACTGAGCGTGTATGCTGCGAGCGAAGTGCTGCTTTTAGACTGTAGTGGTTTGGCATTACTACGGAGGCGATTCACAAGGAGGGGATACATTGTTCGTGACAACCCGCTCGTGGTGTCAGGGACAGGTTGCCACTTTGGTCGATTGCCCTTTTGGCAGCCGGCCGGGATTTTATCGCGCTCGAAAGTGAGAAGGAAGAGGGGCACATGGTCACGTGGCCTCCGCCGTGTATTTGTGCAGCAGGAAGTATGCGCGCAGTTAATTATAGGTAATGATACAAGGCGCAAAAGGAGGAGGGAGGATGTAGTGTGGTTTAGCGAGACGGCAATGCAGAAGGTGATTATCGCTGGGTGACGTCATCGACTTGTTTGGCCTCCGCTTAGTTGTACTCCGGTGGAGCGTGGAAGTTGCGCACGATTTGTAGAGGTGTCGCGCCTGATGGATAGGTTGATTAATTTAGTAGTTGACGTGTTTGGTGGGTACGCAGGTCTTAGGTTCGGGAAATGAAGTTTCGAACTCAAAGTTCAATGCCTGTGCTGTATCTTTGGGAAGCCCTGTGCATCTCCGTTAAGTGCGCGATTATTTTAAGTTGTCAATCACACGAGCGACATTCCGCAGAATATTCTAGCGGAAGATGCACAAAACGTCATAGCTGGCACGTGAGAGCTCAGCGTCACGTCTTTTCATGCTCTCCTAACTTCCTGCAGCTCCGTCGCAAGATATTTCGTAGCAGACGACAAGGCCGATAGTGTCGTCTGCTATGTATGCAGCGCAGAGCTTCTGCTCCGTGAGCAGATTTCCGCCTTTTCTTCCACTGGAGTATTCCGTGATGACGTCACTCGTGCGAATACGCTATTTGCGGAGAGAACAACTGTTCTCGAGGCTTGCATCCCACGAAGATCAACAAGACCGAATTTCATACGCGCAGGCGATGTACAAGTGATAACAATCGAGGGCAAGCAATTTATTGATTTACTTTTGCACACCGTGCTTCCAACTTTTTCGTACACAGAAGTGTTTGTCTTACGTTACGAAGTACAAGGAGAAGAAAGCCTGCACCACTGTTTCCTCTTTCTTTTCTGTGCGCGTGAGTAATGATTCTACTAAAAGTAAAATATGGGTAAACAGCAAGGAAAACGACGAAGTCATTCTCAGGCAGTTTGTTCAAGTAGACAGTGCATTCCAATGACGCTGAAGTAGTGCGGGCCTCATGCTGCACGTTCCGAGAAACGTGCACAATGTTTTGTCACCGCTGTCGCCGGCACAATTAATAGTGCACCGCCGTCCTTTTCAATGTCCACATACCGCAACACTCATACGTCTACACTAGAAAGCATTTAGTTAAACAACGCGCTACGTCCCGGAGCTGAAGAAGAAGACTTCCTGCGAAGACGACTCGTACAGACAGACACACAAAAGCGAAGACCTTTTTCTCCTCTTCGTCAAGACGACGGAGAAATTCCCCTCGCACGTCGTATCCACGGTAATAACAATAACAAAGGCTTTTCTGCACGGCCGCCATTGTGGCAGACCCTCTCTTTCTTTTCCCTCTTTCCATCCTTGGCTATCGTCTCATTCAGCGCTTTTGTGCGGCTGCGGTGAGGGATCCCATTTGGCTGCTACAGACGGCCGGCATTTTATATATATACATATATTGCACCCACTGACTGTGGCGCGGTTTTTGTCCGTATATCCGTTCCATGTGGGAGATGGGACATTGGCAGGACGTAAGGAGAAAGACCGCGCACGGCAGTCCATCAATGGATGTAGCAGTGTGGCAGGATAGGTTTTGCCGTGCGGTGAGCTCGCGCGTGTGTGTGTGTGTGTGCGTGTGACGGAGGAACGAAGGGTGGTAGTGGTGGTTTGGGGGGCCGAAGATTGGATTGCCTGCCGCTTTTGTGCGTTGTGTAGTTGATCAGTGCTACTTATGGACGGCGTTCATGGGTGTAATTTCATTTTATTTTTCGCTCTCACAAGTGGTAGAGAAATAAAGTGAAGTGGGAAAGGGCGATAGAGAGGCTTGAAGGAAGTGTGATGGAGAGGGCAATCTTTAGGAGAATAAATATAAAAATAGCCCCTCCTTTCTTTCTTTTTTTTTTTTTACCGTTTACTATATCAGCATCTGGTTGGAGTAATTTCTTATGCATTCTCCGGGTTTGCTAGACCGAAGATACTCGCGTGCCTTACTTTCGTTGTGCGCACAGTCTGAATACAGAACTTCACCGCATGGCACGCTCTGCGCCAAACCACTGCTACGAATAAATAGGGATATCGAAGGGAGAGGGAGGCACACGCCTTTTGTGTGTCACTCTGAAAGTTCTGTTTTTAGAGTGCAAAGTGGAATAGACCATTTTAGAAAAGCAAACGCCACCTGTGGTACGCAAGGGCTCATGGGAACTTAGAGCGCCTTCAAGCATTACGATACGGCCAGAGGTGGAGGTAGAAGAAGAACAACAACATTCCCGGTGTGCGCAGCATCAGCGTCAGCCGATATAAACCACATCCGAAGCAGACGACGGAGCAGTGTCCCTCAAAGTTCCCATGCAGCCTTGCGCCACGCGCTTGATGGCGCGCGCATCTTTTTAAAATCGTCTATTGTCGAATGTGTCGAACAACCAACAAAAAAGACGGGTTAAACGTTGTCATGGAGACAGGACCGCAAGCGAAGAAGCTCTTTGAACGGTATGCTGCGCCTATCGTGAGCAGAAGCACCTCCTTGTTGACTTCACCGCAACCGAACTCGAAAGATGTTGTCACACACGCTACGCTGCGGGGCTACGGCGCTTTACAACAAACGAAGGAAAAGGAAAAAAAGAAAAGGTTGACGTTTCATCCCTTTCTAAACATCCACAACTCAGCAAGTCGACATCTCAACTTCCTCGCAGCGCCATGAATCGGGCGCGCTCGCAGTGGAGAATTCGCATACAGATTCGCGTCTTCGTCTTCTTTTTTTCGTAAACAAGCAGAACAAGTTCGAAACTCGACACGCGCCGCAAGAAAAAGAAGAAAGAAAAAAGCATAGACGGTGTTGCTCTGTCATCGCCGAAACTGAAACCGAAACAAAAATATACCGTCCCCAAAGGAAGCGCTGTCTTCAGGTACAAGCAGACGACGGCCACAGGGAACAGAGGAGGGCCGGTTTAGAATTTCACGCCGACCAAGTTTTGCTACTATATCCCTTCGGAACACGGCCGAATGCACCTGCGTGACACTCCCCTCCTGCTGGTGAAGCGTCGTTGTCTGTTAGCTCGCCGCTATGCTGTACTTCCTTGAAAGAGAGCGGAGGGGAAGGATAGATGGTTCTTTATTCGCGGTTCTTTCGGGGTTCGGAGAAAAGAAGTCGTCGGGGATGAACTGTAACACACGAAAACGCTCAGGAAGAGCGCGTGGAACGTGCAATTAGAAGGTACTGATTACAACGTGCATGCGTGCAGACGGCTATTTTTAGCAGACGACACGGGAAATGTGGGGGGGAGCTCATGCAGCCTCTTCGATATTCTACAGCGATGACTTTCCCGATATATATATATATTTTCTTTTCTTTTTTAAGCGTTGGGTTGCAGAAAAAGGAGGGCGGGGGGGGGGGTCTGCTCGGAGAGGGTCAGGAGGGTAGGAAAGCTGGTTGAAATTATAGCGCTGGCGTTAATATGCGGAACCGTCGCGCAGCTCTCAAGACGGAGAGTGATGAGTGAGATGGTTTCGTGATGGGTCTGGCGCAGGGAAGCCAGCTGGGTTGGTGGCGCGGTTGCTGGAGCCCCGATGCGCGCTTTCGTTGGCTTCAGTTCGATTGGATTAAAGTCGGACGCGAACCGTTGCAACGTATGGCTTACGAAAATCTCGCGAGAGTTGACTGGTTTTATGCGCCTTATGGTTTCTGGGGCACTGCGTAAGTCATATCCGTTTGTGCTGTTGAATAATTGATGCTCTCCAGCGTAATGTTGGCAGAGAACCTTGAATATTCTCTGACAGCGATACGCCCGACTGGAAATTCTCTCTGTTTTCACAGACCCTTTCTCGAAGCATTCCTTTCGAAATCTCGCTACGAAAAGAATCGGTTCCCAGCCATTGCATAGAAGATACGTTCTCAATGCAGACTCTTTGTATTTGACGACCTCTCCCTCCCCGAGACAAAGCAGAAGGGGTTTTTCTTCCATTGTTTTAAGACGGCGTGCTGTATTAATCTCGTTACGTTTCTTTTTAAATCCTTCGTGCCTTTATTCTCGAATGTTTAATAACCATGGTCAATGTTTGTGCCTTCGGGCGATGTTTCGAAGATGACACGGGAAGAGGTTATTGAGGCAGAAGACAAAGGATCGTGCATCAAAAAGCACGGGACGTTTGAAACGGAAACTCTTCCGCAATCTGGAAAAGAAGAGACTGTGCGGCTGAACGACCAAAGCAATGAAGCAGTCCTGCCCCCTATTTCTCTTCTTCTGTTTTTCTGTTCTACGAAGACTACTGTAATCCACCGGTTTACGCCTTTATTACACCTTTAATACGCTCTCTTTGTTAACGAGCTGCGCTTAATGTGCTCCACAAACTTCGACGAGCCGATAACGAAGAAGCCACTCCGAAGCTGCTGCAGGGCTTGCTTGACATAACCCTCATTGGTGTCTTTACCCAGCTGGGGGTCCATTCAAACAAAAGGGGATGACGGAAGTTGACATCCGGTCGTTGTCCACGCTGTTTCCCGTTCTTTAAATTGCTTCGCCATCACTGAGGCGTTTCCTATGGGATGTAGAAACTCTCGTCTAAAGTGCATACGGGTGTGGGCGTATATATATATTCCATGCGAATGGTCGTGTTATAGACATCCTGACTCTGCGTGAGGTCCGATGTTTGACTTGCGTTCGTTTTTTGGGGGGGCTTCGATCTGGAGAACGGCTACATGACGTAATGCCAGGATGCGGGTTTGTATACATTTCACTCGGCGTGCATATTTGATTTGAGTCGTCGGTCAAGAGACTCGTAAACAGTATACACTCTTAGAAATGAACTTAACCGCATAGCACGCTCCTAGCCAACCATAATCTCGAATGATATCGTTATCTGCCCTGATTTGCTGAAAACGGGAGGCGTACGCCTTTTCTGTGACAATTATGAACAGCATAAGTGTCACAAAAAAGGCATACGCCTCCCGTTTTCAACAAATCAGGGTTGATAACGATATCGTTCGAGTTTAAAGTTGGCTACGAGCGTGCTATGTGGTGAAGTTCATTTTTAAGAGTGTAATGTGCACAGCTATAATGTGCACACTCTTAAAAATGAACTTCACCGCATAGCACGCTCTTAGCCAACCACCATCTTGAATGATATCGTTATCTGCCCTGATTTGCTGAAAACGGGAGGCGTACGCCTTTTCTGTGACAATTATGAACAGCATAAGTGTCACAAAAAAGGCATACGCCTCCCGTTTTCAACAAATCAGGGTTGATAACGATATCGTTCGAGTTTAAAGTTGGCTACGAGCGTGCTATGTGGTGAAGTTCATTTTTAAGAGTGTAATGTGCACAGCTATAATGTGCACACTCTTAAAAATGAACTTCACCGCATAGCACGCTCTTAGCCAACCACCATCTTGAATGATATCGTTATCTGCCCTGATTTGCTGAAAACGGGAGGCGTACGCCTTTTCTGTGACAATTATGAACAGCATAAGTGTCACAAAAAAGGCATACGCCTCCCGTTTTCAACAAATCAGGGTTGATAACGATATCGTTCGAGTTTAAAGTTGGCTACGAGCGTGCTATGTGGTGAAGTTCATTTTTAAGAGTGTAATGTGCACAGCTATAATGTGCACACTCTTAAAAATGAACTTCACCGCATAGCACGCTCTTAGCCAACCACCATCTTGAATGATATCGCTATCTGCCCTGATTTGTTGAAAACGGGAGGCGTACGCCATTTCTGTGACACTTATGCTGTTCATAATTGTCACAGAAAAGGCGTACGCCCCCCGTTTTCAACAAATCAGGGCAGATAACGATATCATTCGAGATAATGGTTGGCTAGGAGCGTGCTATGCGGTGAAGTTCATTTTTAAGAGTGCATGAGTGCACAGCTATTCGTACACTCTTAAAAGAGAGCTTCACCGCAAAACAGGTTCCTATAGCCAGCCATCATCCCAATGAATGTTCTTCTCCCTTGACTCGTTGAAGACTGGGAGAGTACGTCACTTCTTACTCGGAGAGGGGGGGGGGCGTACACCCCCTTTTCGTGCGATTATCATATATCGAAATCGACACAAAAAGGCGTACACCCACTTCTATCTTCGAATCGGACGTGATAACCATAGCATTCGTGGCAACCGTTCGCGCACACCGTGCTATGCGGTGAAGTTCTTCTTTGTAGAGTAAGCATGTCATGGTGAGCTGAAGTTTTTCCCCTGTCTTCGATTCAGCAGACGCCATTGCGGCGTCTGTTAGCGCCTGTTTGCGAACGCGATGGCACACATGGCATATAACCACGCGACGCTTATTACATAGACGGCATATTTGACAATTGGAAGCCAGCCTCTCTTGTGCGCAAGGACCTCTGATTCGCCTTTTTTATTCGCGAAATGTTCTGCCTCACGAATCCCTGCCCTATGAAAAACTCTAAAAGAATATTTTTAAAAAATCATACTAAAAATTGCTAGAGGAACGAGGCACTCAACCGTTAACACAATCATGCGCGACTGCATCGCGCTTCTGGTGCGTACTTGCGACGCAAGATTTCGCGAAACAAACATAGAGAGGTGCTGTTTCGTTCGCCATCTTGGAAACGAAGCTGCTGCCTTCTATATTTCGCGAGACATTTCTTTCACGAAATCTTCTCTCTCTGTTGATCACGTCTCTGCAACCCTTGAACAGAAGCCGCGACTGCAATGTTTTTTTTTTATTTATGTTTTTTATTTCTTGTTAGCGCCGCGAAGCAACTGTGTCTACGAGCGGCGTACAGATGTGGACAGATGGAAAGAGGACAGCAGGAAGGAGTGGGGGACTTGGGGGGGGGGGCTAGTATGCGTCCTGGGCCGATTTCAGGGGGAACTATGCCGACATTCGTCTGGAAAGTGTTAGGAAACCCCAGGGAAAACCTCAGACAGCACAGCCGGTGGTATAGGATTCCAACCCACCACCTCCCTGGGTTTACTGCATAGGGTCATGCGTGGCGTGGTGCCGAGTATTAACCGGTGCAAAGGCCACTTGGGTGGGTCTTTCCAGCTATAGGGCGGGACTTGTATTCGACCCCCAACGGTTTAATTAATTTTGTAGCTTATCGCGGCCGCGCGGTTACAACCTGCAGCGTGCGTGCTTGCTTCAGACTATAGCCTGTTTGTGTGAGGTTATATGCGTGCACATAGTCAAGGGTGGGGGCATGCGATAAGCGAGTCCAGGTTTGAAGTGCACCTTGCGTGTTCGCCGTGCAATGTATGGGAGCACTTTGCCTCCCTGAATGTTTATCGAGTGCCAAGAACATGAGAGCGGTGCAGTTTGAGCAGCATGCATCCGGTTGATGTCACGCGGGGAAGGTATTTCCTTTGTCATCCGATCTTTCACCGCGAGGCAGTGCGATGGCTGTCGGCGTCACCGCAGCCGACATGATCACGTGATCGTCTGTTACGAAAAGTTTGCCGTCACTTCTGAAAGTTTCCTTGCCTCTGTTTCCTTGTTAGAAAGTATAGCCCCGTGTTGCTCCTGCGTTCTCCAGTGGCGTGTTTCGTTTCTGATGGATTTTATTTCCTCCTCTCCATTGAAGAGGAAAACTGGAGAGGCTCTGAGCAAACCTTGCACTCGTTGCATATTTTATAATTAAAGGCGCAAATCGCTAGATATCAGTGCTCTTGTTGCAGAGCGGTGTTCCTTCTTTTTTAGAATGTGACATATCGCTCTATCCGGGCGATGCGTGGAAAAGAAGAAATATACATGCATATGACGTGTTTACGTAAACACATACTAACATATGGAAGCCGAACAGCATTAGCAATCAAGAATAGCAGGCCGACCTTTGGTCAGGTTGACCTTTCCGTAATAAACGTACATCCCCGCCTCCCGGCTTGGGACTCTGTCATATAGATGTGGATCATGGATGCATTGTACTGCACGCCACAATACTGAGGAAAAAAGAATTATTCGTCTACGTATCATACTTAGCGAGATACAAGCCCTCGAACACACTCCCGAGCAAAGCGGAGACGTCACAGAGTTGCGTCCATTCCCAATGGCAGTCGTAAGCACGTGGCGGCGGCGAGGGCTGTGACGTCAGAGACGCGCATGAGTTTCAGTATTCGCTGCGCCCATTTTCCCCGCTTCTATTACCCCCTTCGCCGTGATACTCTCAATGCAGGTTCGCATCACCGGTGCGAAGAACCGTCTTTTAGGTTTATTTATTGCATAACGTGGGATGACCTGTCGCTGCCCCTTTAATGCCTTCACTGTACGAAAGATACAAACTTGAAGCAAAGCACACTTGCATTGCACTGCGAACCTTGTCGGCAACGGAAGCAAGTGGAAACGAGTCATAATGGGCCATTTCATGAAACGTTAACGGAGCATGCGCAGGACAGTGGCGTACTCTATCGGGACTTCGGCGAAACAGTTTGGTTGGGATTCGTCGTCTGCCATTCGTATCCACATGGTGTCGGGTTGCATATTTTTGCGGTGAGAGGCAACATTTCGTGAACTTATAGAGCACGAGACTTTTTGATAAACATGATAGTAGCATGTTCGTTCAGCAATTGCAAAGCAAAGTACAGCAAGGGGGATAAGTCTGTTGTTTTTCTGTTTCCGTGCAAACGACTGAACCCGCAGCAGAAGAAGTCCAATGTTCAGTGTGCGTCCCGGACACTCCATGAACTTCAGGTTATGTCCAATTAACCCTTTAATTCTGTGACTCATCCTTTATGACCAACGGCGACAGCACGCACGTGGCTCTAGCTGACGCCATCATTGAGAACCAGTTACTACTTTGCCAGTTAGCCGAGCGGTGGCGCCCGCTCTTTCTGAAAGGTGGATTCCATCAACCCTACAGACCGTTTTCTCCATAAATCTCTGAGCGCCGCCATATTGAGGTCACGTGACCTTCCGCCATTGCCGGCCTTCAGCAAGCTCGCTGTCGGAGTCTCCGCCACGCGATCGCAAGCTTCCTTTTTACTCTATTACATTTTGTTTGCAAATTCTCGTCTTCCTTCATCATCATAGACGTACGGCATGTAAAAACTCCCGTGAGCGCTATATAGGAAGCTGACAAGGAATGGGTGGACGACACACGACGATGGCACAAGATACCGATAACTAAGTAAGTGAAGTAAATATGCTTTTTCTCGAACCAGCTCTTACAAAAACCAGAAAGAAAACGTTTTTCTATGATGTTTATCAGTACAATACCATACAGTTTCGCACTATGTACAGTGCTTGTTCTGTGTTTAACAAATACATTTTGCACTAAAACCAGCATGGCAATACGAAACAATAAATAACTACTACAAAACTACACTTCTTTATTTCCATTCTTTTTCAGTGGTGTACAAGTACATGATAAACAAAACAGACATTGATGGACCGCCAGCAGAACACTACAGGGAAGGTACAAAGATAGGACTCAGTGGTTCCTCATGTGCGGACAAAAATCGTGTGTGGACCTCCTCGCCCGCAAAGGCCGGAGAAAATTTCATTCTAAGGATGATCTCGCAAGCAGCGCTTACGAAATACGAGCGCGATCACATCCCGAGAGAAGACAAAGACGCAAGATATTTTGTTGACAACTAAAAGAGAAAAAAAAAAATCTTGTTAAAAGAAACATTTGCTATGCTCCTTACAGCTCTGACATATTTCTCAAGTACTTTTTTTTGTAAGTCCAGTAAAGTATGGGAATTATTCTTCTGGTAGGGTTCATAAAAACTACAAGTTGTCTGCACAAAGCGATCACAGACAAGGGTTGGAGTTCTTTTGTTGCAACTGTGGACAGTGGACAGCAAATTCTTCCTTCCCTCCCGTGTAAAACTGCACACCTTTCTCTTCTTTCTCCACACCTTTCACACTGCAAAGGTGTGCACTTTCTGCACACCTTTCTCTTCTGTCTCCTTTATCACGGAACAATTTGTGCATTCTGATGCTGGTACTAAACGTTCCTCTGTCGCAGCCATGGGATGGTCTCTGAAATTTTATTTTGTTTTTGATGTTACGTCGTTTTCACATGAAGGGTCTGAAGAATACCTTCCAGAAAGTTTACTCGCTGTGTCTTCAAAGTACTGAGCGAACCTGTGAGGAATTCAGAGTTCTTACGCGAAAGACGCAGTACCCCGCGAACTCACGACGGAGCTGCACGTACATAAAAATGTAAAATCAATTTTAAGAAATATTCGGTAGTATGCGTACTAATAGAACAGTATTGTTTTTGAGAATGAGGACGCACCCTGCAGGCGACGCAACTGAAATTGCTGATGCCCCCTTGAGGGAGGAAGACTACGCAAGCAAGATGTTGATAAAGCTTGACTAATATCAGCGTGGGATGCATTCAATTGCCGTTGCGTCTGGATGCACACGCGTAGAAAATTGCTCGACGGTACATCCGTTGCGCTGGAAAGTTTAAATATTAATCATCCCGCGATGTGGAGCTACGAACGTCTGCGAGTCAAACGCAGCTTTAATGAATGTCTGGAAGGAATTCCCAATTTCATTTCATAATTGTCTCTGTCGTATCCGTTTGTCTGGAAACCATGTCTCTCTGTCCGTGTTCAAAAATGTGTCAACCGCGCGGTGCGCCCGCGGCGGATCAGATGCAGCTTGGTAGTTTCAGGTCGTTTTGTTATTTTCAGGTATTTTGGTCGCGTGTTTCTGCGTGTCATGCTATCGTGGTGGTGGTAACGCACTTCAGACGGCGAAAGGGTGACAAAAACAGAGCTTCGCCGCATAGCACGGTCTTAGCCAACCACCATCCCGAATGATATCGTTCTGCCTCCTGATTGGTTAAAAACGGGAGGCGTACGCCATTTTTGTGACACTTACGCAGTTATGTTAATTGTCGCGAAAAGGCGTGCGCCCGGCGCTTTCCACAAATCATGAGTGATAAGGGTATCATTCTGTGCAATGATGGGCCTTCACCGTGCTATGTGGTGAAGTTCTGTTCTATTAGTGCATGCTCTGACGTCAAATGAGCGAGAGCTGCGGCCATTCCCATTGATGGTCGTAAACACGTGACCTCTCCCGCTCTGCCTATTACACCCTTTGCTGTAAAATTCGGAATGCACGTTTACATCGGCGCGAGTAATTAGCTTGTTAATTGCGCTTTACTTAGCTTTCAATCTCGCCTGGCGGCGCGGTCACCTTGCTCCCGCATCGTGCAGACGGTTCTTGGTAGCCTATCAAAGTGCTCGGATGTTCTGGTCTCACAACACGTCAGAAGGAGCTGGGAGACACCACAGTCGCTGCGCGCGCTCTTGTAACTAATTTTCTCAGGAAATATGCCCTTCCCGAAGGAAATATTTTTCGTCACAGTTACTGAAGAAAGTACGTTCGTATCACGCGGTAAAGAAAAGAAAAAATCTGTTCGAGATATCTTCCATGCACGTATCTACGAGGTACAGTGTGCTGTCCCTCAGGTGGGCAGAATTAATCGGCGGACCGACCACGCTGGCGTCGCTCGTTATATCATAAACGTCTCGCCCCGAATTATTGAAAAATAAAAAGTCTGTATTATTATTCTGCACGCGTGTTAGAGGCTGTAATTTTATGCGTAAGAGACACTAATAGCCTATTAGTCAGCCGATTATCGACCCTCCCTTACTTTTGTGTAACCTCCCCTCTTCGAAATGAATTCAACATTTTTTTTTATTTTTTTTATTATTTTTTTCATTTGGAGCCTTCCTCTTGCACGAGCAACATTCCCCGTAATACTCGAGCGGAATATGCAGCAAATGTCATAGCTTTCTGCTGCTTTATTCCGTAGCAGACGACAGGGCCTATGGTGTCGTCTGCTACGTACGTCTGCTATATACCATTCCCGATATTCCGGCACGCGCGGAAGAACTTCCGTCCCGTGAGCAGTTTTGTTTGTTTGTTTGTTGCATTTTCTTCCACTAGAATATTCCTTGGGGATGTCGCTCTTGTGAATACACTGTGTGCTTCATTGTCGAAATTCGTCTTCGTACTCGAGAAAAACGTTTGTTGCATCATGGCGACCCTGCAGTGCTGTACCCTTACACACACGCTGCTACACGTTTTTTTCTTTATCTCTACCAAACCCTTTTACGCTTATCGCTGCCCGTGAAGCACGACCTGTGATGGTTGAGCTTGTTTCTCCACGGACGTGATGGGCTTTGGTGCTAATCTTTCGGTCCACAAATTTGGCAGCTAAGACTTTCGTCTCGCATAGAGCCGCCTTGTATAGCGACTTCCGGTCCAGGGGTCTTGTTTTTTCTTTGCCCAGCCCTTTTGTCCTTTGGAGTCAGGAGTTCGGCGACCGATTTACAGCGAGCGATAAGTCTGCGACGCGGGAAGTGTTTGTCCTGTCACGTCACATGTCTGGGCGTCGGAAACCCGGCTGTGTCGCGGCTGTAAGGACAAAGGTTGAAGCTGTGTAGATGTCGGTTGGAAGGCTCACTGAGTGTCTTTCAGCTGCAATTTTCTTTGAGACCTAATCGAGTGTCTGTTAGAGGGCCTTAAGACTGCCCTTGTGCCGTGATGACGTTTTGTGAACGCATTTTGTCCGCGGAAAGCGTATGCTTTTTCTTCGTTGACTTTTTATTTATATTTTTTTATTTAAAAGTACCTCAAGGGCCCGTAGGCATTACATGAGAGGTGGGCAAGTGAGCAAGCAGACTGGGCAGCCAACTGATACTTTAAAAAAAGAAATGATGATGATGATGAGGAGGAATCGTGTTTTATGCCTGCCTTCGTCCTCACCCTTCTTTGCCGGTTGATCACAGTTGTAAGTCCTCTTTCAGAAATTTAAAATTGTCGTCGAATGTTTGTAGCCGTCAGCCGAAATAACGAATACCGAATAAGTTATTGTATAGCATGTACTGTACTTTTGTATTACATTGGAGTAGAGGGAAGTCCTAGCAACGCAACCAGCCAATCGGTGATGTTAATAAATTATCTTATATGTATCAGTAACGAATGTGCATTCAATTATAACGTTCCTATGGTCGGATAATTCCATCCCGGACAGCATAGCTGCACTGTGCCCGAACTCACACCTGTGCTGTCTGTACAAGAGGCGTGCAAGACGATAATGGTGACCACGTGGACATATGGACGCATTGGTTTTCGCGTAGATCCTCTCTGAGCCTCGGAACTGCTTCCATGATCACCGTGTATCCCCCGTCCGTCCAGCATCGACCGATCTGCTCGTTCTCCGAAGGGAGGGTTTCGGAACCTGCGGCGAAAAGTCCCACCGCGGCCTCCACTGCGATCCCTACCTGCTGACGCCGCCGAACTTCACCCTCCGTGATCCATCTTTTCTTGCCGCGGGCGGGAAAAGAAGGATGAACATTGATGGGGAAAGGAGGGTGTCTGTTCGGATTCGTGGAAGGCATGAAACCTTACTTATAGCTGTGTTCAACCTGCAGAGGAACGGCAAGCACCAGCTCGCGCGCGTGGCTCGGTGGTTATGCGTGCTGTTCATGTTACGTCGAGACTGGGAGATATCCGGGTTCGAATTCCGCTGCCGGCTGTGCTGACTGGGGTTTTTCCTGGGTTTTCCTCAGACGCCGTTAGACATAGGTCGGCACAGTCGGTGTCGGCACACCTAATGTTCCAGAGTCATTTTCTGACACGAAATTTTTTATTCAATAAGAGTGCGATGGCGTGGAGGTGACCCGAAGTCGAACGCAGTGTGTTTGGTGCGAATAATGGCATAATTTGTTCCGGACTGTTCTTTTTGGTCTGTCCTTTTTGGATTGTACCGATGATTTGTACATGTGCATGCAAATATGTTTATTATTGATGTGTTCATGATGCTGCCGGGGCGTTGGGACCTTTGTCAGGTCCTCTGGGCCTTTTTGTCCCAACCCCCATCCACGAGAGTGGTGAATAAAGTTTATTAGTAGTAGTATTTTAATTATTATAAAATCGGAGCGAATATACGAAGCACAAAGTTATACTATAACAAGACCGGATACAGACGCATCGCATGTACGGATATTGTATGTTGTACACATGTTTATGTGTACGGCATGCATACGCGATATATTCATACGTATCAGAATATGAAGCAGCGCTCACTTCGTTTTATGCCCGCTCTCTCTCTTGTGCCGTTTTCGACCTTACGTGTGCAGCTTCGGGAGTGTTCGGATATATTCGGTTTGGAAGAAGCATCGATGCGATTCAAAATTCCGTATTCGATTCAGAAATGGACTCGCGAACATAGAATTATTCGCTTCGGTATTCGCAGAGGCGTAGAGAAGAAATAAAGATGACAAAAGAACAAGTGCTTAACAAAAAACGGCAGGGAATTATGGCAGCACCAGGTTTCATGTGTTGTGTGCCGTGCCGTTCTCTTTTATTCCTCTTTCTGTATGGTTGTGAGGGTGCCAAGCGTGGAAAGACTTATCACTAGAAGCATTTCACTTTTTTTTAATTACGTGTTAGCGCCGCGAAGCAACTGTGGCTATGCGGTGCGTACAGACGTGGACAGATGGAGAGAGGACAGCAGGAAGGAGTGGGGGACAGTGGTGTTAGTATGCGTCCTGGGCCGACTTCAGGGGGAACTGTGCCGACATTCGTCTAGATAGTCCTGCCTGGAAACACCAGACAGCGCAGCCGGTGCGGGAATTTGACCCCGCGTCGCATCCCGGTCACGGCATGGAAGACGGCCATCCTAATCCTAACCACGGGAGCTGGTCGTTTCACAATTGAAGGAAAAAGTTTATTGCGAAATTAAAATTGTGTGTAAATCGTGCTCGTGGCAAAAACAGGCAACGCTTCTCTTTGGCACAACACTGACAAGTTATAGGCTTTGCCGCAAGTCGGCAGGATGAAACGTTTGGATACTTTCCAGTTGCCTGGGGGTCCCTCTCAAACCTATAACTACGAGAATTATATTCTGCTATCTCGTTTTATATGGCGATAAAAAAAAAAACAGGCGCAGATCCGAGCACGGTTTACGTGGGCACCGTATTGGAAAACGAGGGCATTCTCATCACGTTTTCTGTCTCGTTTATTAATTATCTTAATTTACGGTCGTATCCCCCCACTTTACGCTTCCGGGCCCCATAATATCGAGCATGGGTGGCGCCATCCAGAAGTTGGATGAACACCAATAATGCAGTGTGCCTCGATCTTCGGCGATTGTTTCGGTTAAATATATCTCAAACCTGATGTGTTTTGCCTGTTTCGATGTGTCGCGGTCGTCATTGAGGCTTTTCTCCTCGGCACTCTCGGCGGCTGTCGTTATCCGCCAGATGGATGTTCCTTGGTATCATTCGAGGAAAAGTGACACAAAAGGAAAACGCCGCAAGCTTTCATTTATCCCATACCCAATGGTCGATTGTTGCACGACGAAAGACGATACCGGTCGATGACGGGCCGATGGAAATTGGTTTGTCACGCGCCGTATGAGGGAAAGAAGGAGTGCGGTGGGGGAAAGGGGGATGTCGCGTGTGAGACGTGAGCTGAGGGTAATGCGAGCTAACGGAATGCACTACCTGAAAAAAGAAAGAAAGAAAGAAATACAAGACTAAGCCATCCATTCAACAAGAACTGGAAGAAAAGTGGAATAAGCATTATCACTCCAAAATAATTAATAAATAGAACACATAAATCTATACTACAAACAAAATTAAAGTAATACAGAAGCGGGACAAATTAATCTACTCCAGATTAATTAATTCGCAATTGGAAGCAAAATGGAGGGAAGTTAGTAAACAAATTGGAGATAGGTAGGAGGTAGGAGATAGAGAGAGGTATATGGCGGTTATGTATAGTGGACTGCGCGGCACCCTTGGTCCTTCCGTCCCATCTTCGAGATCCGCGCTGTAAAACTTTGAATTGCCATCGTCATCATCTGATCTGCGAACGACCCACATTGATCGAAAAAATGCGAGTCTTTAATTAAATCAATGAATCAGGCGCATTCAACCGCTATCTCGCCGAGTCAACAATCGTGACGCTAAGAAAATGAAAAGAAGAAAAACGAAACGAGGCAGCGCACGAAGATGACTTGCGAACAGATAGAGCTCGCAGGAACTAACACCGGAACGCTGTCCAGCCTGCCTCCCCCCTCTCCCTTATCACAGTGTTAGAAAACTTTCATCAGAACCCACGTTCAAACACTGGAACAAAACAGAGTCACCCCGGCTTGCGCAGCTGATAGAGAAGCGGAAATGGCTTAACGCCGGCGACCAACGGAGCGAACGGGCGAGGACGTCCTCTCGACGTCGGCAGGCCATCGCCCAGTGTGATCCGGGCAGCGGGAAAAGCGCGTTAGCGCATTGTTTTCGGCTCGCGTGGGCCTTGAATAATGAGCGTGCAAGAAGCGCCCGTTTCCCCTCGGTCGATGAGATCGTCGCTCGGCGATCGATACGTAGAGCGGGGACGCTTTGCTTTGGTTACCGTAGCAACGGTTCGCGACGCCACGCGGTGGTGGTGATCGGACGGGACGGTGTCCCAAGGTGGTAGCGCGTGCGCCGGAAAAGGGAGGAGGGGCGTGGTACGTCCGAGTAGCGTTGGGCGTCTGGTTTCGAAAGCGGCCGCGCACGTGAGTGCGATTCAAGGTAATAAATTTGCCGAGTAAGGCAGTGTGTCGTTTAAAGTACGCCTGCGTTATGGTGTTGGTGTTTCTTTTCTTTTTGTTTTTGTTTGTTTGTTTCGTTGCGGTTTGCTGATGCACTGTTTCCACGGTACAATTTTTGCTTTCTGTCTTACTTATTTTTATTTTTAAATTACGAATAAGAGCACTTTCGGGTCTCGGTGTGACCATCGGGTATTGTGTTACAAGCAACAGAAACTCCAAGGTAAATATAGCCGATCAAAGTGCCGGTTGCATCCATTCCACATCGGTAGTGCAGCTACGTTCAATCACAGCGAATCCGGCGTGAAAATCGGAAAATTTGTGGGGGAGAGGGGGATACGTCGTTTAAGCGAAACCGAAATATATTTTGCGGAACATCTGTTTTGGCGCGGCAGTCACACGTCAAACGGTGCCCATGGCGCTGTTCTTCCAAGTCGGACCCTTTTTCCCTCCTCCGGGATAAATTTCGATGCCGAAAAAAGTGGGTCAGATATATTCCTGCGAAGAAAAAACACTTTTAGCTAGTGTTCCCCCGGAGTTTTTTCCCCCCTGGGTTTTCGGCAGGGTTTTCAGAAACTGCGTCGGCGCATCTCTTCGTGAAGCAGGACCCGGATGCTTAGTGACCCGCCATCACCTTCCTCCCGTTACTTTAAAAAATATATTAGGCAGTTTTAGCTAACTGTTGGTAAGGTTATCGTGCCTATCGGCACCAATCGCTGTCGCGTGCGACTCAGAATCTTATGCACTCATTGGTTCCGGTTCATACGGTTCGACGCAAACCCAGACCTTAAGGCAGACAAGCCTTGCGTGTAACATCGCGGCACCATTATTTATTTATTTATTGATTGATTGATGCTTGTTACACTACATCGCCTTCCGGCATAGAGTAGCGGGGGTACAAAACGAAGAACAAATGAAAATGTACATAAACATTACGACAATCCTGCGCAATCATGGAAACAATCATTGTCCATATAAGAGTCTAATTAGTTATACAAAGCAGAGAAGGCATATAATACGCGTCAAAGCCGGAAAACCTAACCAAAATCGATGAACTTCACTGCCGAAACCTACTAACCAAATCTCTCAATTTCACTGTCGGTACAGTTTCCATAAATATTTATCATTATTCGACGCAAACCACGTTATATCAACGGTTTGCTAAAACTCACAACCAGTAATAAAGAAAAAATAAAAGGGAGAGAGAGAGAGAGAATTTTGGGAATAAAACCCCAAGCTGCTGACTGTGACATCATAGATATAGGTGGACACTTATAGACAGTGATACTTCGTGTCCATGCCGCGCTGAAATGTGCTTCAGCTTCTTATACACGATTGTTGGCAACATTTCCCACAGTCAGGGAACTTTTACCACCAATGAGCCTATATACACTAGCTTCCCCTGCCTTCTGCTTCCATGGTCTTCGTTTAAAGATCCCTCAGATGGGAAAAATTAATCCAGAGACCTGTGGGTGTCGCTCAAGATCGCAATTGGCTCGTCGCGACGTAAAGCTCCGAATTAATATTGTTTCTTTCGCTCTTTCTCTCTCTCTTTCGAAAATCGAAAAGTGCTGATTTCGAAACAGTAAACACCGCTTTTGGAGGGTTTATTTTTATTTATTTATTTTTTGTTCGTTTGCAAGCGGTTTTGAAACGGTAAAAGTAGCACGTAAAGTAAAGCAACAGGTAAAAGTTTTTATTTCCACGCCTGAAGGGGAATTGACACCGGATCTATGTGCCACATGCGATCCGCAGCAACAAAAGCGTGACATCCGTGTTCTTCGTTTTTTTTTTTTGTTTTTTTTCCTCTGTTTTTTTTTATTTTTTTTTACGAATATTTCCGGGCTCTCAATATAAACCGGGGTAATTTCCTTTGACGCTTAATGGCGCTCTTGTGCCGCAACTCCAACGCAGACGAACGTTGAGAGCGGCCGGCGAAAAGAGGAAGAAGGAACGAGAGAGAGAACGTAAAAAAAAAAAAAAGAAAAGAAAAGGAGGTATAACACCATGTGTGGAGCTGTACAAAGGACCCGAGGCTCATTAAAAGCTTCCTTCCCCCTAAAGTTCCAACTTGGTGTGCTACTTAGTGCTTTCTTCGAATCAAGCGCACCATTTCTCGGTTCCGTTACCCGGGTCACCATTAGTAACACTTAATTAGAGCTACAATTAGACCCACGTCGAGGAGGGGAGAAAAGAAATTAAGGGAAACCATCGGAGGCTGCAAGGCGGACCTTTCACACATAATGCCCTTTCGACACCCAAGTTAGAGTTGACAAAAAGAGAGAGAAAGAGAGAGAGAAAAAAAAAAAAAAAGACAGGAACGACGTCGGGATGCGATTGTTGAAGTGTGAAGTAAATGACATGGTGATCTGCTACGGGCGCTCGCTCATCATATTTTGTAGGATGATTGTGAGAATTTCTTGCACATAATCACTAGAGTACGCGCTTGCTGCTGTTCTTGCAACGTCAGAACTGCGTTGTTCTGGAAGGGCTGGCGTAAATTGCAGAGGTTGAGTGAACAAAGCACATCATTTCGTTCCCACGAACGTACAAACAACAATAGGATGTGTTAGGAACGTTTGTTGCCCATTATTGTAGCTCCACATGTGTCAAAGAAAAAAATAATAATAAGAAGAAGAAACTGATCAGCGACTTTCTGGACGAATGTCGGCACAGTTCCCCCTGAAGTCGGCCCAGGACCCATACTACCCATAAACGTCAATTCGCGTTAAGACCCTTTTCAGCTCATATAGACGTTTTTAAATTTTCATTTTTATTTCCACGCACAGTAGAAGACTGGTACGGTCTGCCAGCCAGCCGCGATAATAAAATATTAACACTTTTGTAAAAAAAAGAAGAAATATATATATTGTTACTGATGTTTGATGTTCTGACTTGATGTTTGTGAAAAATTGGTGCTCGTATCTGATGCCAGCCGCTTCCTGTAATGACCCACAAGATGTGGGCCAACAGTATCGTTAAAATAAATAAATAAATAAATAAATATCCCCCCGTGCCCCACTTCTTCCTGCTGACCTCTCTACATCTACCCACATCTGTACTGCACTCGTAGCCACAGTTGCTTCGTGGCGCTCACACAGAATAATAAAAAAAAAAGCAATGATCAGAGAAGACTGGGGAACCGACTCCCGACATCGTTATTTGCTGACTTTTCGTGGACCACAGTCCTTCAGGTGCACGAACATGGTTTACCACCCCCGTGAAAATAGTGTCTTCAAATAGTCGACCTTTCTAGACACAATCGGGCTTCGATCCTTATTATGAAGGGGCGCATTATCTCATTCCCCATATCACCACCAGCAATGGGGCAGAGTATCGACTCTGGCGATGAAACTTCCCATTCATCATCATAAAATAAAGTTGTTGTTGTTGTTGTTGTTGTCTTCAACCTGTTTGGCTGACAAAGGAACGATATGATGTTTGGGACTGAGTGTAATCCTGATTTTTTTTTGTTTCCTTGCAGATAGCAGTTGTGAGTTCCCGGTCGGATGGCAAGGCTTGTGGTTCCAGAAAGGTAACCCAGAACCTATCACCATAACAAAGGATCGTATATCTTCGAAAGGAAGGTGCAAGGAAAGGCACGACACCAAATACCTCATCGCAGGGCCGTGAGTTCAATTTGACATACTGTTCAATGGTCATCACGTTGAGGACAGTAAACCGTCGTTATCACGAGGACAACGGGGCCGGAAAAAAAAAAAGTCGCTATAAGCGGTAATTTGATAAAAGCGGAAGTACCACAAAAACAATGACGGTAGACCGGAAAGGACGCGGGAGGCGCTTTAAAAGATATTCAGGCAAGCAAGCAATCAAGCTTTCGGTGGTTAATTTACAGTGAACCCTCGCTATTATGACCCCCGATAACCTGACATACGCGCTTTACGACCGTACTCCTGGGGAGCAATGCAGTGAAGCCTCTGCAAATCCCCCCTCCCGTTAATATGACAATTCCGCATTATGACCAAAATTTTCGGGAACGACCATGGTCATAATAACGAGGGTTCACTGTATACGAAAAACAAAAGAAGAGGAAGGATGACGCAAGCTGAATTTGGCGTGCAGGCCTCCGCTGGCTTGCCGTTCGCACTAAGCGGAGCCGGCTGACAGAGTACTTCGAATAACGAGGTTCGAAACGCATGCATTGCGGTCGGGACAGTGTGAGATTTCGTTTAAAGCGATAATTCGAAAAAAAAAGAAAGAAAGCCGTTTCGTTATAACGAGGATTTGCTATATCTGACATGTAACATTGAAGAAGATGTAGAAGTAACGTGGCCGGCTCCGACATGTCTCTGTGTTGTTCAATCACGCCTCGGTGGTAAACGTCTTAGCAGCCTTTTAATTTATAGAAGAAAAAAAGGAAGAACAAAGAAGAAGAAAGACGTAGCGGAGCTTGGCGTGCCGGCTGCTGGCTTGCCGTTCGCACTAAGCGGAGCCGGCTGACAGAGCACTTCGAATAATGAGGCTCTAAACGCATGCATTGCTGTCGGGACAGTGTGAGATTTCGAATAAAGCGATATTTTCGAAGAAAAGAAAGCGGTTTCGTTATAACGAGTATTTGCTATATCTGACATATAACCTTGTAGAAGATGTACAAGTAACGTGGCCGATTGCGACCTCTCTGTGTGTTGTTTAATGAAGCCTCGGTGGTTAACGTCTTAGCAGAATTTTAATTTATACACACACACAAAAAAAAAAAAAGAAGAAGGACGTAGCGGAGTTTGGCGTGCCGCCTGCTGGCTTGCCGTTCGCACTAAGGGAAGGTGGCTGACAGAGCACTTCGAATAACGAGGTTCGAAACGCATGCATTGCGGTCGAGACAGTATGAGACTTCGAATAAAGCGTTAATTCGAAAAAAGAAAGCCGTTTCGTTATAACGAGGATTTGATATATCTGACACGTAACCTTGAAGATGATGTAGAAGTCACGTGGCCAGTTGCGACCTGTCTCTGTGTTGTTCGTTCGTCTCGGCAAACTCTTCCCCCATTCTTTTTTTTTTAAATGTTGAGTGTAGAATCTCTCTCTTTCACTCTTCGGTACCAGTTATTCGTTCTTTATGGGTCTCTCACATTTCAGTGAAATGGTGAGGAAAATACATTGAAGGGACACTAATGGTGCCAAAATTTCTCTTCGCGGCATGCGAGAGGAAACCTCTCCATTATTGTGTTCCTTTGAAATATATATATATATACATATATATATATATATACAGAGAGAGAATGAAGTTACACGTCCTAATCTGGGCGCATTCGCTTGCAGACGCATCGCTATCGCCGGTATGTCAGTGACATGTACGAACATAGACGTTTACAATGTAATTTATAGTGCTTCCGGTTTCCGCCGTTTGTTTTCCCCCGATATACCGAGTTGATAAATCGGCGGTTATTTCCGCTCCTGCCGCATTTATCTCTCGCGCTACTCTCGAAGATTGCGTCCTGTCCGAGGAAGGTTTCGGGACATTGAAAGTGTATACGGCGAAACAGTGGGAGAAAATGTGGTGTATTCCCTTCATTCCTTTATTTTTCTCCCGGTTCCTTCACCGCAACTTTGCTGCGTTGTTACTGATGTATATGTGTGCCAACAAGAATTAGTTTCTGACGTTGATCTGATTCACCAGAATCTTTTCTGAAGGCGCCATGTTTATCTAAACTAAAGGCTAGTGCGATTGCTACAGTTTTGTCAAACCTAAGAACGGCATCCGGGGTGCTGTAGGGTATCTACATATATATACAAACATATAATAATAATAAAATATATATATATATATATATAATAAAATAAATAAATAAATATAATATGAATATATAATAATCAAATATATACATATATATATAAGTTCAGAAAAAGACGCGGAAACAGATTTTAGGGAAGTTACAAACACTAGTTTATTACATTGGGAGACGTAAAAAAGTAAAATGGGCAAGGGGTCGACGTTTCGACAGTGGCACTGTCTTCGTCAAAAAAGTCTTTTTTTTTTTTTGAACTTCTGTAAAACTTCGTGGCCGTTTGATAATCCTTTTACTTCAACCTATATATATATAATCCTTAATTTATTAATTAATCATAGCCCTAGCATTACAGCGCATTCATATGTTACATTGAACTATGGACATAATTATTGTGTGACATAAATATGGGCGAAAAAAAAAAAGATTATTACAACGTTAAACATTATGTTGTATCTACAGTGCACCGACAGTGTCATTCTTAGGTTGAGCACGACTATAGAAAACTGGCCCATAGCAGCCAATAGGGAAAAGGGAAGAATGGCAAGGAATAAAAAAGTATTTTTGGTCAAACAGTTAGAGTAGCGCAAGTATACGAAAAAGTTCGGCAGGTTCACCAGAACAAGAATTTGTACAAAATCAACGGATCTGCATGGGCTAAGGAACGCGTATTGTTTCAATAAATGCAGAAACTATCGTACCGGCATAGCTGTGTGATTCTTTGCTTCGTAACTCAAACTCAGTTTTTATACATACAAGGCATTTTCTTTTTATGCTTTACAAAAATTTATATGAAAAAAATAGAGAGCAGCATAGGTGTCGTTTTTGCATTTGCGCTATACGGCCATACTCTCTAAGAGAGTATGTAACTACAAGATGACTAACTACCTAAAATTCATTAACTTTTTGCCGACGACGGCTTATATGGGCCGGAAAGCGGTTGATCTGATCAGCACGTGGAATGAGCTGTTCGTGATTGGCTACCGCCGTTGAAAACACGATCCTGATTGGCTGATGCTTAGTCGTTACGTCACGTCGACGAGTAAGCGGGCTTCCCTTTATCTATAGGTGGTGCTGGCTGTGCTCCCTGCACTCCTAGTTGCCGCGGTTTCGGCTCATTTGCATATCAAAATTCTGTTATGGATATCTCAACGCACGTGCGTGTTTCTTTTTTTTTCTTTCGTTTTTCTTTTTATTGTACTTATTATTGGAATAACTTTCAGCGGGGATCGTCTCCCATTCTGCTGTCTCGTAGCTTCTTTATGAAAAAATGTAAAGGGTTAAAGAACAAAAACACCATGTATAAGTATGCATTAAAGGAATTGCCACCTATGGTTCGCAGAAACGAAGCCGAAGGCGACGAAGTTTTTTGAAGTTGATGCCGAATGATGGATTACAATGTTCATAAGCAATGATGTTGATGGGAAGTGATGTGCTGTGAGTAAGGCCAACGGACATTGACACAGGAGGCTCGGTTAAGGTGGTTCAGTTTTTGCGCGTTAGCGCTGCGAAGCAACTATGGCCATGAGCGGCGTACAGATGTGGACGGCAGGAAGGAGTGAGGGACAGGGGGGTTACTATGCGTCCTGGGCTGACTTCAAGGGGAACTGGGCCGACATTCGCCTGGAAAGTCGGTGAAGATGATGGATTAAGGCTCGATTAATGCCTCTCTTCTCGCTCCTTCGTCATGTGGGCATATAAGTCAGCCAACCGCAGCAGGCTGCTTCAAGCACAGGTTTTCTGTGGCACCAGTGGCTGCCCAAGCGGATGATGGCGGCGGCTTGATCTCCATCGCAGAAAGCACGGCTGTGATTGGCGGACTCCTAGTGACCATGTCACGTCATTTAAGCGATCACGCCTCGTTTTTCTCGGCGGCGTAGACGAGACTCGATGCGATGTTGCACGATGATGAATTTCTAGAAAAGTGCCGAACCATGCCATGTTGCTATTTGTTTGAGCGCCAGTAGACGATTTCAGGAAATCCCAGTACTCTTCGCGCACGCGTTGCAACCTGGGAGATTACCGTCATGCGGCGTTTCGTTTTCGCCGACCTTGAGAACTCGAAACTGTTCCTCCCATAGTTCAAAGCGGCGCTAAGCACTCTGGGATTTTTCTGAGGTCGTCTATTACGTATAATTCACCCGTGGTCCCGCAGTATGGCACGCATTTCTTCTTCCCGAATGCCGAGAGAGACGAAGAACATCTCTCATCTGAAGTCTTCCGTAGTACGTATAAGTAACGGACCTTTTTTTGTATTCACTGCATTCTCCACAGCGAATGAAGGAAAGGTGCTCCTAGGAGAAGAAGAAGCAGAAGTCGTCAAAGAGATGCATACGGAAGAAGGAAGTTCATTCCCTCCGTGGTGCACAGCAGATCAAATTTCCTCGCAGTCGTCGGTGGTCTCTTCGTAGTGGAATATAAAGGAAGCGAGCGGGAGGAGGGGGAGGGGGAATCGTGAGGGGTCATCATGGATATAAATACTAAGGGGACTTCTGGAGGAAACGGGAGGGAAGGGAAGACGAATCACTTCGCCCTATTATGGCGTCTTATAGTGAGATACTAGTCGTTGAAAGACGAAACGTAAAAATAAAAAAGGAAGCGGGTGAGAGCGAAAGGGAGAGGGGGAGAAACGACAGAAGGCTTTTAGCGCGTCACTGCAAAGACTGCTATTTAGTTTCAGAGAGACAAGGATAAGATGTATCTTTCGCATTGTTTTTTTTTTCCCGCATTTTCTTCGTTCTGTTCTGTCGTTTCGTTTGATACCTTCGCTCGAGTGAGAGACCTGAGAAGGCGAACTGAAGTACGATTTTGGAAAGTTCGATTTATTGCTGGGTGGCACGGACGTCGAGACGGGCGGATGGGTACGGTATATAATGCCTAAGGGCAGTGCAATCTGTCAGGGTGCGTTTTCTTATTCAACTCTGGCAACTCCGAGTTACTCTCAGCCGGCGAAAAATAGCCATTTTAGCGGAAATGACGTCATAACTCTGCGGCGAAAATTATCCAGAGTAGCCAGAGAGTGACAACTCTACTCTACTCTGCTCTGAAGAAGGGTAGCCGTCGTTCTGACGTCACACACAAGCTAGCAGACGACGACGCGTCGTCTGCTACCAACCGTCCTGTTGACAGACAATATGGGTGGTGTTCATTTTCGAAATGTAGGACTGGTTAAAAACTGTCGAGCATTTTCAAAATCTGCTGGAGTGCACGCATCTGCGTTAAGTTGTTAAACAGAGTGTCTGCCAGCAGTTCCACATCGTCTCGCCCGTCAGGCCAGTCCGCCATTTTGAGCGCAGAGTAACTCTAGCCGTTCGAAAATTACTGTCAAAGGTGGCTACTCTGGAGTCACGTGATGATAAAGGCTCTGACGTCGTTACCCAACTCCTGGCTACACGGGTTGAATAAGAAAACGCACCCAGTGTTTTATCATAGCTATATGCGTGTTAAACGGGCTCTAAAATGTAAAAAGTTCACTTCGAATTACGTTACACGCTATGTTAATTTCGTACTTGTTATCATAATTCAAAACTTTGATTCCGTTACGGAGCTACAATCGAAATTTTACCGGACTCTTTCTTGCTTCGGCGCTAAGCAGTGAACATCGTTTCAGCTCGTGCGTCGGTGTTTTTGGTTCATGTTGCGCGTGCCACGCCATGGAGCAGTCCCGGTAAAAAATAAAAAGAAACATAGTGCGCGTTGCGAAGCGGACTGGCGTTTCTGTCCGAATGGCGTAAAGATAAATGTTGTCAGTGGAACATTCGCAAGGACGGTTGTGGGCTACAATTCAGTGAATCGGTATTGAAAAATGTAGCAGTGCGCATGATGACGCGCATATACGGAACACTACGATCGGAACCGTTCCAAATCCGCATGCCCACGATAGGTATGCGTGCGCTTCTCCTGCTGTCTCATTGGATGCCGCCAATCTTTGCCTCCTAATCGTTGCCGCCAAAGACGGCTCTGTTTTAATTGCGTTTTTCTTCTAAACGGTAGCGCAGTGCGAATGAATTTTGCTTGCATAATACTAATTGAAACACGGGCTTTCATTTGAGGGCAAGTTGTTTTTGCATTTTAGTGCACCTTTAAGAAGCGAAAGTTATCTATTTATTTATATCTAGTTATCTATACCTAAGCGATACCAGTTTAGTTATCTATTTTTTTATTTATTGTAGAGACGTGGGCAGAAGAAAGCCCGTCGTGATATCAGCATCCATTGCTTGTATGAATAAAGGCAGCGTTCACACGGGGCAACTTTTTCCAGCAACTGTTTCACACGATTAAGTGCGTACTTGATATTTAAAAAAAAAAAAGTAATCCCTAGTTGAGGGCTTCGTGCGCGGGGCCTAAGGCGGTCGCCTTACTCCCCCCCCCCCCTATCGCCGGCCCTGGGTGGGGCTACCGAGTTGCTACGTGTTACGTACGTGTGAACCAACGCTATTGAGAGTGTGAACGAGTTCTCAATTGGTTCGAGTTGCTGGAAAAAGTTGTCCCGTGTGAACGCAGCCCAACACATCAGATATTAAGCAGCTCCGCTGTACAATCGTCGTGTACCGTCGTTACAATATCATTATTATTATTTTTTTCGAGGCTATTTTTTTTTTTTTTTTTCGTTCGTGTATGCTACGTACATACTTCACCGGGCTTCATGTAGGCTCGATCAAATGCAAGAGCTTTTGATTATCCATGATGGTGAGATTGCCTTAGAAATTCACGGCGAAGTTGCCTGTTCATTAAAAGAACTGAAGTTCTGAGGCTGGAACAACATAGAAGGGACCGGTGGAGAGGAGAAGAGGTAGAGCCCTGGACCGGCAATCCAGAAGATGTGGGTTCGAGTCCTACAGCTGGCTTACCTTTTCAGTGACTTTCATCCTTCATCTTTCATTGCCTGTTCATTGTAAGCACCTGTACGAGGATACAAAAAAAAGGGGGGGGGGATGCAGTAATCCTGCATGATTTATTTGGATCGCATAAGAACACGCGAGACTCCTATGTTCCTATTGACCTCACGTGCCCTTTTGCGAGTATTATCTGTCGAAGCGGTTCAAGTACAGGGTGGGGCCCGTACATTGCCGTGATATACGAACCTACAATTCCACGAACTCCCCAGACGACAGGACAAAAGCGGGGGCGCCGCTCAACTGCACTTTTGTGTGGCTGTCGTCTGCTACGTCTTTCCGAATGGGGGCGCTCGAATATTTTCGTCTGCAACTTTAATCGCGCTTCCAACTGCTTTCGAATTCGTCGTCATTAAGCGCACGATTGAGGTGCACCTCTCTGCAAACTAGTCCGGATGACCATTGCGTGATTACAACGTATGAGCTATCGAACGTTGCAATCCTTCCCGAAAGCGCCGCGCCGCGTTCTGCATTTCCTCCAGGACCACTAATAGCGTCATCTGCGATCCCGCCGAGCCAATCAACATACGGGACGAGCGTTCGTTCCACAGCGCTAGCGAACGTTCGACGAAGACCGGGGAGGTCGATCCAAATGGATTATCGGATGCGGATGTTTTGACGCGTCCAATACATAGCAGCCTCCCTTTAATGAGGAGGACGCGAGCGGCCGCGTGTGACCATTTTCGTACTCCGCGCCAGATACCGCCCCCGCAGCCGCCGCTAGATTAGACGCTCTCCAATGAGCGCGACGATTCGATATCGGTCGCGCGAAATGATTGCCACGTGGACGTATAGAGACTGACTGTTCCCTTTTGTTTTTTGCCTTCTCCGGAATGAGACATCACGCATGCGACGTTTATTGATTTTGTGAGGTGTTTTTACAAAATGCGACTTGCATGCCTTGATGTGGTATCGATCACGTGAGAGACGGCGAGTGTTGGATGGGTTTCGACATGCGCCAGCACCTCCGCAGAATATTTTAGAACATATAAACATAAAGGGCAAGTCAAATAAAGTAAAGTGTAAGCTCGAATAAATAATGCCTGCAGCTGCTTCATTTTAGGAAGAATGTATAGAACTGTAAGGTTGAGCTTGTTTCTGGCCCTGCTCTTCAGGACCTCCTGTAACTTTATGTGGCTTCTGGTTCTGTTGCTTATTTTCGTTCTGCGGAGTTTTCACCACCTAGGTGTTGGTTGTTGGTGGTGGCCGCCCGTTAATAAATCAGCAAGTCGGTAAATAAAATCTTCACGGAGGCCCAGTACGAGAAGCCCAATCCATTCTAACCTCCCACGACTGGATAAGGTACTTAATTCTTTTTTTTTAATAAGTCCCTTGTCAGTAAAAAAGGAAAAGCACCAAATCCCATTACCCTTAGCCATCATGCATAACAGCCATCAACCCAGATGTAGGCGTAGCATCATATCTTCCAGAAATTTGAGAAAGACGTCTACCGTGGCGCTGAAATTGCTCATTATGCAGTTTGCATCTGCCTCAGGGAAAGATATGTGTATTAGAAGAAAAAAAACCTTCCGACAGCCTCACCCCACGTAATTCTTTTTGCCGGCCCTTTCAAGGAGCCTCATCTCATCAGGAACTTGAGTGTCAATTTAAAGTGTCCACTTCAGCGGGAGTTTTAATTTGTCTTCATTCCAAAACCTTCTGCGGCATATTTTGAACGTTACCAACAGCGGCTTGGATGTCTTCTGGAATTGACTGTATCTATAACCTTGTTGAATGCTATTTTTGGCAATGGGGTCACTCCCCGAAGTGTAAATTTGCGACTCACAAGCATTCACGTTTAGGTGGTCCTGCGGGCTTTCCTGAAATAAGTAAATAAAAAGTAAATAAATAACATTGATCTATCACTTTCTCTTCTGGGGCTACGGCACACAAGACATATAATCCAGATCAGTCATCATATGTTGTGGTATTCAGCGATACTGTTAGGCAGTTAGGACAGTATTTTATGCTAGATCTTCTCATCATAATTTTTTTTTCTCATTTCAGGACCGAGGATTGCCTACGCTGTGTCGGATTCAATGATAAAAATGCTAATGTGCTCCAGTACAAAGAAAGTAAGCAGTCTTACTTGTTACACTTTCCGAGGGAAATTTTTTTTAATGCCACATGAAACCGTGTAACTTTCTGCATCTATAGACATATTTGTGATTGCAAGACAACAGTTATCTTCAGAAAGGTTGTCTTGCCCCATGTCAGCAGGAAATCCCTCAGTTTCACGAACACATCTGTACGACTTCCATCCAAATGTACAGTTGTTGTGTATTGGTGGGTTGTGGCCTATAATCAAATTGTGCTGTCAGATACTAGATTATAGACTAGAGACATATACACCGTTTTCCAGCCATCCTCACACCCAGCGCTTCTGCACCCAGCACACTCCAGCAAGAAGGAAAGCAACATCAGGGAAAAAGCATACTGCCCGTGTCCTTTCCTTCTCTCTGGCTTGTGCGGTAAACAGTTTTCAACGTGCTCCCCCAGCAAAACGGCGCTGCACTTTAAATATGGCGCCGTCCACAGGAAAACGGTGTATAGTCCGAGATCAGATAGAGCATTGTAAGCACTTACAGTTTGTATTTTACGAAGACGACATTTGGCTTTTCATGACACTTATCCATTTGGAGAATAGCATACATGAACAGCAGATGACCCAAAAACTTGAAACCCCACCCACACACAAAAAGAAAAAAAAAAGAAACTATGACCAGACTGTCCTTCATATTGTATTTTCCATCATACATATTTGTACTATTAGATTATTATACATTGCTGCCATTGTGTTATTTACCTTGTATTATGAATTTGTGAACTTTGCATTGCCGTACAAGTACTATATATATATATATATATATATACAGATACTCATGGAACGATGCGACAGCACCAGAGGACCTGTTCCTGTTCAGTCCTCTGGTGCTGTCGCATCGTTCCATGAGTATCTGTTTCTATGCGTGCAGCCATAGAAGCCATCTTAATCTGTAATTTTGAATTTCAAACACATCTAGTGTCATTTACTTGTTTCTTTAGTGGCTTTTTTTTTCTGCATTATATATATATATATACATACCTATATGTATGAACAAATAGAGGCCAAAAAAGTGTATGCATGCGTCTACAGCAAGGACCTGTTATCAGCGGAGTTAACTTTATGGGGTGGTCTGTGTTCATGAAGCAGCGCAAATATGCTCGACACACAAGACGTTGGAGGAGGTCTGCAACGAGTTCACCGGTGACGCCCTGCTCTACTCCATGTTCCGAGTGAACGCTCAGCCCGTCCCATGCCCGTTCCATGGGCCCCTGGACTTCTCCTATTCCCGTGGGCACGCCGAGTGTGCCGATCCCGTTTCTACCATCAACTCTTGCACTGATAACTCCAGGTTGCTCCTGAGGTTTCAGGCGTGCGCCGACGTGCAGGGTTCAGAGAGCAGAGGTATGGAACTGTGTGTGGCCCGCGGTTCCTGTTCCTGTACAGTCTGGTACAGTGCCAATTTGCTAGTTCAGAGTGATGGTACGGATCCCAGCGGAGGTTAAACAAGCATTGTCACATGTTTTCTTACGATGCTTCGAATCACTGCGCGAAAGTTTTCAATTAAATTCCAAGCCAATTATTTATACTAATTAGGTTTTTATAGCCAGCACTTTTGCTGGAGTGACGTCCCTGTCAGCAGCTTCCCGGTCCTGTTCTGCCAGGCAGTCAAGCAATTGATCTGAGACTAAACTTTCGGATTACATTCCACCATATCTCAAATCAGTCACTTTTATCTTGGTCACACGTACTCGCGATGTCCGCGGAGCCGTGGTAGCTGGTGCTTACGGAACCGTAAAACTGAAAGTGGATGGAAACATGTGGTTCGTTTTTCTACTTTCATCTAAAAAACTATGACGTTCTCGTGGATTAGGTTTTACATATGGCATATACAGGTAACTTGGAGTAGAATACAACTCTGCATCTCTTAAGTAGTTGACAACTCCGGGCACCCTCTTGAATGGCGTTAAATTTTGTGTCGTATAAGCCTTGCCGAATTGAAGCACACTTCTTCTCTACATCGCAAAGCATGTAAAGCAAATCTTACTGAGTAATTCTTGTTTTCTTTTATTGTGTGTTCTTTATTGCGTGCCCTTGTCTTATTTTGCGTCACACGAAAAACTCTTTTGGACAGTGGAAACTCTGACGTGCTTGGGCTTTTGGAAAGAAGGCTCCATGCACTACCTGGTGGGCAAGCTGGACCACCGCATGGCCAAAACAGACGAGGACAAGTTCCGTTGCTTCGTAAGTTCCTTCCTGCGCAATGCGTTGGACTTCAGGATTTTTCTTTTGTCTCTCTGCACTATTCACCGAGCACATCGGTGTGACTGTGGATCGCATGCACACAGAGCCCCATTTTTTTCGTGCCTTCTACTGGATTTTTCTTATTCAGAGTCCAAGTCTGACAACATCATTTGGTCGTAGGTGTACGAGAAGTCACAGGACCCCAACACAGCATTTTTGGTAGCACAGTCGGCTGACGCAACTTGCGACGGACTTGTCAGCCCCAATGAGGGTTCGCGGACCATGAAGTTAAGGCACAGTAAGTATGTGCAAAAAAATATGCGAATTTCCGCGGACAAAAAGAGACAAAGCCAACAAGGTGGTTCACCCAAACAACGACCACGTGTCTGACGATTCGCCTTGGCTAATGACGTGGCCTCTCACCCGTTATTTGGCCTCTTCTCGTGTACAGAGACACTCCTGTTGTAGTGTATAGTGCTTTGGTGTGCTTTAGTGTTATAGTGTATAGTGCCCTTTGTTGCAAGACCGTGGACTATTGTACCACCATTTGCAGACCCACAGGGGAAAACAGTCACTGTGTATTGGCGACCTTTGTAGAGACCCAGTAAACCAAAGACGTCCAGTGGACATCCAGAGGATGGTACACAGTGGACATTTGGGATGTCTAGTAGATATCCAGACATGTCCACATTACATTCCATGGATGTACTGTGGATCGTCGGAAGCTCGTTCATAACTGTATAAATGCATGTCCTCTGGATGTACCTGCTGGACATTTGTCACATCCAGTGGACGTGTTTGTGAGGCATTGCGACGTCTAATATACATCCTATCGATGTACCTACCGGATTAGCATACGACAGGCTCCCTTGTGGCCGACCCGTTCAAACTTTTAAAAAAGGGAAATAGATTGGAATATGGCTAGCCTTTGTTTTTAAACAAATATTTTAACAGTCTGAACGTGACAGCTGCTCATACAAAATCAAAACAGTGCAATGCTGTGAAAAGCACCTGTAGAAGTGACTCCTTGACGGGCATATAATAATTGTAACTCGATGTCACACTTATTGAAATAAAAATTAGATGTGAAATTGCACTTATCCAGCAATTGTTCATATGTTCTCTCTGCCTGTTTGCCCGAGAGTGAACTGACAGAAGACATTTGTTCCACGCAGGTGCCCACCCTCCTGGTCAGTGTCAATTTCCAGAGTGGGCAACGAGTGTGGAACAGTGGGTAGCGCTGGACGGAGATCGTTCGTACCGGTTCGATCCCCTGCACTCAAACCTTACTGTGTCAAATTCATCCCAGACACTGCTTTTTAAAGTGCTTTGCCATGAAGAATTGCTCACACATGCTGACACGGTGCTGCTAGTCGTGCATGTCACCAAAGGATGGTAAGATTCGTGTATTGTAGTTTATTGTATGTTCTATGGGTGGAAGGCAAAAATTTATTTTGATAAGAGCAGTGATATATTGAGAACTAAAGAGTGTCATTGTCAAGTAAATATGGTAAGCAGGCCATGCTCTGCAGCATATCGCAACAGGGGCTTGACAGGAAGCAGCTGATGAGGTTCATTGTGCCATGGGCTCATTCTCTCTTGTTTCGACATGCAAATTCAGGGTGCTGTGGTCGTTTTAACGATTCTGGAGGCATGCACACACCCAACATTACTTGTGCAGCTTTGGATGAGCTAAATTAATCCGAAATCAGCATTGATGTACGTACATACAACAAGCGCGACTCTCATGTCGACCACTTCCTGTCCTTTGCCTCTGCTGCTATCGCATCACACGGGAGTGTTTGACTTTCTGGAATGACAGAAACACACTGACGTATTGACACTGAAATGTTGAGCGCTCTCAGCATATTTTTTATGTTTATAGTTTGATATAAGTGAATGGATCTGTTCCTAGCGGCTACCCTAAAAAATCTGAACATTTGTTTTCCTTCTGCAGTGATAGTGGATACACGTGTATGAAGATGCACAAAAGAGCATCGCATGTTATAGAAATTCAATTTGGTAAGTAACTTTGTACCCCATTGAACATATTACAGGAGTGCTAGAAGAGTGGGCTGGTGTTACTTATACAAGGGTAGTATTTCATTGAGCCTGAGGAGAACACAGAACCCTACCCTTGTACCCCGTCTTTTCTATAAAGTTTATACTTGTCTATGTCGTAGGCTCACAGCTGGTTAAATGTGAATTGAACTGCCCATATGGCCTGAACGAAGACAACATGATTCGAGGCACGAGCAGAGATATAACTCGAATTAAGTTTTTGGCATGCACTTATTGTTTTGCTGTGCAGCAGCTGGGTGAAACATTTTGGAAAGAATAAAGTGGCATTCATACATCTAGCAACATGCCACTCAACCTTTTCTGAACACTGGAGGACTTCTGTTTCTATAATAGATTACTCGATTCCATTGCCTCTAATTGTGGCAAGTTACGTGGAGCAATCACCAAAATAAAGTGTTGGTGTTGTTCATACATGGCATATTTCAGAAGGCGGGCATCATAATTGTTGCCTGGGTGCACACTCACGCTAGCTGTTTGTGCGCGAGGTACTCAGGGACACATGTTTGTCATGCCTCCCATTACCTACCACGGTGTCGTGTGTATGATGTTATCAGTTCAGTGTAGTGACAGTTTGTGTGTATAGTATAATTTAACAAGCTATGGATTCTCTGACTGAACTATCTGTTCAGACCTGAAAATTTTACATTCTACACTTAACATTAGTTTCCATAGAACTCTGTTTTCTGACGTGATTAACTACCCATTCAGGTCTGCTCACCAGCCAAAGTTCAGAGGCGTGCAGCGGCCACTACGACAGGACGATGGCGGAGTCTATTACTCTGTTGCGTAAGTTGCCTCGGAACATGTACCCATACGCTACCCGTACACTAAACCACTACACTACCCGTACCACCCGTACACTAAACCACTACACTACCCGTACCACCCGTACACTACACTACCCATACCACCCGTACACTAAACCACTACACTACCCGTACCACCCGTACACTAGACCACTACACTACCCGTACCACCCGTACACTAGACCACTACACTACTCGTACCACCCGTACACTAGACCACTACACGACCCATACGACCCGTACACTAAACCACTACACTACCCGTACACTAAACCATTACGCTACCCGTACACTGAGCCAGTCTTGGCAGTATTCCCGTAGAACATTTGTGTTACACGTGTGGCTTCCCGTTTTCGCGTGATTCATCAGTACCTTTACGCGATTGTCTTTTCAGATATTCATCCTCAGAATGGTGAATGTCCACTAGCAGGAAATTTCCTAATGGAGGGTTCACAGCCTCAAGTAGCACGTTTGGTCTCTGGAGATCCTGGGGCCTCCTGCCCCGAGCGATCGATTTTGAGCGCAGGGTGTGCCAGTGGAGATCGCCTCGACATTCACTTGGATTGCTCTCCCAACAAGGAGGTTCGAAGTAAGTTGACCAAAAGGACCACTTGCATCTTAAAGTGCTGTGACTACTTAGGCCTAGCATGTGGAAAAGCGTTTCAAGACTGCCTGCAGCCCAGCACATCTGTCACAAGTTTATTCAACGTCACATCATGGTGGGCCTTATTCACAGCCCATCGCCATTATAACCCATCATTTAATATCACCCATCATTCAACATCGACATCACATCCCATCATTCGACTTCAGCATCGCTTCACATCATAGGCCGTAACATCATCAGCGAATCAGCACATCACTCAATATCACATCATTCTCCATGATTAAGGCCCTCGGTTTTCTGCAAAATTTTGCAGAATTCAGAATTAATCGCGGAAGCCTTCGTTTGACACAGAATTTCATGGAATCCCTTATTTTTACGGGTTCTCGAATTCGAATCGATTATCAATCACTCGAACTATTCGATTCGCGAATCGAATACCCAATATTCGGGTTTCCGGATATTCGACTATTCGCCGAATACGAACCGACACTTCCCGAAAGTGGGCTTCACCTTTCGCTTTCCTGCATGAGGTGAAGCCCTCTTTATGAAATTGTCCATGCTGCAGGACAGACGCAGACAGATTTTAGTTTAGCCTAAGATAACGTTGGTCCAAGGTTATTGTGCATACTTCGCCTGAGGAAGGGACGACATCCCTCCCATGTGCAGTTTAGCGGTGGCAGTGGGGGATTCTGATTTGATGTCTGGGAGGTTGACTTCAAAATGTTAAGACTCTTAAATGATGCTTACATCCCAGGAACCAAAAAAGGTTGCCCTAATGATGTAACTTCGCCAGGGCATGTATTGTAAACTCCTTCCTATAAAGTTCCTATAAACTCTGTAGATGCTGAAAGATATTTCAGCAAGTGTAAAATGATGCAGGTGACAGACAGCATCAGAGGAGAACACAAGATATCATGTATCACTGCTGAGGCACAACAGTGCTTTGAATCTGTAATTTTATAAAATATTTTTTGTTCCCACATTATCCAAGTAAATAAAGTGTCAAGCAGCCGTTGACGGCTCGCCGCGGAAAATTACAAGGTGGTGCCGCGGAATTTTGAATGTGCCGCAGCAGAAAACCAAGGGAATTACTCATTGTCAAATACTGTTACATAATGACGATCTATCGGTATATAGCATTGTTTCATATCGTACACTGCGCTGTTTCTGATTGCCGTTTTTGATTAATTTTGATTTTCAATGTACGTTTGTTTATTATGTGTTTTGTAATATGTCTTGATGTGCGCCAACACTAAGGCCCATATGGCTGTTCTTGGGCACAAATAAAATAATAATAATTATTTATCCAAATTATCCCTGAAAATGTGACTCCCTTTGTTCACATGATCAGCTGCTTGGACCTATCAGTTAGTGCATGGGAAGTGCTGTGCATATTTCAGACATTTGTCCTTATCATCCATAATCCTTATCATATAGGTTTCCAATGCCATGGGAGCTGGGAAGAGAATGGCACCTACTTTCTGATTGCCAGCGCATCACAAAGGCAGTATTGCATGGTAATGTTACAATTCTAATTTTGCTTCCTGCACTATTTAGTATACTGTCAAAGTTCTCGACAGGTTACGTACTACAGTCAAACCTCGTTACAACGAAACACGATGTAACAAAATTCGCGATAGAGCGAAATAATTTGGATTCCCCAGCAGAGGCCCATAAAGATCAACGTATTTTAACTCCCGCTACAACGAAATACTTTTTAACCTCCGCCTCTATACGGCGAAAGAATGAGATAACGTTTACGACCCCAAAGCCGGCTTCAGGGTCACGAAAACAAAGAGAGCAGGCAGCGTCTTGTTCCCGCGGTGAAAGGTGGCACACTCGATTAAGGTCGGGAGGAATCTGGTGCCTACGAAAGGAAGTCTTGAGTCATTGGAAGGTTCGGGATTTTCCTGCCGAGGTAGTTTTTTGGGGTTGAGGATTTTCCTCCTTTTCGCGCCGGTTTTGAACTGTCCGGTTGTGGTCAAGGACAGAACGAAAAGAGGACAAGGCGCCATCGCGTGCGCGTGAGAAACCCTTCGTTCGTGTGGCGGCATACGTGACGAAATCAGCCGTGTGATTTTCTGGGGGCAAACATGTCGTAGCAACGAAGAGCCTTACGGAAGACACACTGCCACGGACGTACTTAGAAGGTTTGCGGGTTCGCAACATGACTAGAGCCTGAAGTTTTAGGGTTTTACCCGATTCTTTCCCGAATTTGCACCCCGAATTGAAGGTTGCCTCTTTAGAGCGAAACCCGATTTTTACCCGGCAAATTGCCCTCACTGGGATGTCTGTAGGAATGCACTAACTTACTTGTTTGGCAGAAAAATGCAGCTACATCACCGTTTGTACCAAACCGCTACAGTTAGTTTGAATAACTGAGCCCGATTTCTCCCCAAATTTACTGTACCGGAAGTTTTTTCACCCAAATTTGCATGAATTTAGTGCACGTTTATTTACCCAATTTTTAACCCCCGAATGCAGGAAAAAATATTTCCCGAAAACTTCAGGCTCTAAACATGTCATGGAGAAAGCTGCGGAGGCTTTGGGGCCGTACAAACAATGCGTGACACCGCATCTTCTAGGCACGACGCAGACGCGAAAAACCGGCTATTTCACGCAAGAATAAAATGCCGTAGGTGCCCTTTGGCGCTGTATTTGTAGTTGTTGGCATTTTTCACGAAAAACTTTTCCGCGTCCCATTAAAACGGGAGTTATCGACGCTTATGCACAGCACGCGCCCTCGCAAAGGTTGCGATCCGTAACCTTCAGTTCGATATGGCGGAATGTTCGATACAACGAAAGAAATTGCGGGGGCACACAAGTTTCGTTATATCCAGGTTCGACTGTATAGTATAATTCTGCCCTGAACATTTCCAGCTAGATTTGACAGGCTTAGCAATAGAGCTGTGCAAATAGCAAAATTTCGAAATCTAGTTGAATACCAGTACCCGTTGAATTCCCTGAATATTACTGTTGTTGCAAAAAACACTTTATCCGACCAAGCTGCATTGATTCTCATTCTAACTGTCCTCGTCTTTCTTTCTTTTTTCTGTTTGCGTTTCAGGCTTTCTCTGACAATGGAAAGCAGCTGCACTTTGCGGAGTCCCCCAAGGCTTGTGTGCACAATGTCCAAATGGCCAAAGACACCTTTTCAGTTTTCAACCTCACAAGCACAGGTGTGGTTGACCCCCATGTTTATATTGATGCGCTTTTTGGGCCCCGAGAACCTTTGGGGTACATCAATGCACATGAAAGGTTGAAACCACACGCAATGCAATCCCATCAATTCAAACTGACGCTCAGGTCCCGGTAATTTGTTAACAACGGTATTTAACAGCGGTTTATTTGAACAAGATTGCCCAGCCGTGTCCGACTACGCAACGGCTCGTGCATTAGGGACACGTTTACTCATTAAATGTTAAGTTTACTTATTACTTATAAGCCCATTTCCCATAAAAGCGAGGAAACTTCTGCCAGAAGAAAGAGGAGCAAGGAATGAATCACCATAATGGTGTGTACAACTGTGACTGGCGCAGAACGACGTTGCTTACTGTAGTTATTGCCAAAGCAAGAAAGCCCCACTGTTTTTATTGGGATCAAGGCCCTTCCTGTTGACTACACAGCCAAGTAAAAGTCAGCAATAGGACATTTTCTGGAATTGAGTTGACGATATTAGCAAATTCACGATTGGGTTGGGCTTCACATCACAAATGAATTTTAATGAAAATGAATGTACAGTGTCTGCCACATTGGAACTGCGAGCCGGGCCTCGGCCAGGTTTTCTGCAACCTGGTCGGGCTTTGGTCGGGTAAGCCTTCGTGGCGTCGAGTACGGGCCGGGTCAGGCTGGTAAATTCAGGCCTGTGCGGTGCTCTAGTATGCGCTGCCAAAGCGCAAGACCTCGTTCAGAGCGCTCCGTCCGAACTCTGCTTTGGTAGGACAAATCTACGATCCCCTTCGAGTTCGAATTGATGGGATTTCATTGTACAATCCTACGGTGTACCATCAGAGTATAGTAATTTTTGCAAGGACCAAATTTTCGCAGATATATCGCGGTCATCATTCTTCCACGATGTTTAGCAGGTTTAACCCTAAACCCCAAGGTTCTAACGATATGCGAGAAACGTGGGACAGAATAAATGAGAACTTGCGTCGAAACGTAAGGGCAACTTGCCAACAAGTCTCACATCATTTGGCTGCAGGCAGGTATTGTGCCTGAGGTGAACGGTGAACCACAGTACCTCGTATGCCAACAACATTGATAGGTACAGCCAAACTCCTTTACAACGAAACTCAGGGGACAGCAAAAAAAATTTGCGGTAAAGGTATTTTCGTTAAAAAGGTGTTCGCTATAAAGGAGCTTGACTGTACTGTGGTTCTCCAAAATAATAGAAGTGTCTAGAAAAATATGTCATTTGTTTATTTGTAAAATTCACTCACAATAGAATTGCTCACTTCACTGTCGCTTGAAGAACTGTGCCTGCCGCTGTCTGGCTTTTATCACAAACGCTTTATTTCCGTATTCTTGGACGTTTAAAGCACTTTCTGTGCTTGTCTATCTGTGTGGTTACTTTCCATCGTGGAACCACCTGTACCCATTACGGGTTCCGTACAGTTGCCCTGATCCCTATTGCGCAGCGAGGAAATGCTCTAATGCTTTTGTGACATCTTCAACGCATGCAAATGGGTTGGCCTATCACAAGTGCCCACCTACTTATCAGCCTTTCTTGATCCTACTGCATTTACGGTAACTATGACACGATTTGACGTTTACAGGCCAGTGCCAAGACGTCAACTCTGGGAGCAGCTACGGGAAGCCTCGCACGCTAGCGTGCATTCCGTTGCTGGCGATCTACAGCTTTGTGAGAAAGATTGTCCACTGATTAGCGCGAGAAGCACGAGATCCAACCGTACAACTTTCCTTCATGGGCACAGAAGCTAGTGCAAGAAATGAACAACCTCAGCGGGTGAACATTTTTTTTCTAATTGGTGCTCGCTAGACTGGGACTGCAAAGCAGCTGTAAAAAAAGAGCAAGGTGTGCGTGGACGTGTGCGGACTTACATCTCCCCCGTGGAGGACGGGCGTCGGCAGAAATTCGTGCCACTTTCTTTTTTTCTTTTTTTAGTACTACCACACTTAAGTTGTTTCTGTGTCGTCCGATCGCACGCAGGAGACTGGCTCCACTTTCTCCGATGCTTTGATAGGACCTGTTACACAATTTGAGTGAAATAAGCCGCAGGTGCACTCAAAAGTGGCGGTACTCCAAGATGCAGCTTGCTCCTCCAAAGTTGTTTCCTTTTTCCAAGTAGGATTTTATGCCACCAACTGTCATCTCCGCTTTAGTGGCAGGATGTGTCGGATGCGAATTTGTACATACGTCTCTTGCTAACACTTGTCAGGCGTTAGGTGCTTTTGGGAGCGGTACAATTTTAAGTGGTAGTGCGTGACATACGCAAAAAATGGTATAGTAGGAGAAAGGGGCAAGATTTTTCCACACTTCAGTTCATTCTTACCCTGCAGCGAGGTGTCAGAAAATATTCTCAGGTTCAAAATTTTTTTTTAAATTTTACTTTAAGCTTTGTCACAAACTGTTACCGACTCGATAACGACCCAAGACCAGAACGGTGACCAGTAGCTTTTTTGTTGAACGTTTTTATTTTCTCGGGCTCTTTTCCTTCCTTTGGGAGTGAGAGAGAGAGTTGTGAGCTTTATTTATTTTAGAGCTTTGCCACATTCGAACACACATAGAATGACATGAGAAGAAGACGACACAGTTTTGTTTTTGGTATTTTTTACGTATTTCTTTCTCCAGCTCTGAATAGCATAGCAGCTTATGTATTGTAGAGCTATAATTGAGACACAGTATTACGTGCAAAGTTCTTACGAAAATGCCATCGGCAATATTTTTGTTTCACAGTGGTGTAACGAGTTAGTGCTGGGGACAATGGGTCAGCGCAAAAAAAAAGGCGTTGACTGAACTCCACAGCAGCATACAACGTTCCACCTGTTCACAGCTCTCAATTTGCATTGAAAATATTTTCTTAGATCATATGTTGCACTACAAGTGTGCTGTGCGTACATGTTATCTCACGTGCTTAGGTAAAACTAAGAGAGCATTGTTGAATTGATTGTTAAAACATCTCTTCAAATTTAGCAATAAACCAAGCAGCAATTACCAGTTCTGTCGGTAAAGTAACACACACAGTCGACCAGTTTCATTGTTTCAGCATTGCATAGTAGTATCGCGAAGTACTACTGCATTTCAAATTTCAAATTTTAAACACATTCGCATCAATTGTGTATCATTGTATCAACTTTGTATCAACATGTGTATCATCACCGGGGTACTGAAGTTCAACCTCGCCGCAAACTTCCAATACTGCGTTTTGGGTTTCAGTTATGGAGCATGCATAGGGAGCATGGCATGTCTGAAGTATTACCATGAGTCATTAAGTGTGCATAACAGTGACATTTTCCTTGTTCCTTGTGTCATTGAGTCAGAGCTGTTCCGAGGTCATCTTGCGCCTGGGGCAAGGTGACTGCAAGCCACACCCCTCCTCACAATAGGCAGATAATATTCTGGGTGTAGAATTTACATATGTTCTCTTCACCTTTGGTCTCGACCAACCTGTAATACCCAAGTCACACAGGGAGTCTCAATGGTCATTTGAAGCAACGGCCATTGGACATGTGTGGTTGCGCCATCTAGTGTATAACGTGTCAAAGTGTCAAGGAGCATTGGATCCATTGCTCCTTGAGAGGTTGACACATTACACACTGGGTGGCGCTAGTGCACATGTTCAATGGCTGTTAGTTTCAATGACCATTGAGACTCCCCGTGTGACCCCGAATATAAGACAACCTACTCTAGCTGGCTTGAAAAAAAAAAAGAAAATGAAATGGGGAATAGTGAAACAGAATTATTCCCAATTCTAGAGTGAAAATTCTTTGGGATCTTGCTTGATTGCCCAACCTTTCGAGCCCCTGGGATCCATGCCGTACGGCGCACCCCCTGGAAAAGGCATTCAGGGCGGCTTCCCCTCTCGCTCTCACCTCGGAACAGCTCTGAATTCAGTTCTCTATTAGGTAAAAAAGTGCCTGTAGCAGCAATTATGTTAAATGTCTCGACAACTGATAACCACCTTCGTTTAATGTCACAGAAGACACATGTGTGACAACTTTTAAGGCTGCAAAGCGCCCCCCCCCCCCTTTCGTTTAGCCAGTTTCTCGTCGACAGTTGAGCAGACATTGAAGCCCCAAAGAGAGTTTCGAGGCTCGTTTGAAGCCGACGTGGCCGACTTCATGCCTAGTGTACAGGTAGCTAACAGAAGGTAACATGTCTTTTCATGCCCAAAGATATTTGTACATGGTGCTCAAAGCTTGTGGATGTGAGGAGCGAATGGCATGCGGTCTCCTAACGTGTGGCGGGTTTACTTAAGAACTAAGCGTTTGGAGCGGTTTGTATAAAACTAGCACTAGCTAAGAGCATTGTTGTTTGTGCAAAAGAGCCAAATGGTAAGTGGCCAAGTGACCAACTGATTAGCTCATATGTTTCAGTGGCAACCTCCCGGCAACCTCCATGGGGTTGGGGTGGGTGACAGATTAAGGTTTCACATCTCTCCGTATACGGCCAAAGCCACCCACCTTCAGAAAAAATATGTGGATTACACAATTAGGAAGTATCTTGTTGTTTTTTGTTTTTTTTAACACTTGCAGTTAGTAACAGCATAGATTATACTGAGGGCTGGAAAGTCTGTTAGGATAGTATGATAGACATTTAGAAACGTACAAGACCACCCACTCCACCCACACATACTGGGGGGCTGCCACTGATGTGTTTCTATGCACAGCTGTACAATCTTTGTTTCTGTTGCGCACCAGGTTACGGAATACAGGACAGAATGTTGGGGGTTGCACAGACCACTTTCCGCAGGCAGTATTTTATTTTCCTTTTTCTTTCCTCTTATTTTTATTTCGCTGGTTGTGCTAACAATCAAGGGCATGTTGAAGAATAGAGGTTGAGTTTTTTTTATATATATATCATTCCAAATGTTAGTCAATGTTTTATGGAGTGTACCTTCTTGAATGAAATAAAGCAAGGTTAGAATTTGCACGGCAGAGTGTTACTTGCTCTCTTATTGTTTCGAAAAATACTCCTTTGCTGTTCACTCTGTTCTAGCTAGAAATGCATTAGCTTTTTTCTAGAAAATGCCCCTGCTGGAGCCTGGACTTCTGAGTTTCAGCAGGTCATGGAGCATTGGAGCAAACCTTTCGTGGACATCTTTCGTAATCTTTGGGCACATTATGTACGGGCTCCTGCTGGCTCTTATAATGTCCTAGTGGTCTCTATAAAAGAAGCCCACGACAAGCCGGATGTAAAGTCAGTGCCAAGTGCTTCCCTTATTGAAGTTAAGCATTTGTAATCACGGCAAAGTTATCTGGTACAGGTTTTACCACATCTAGAAGCCTTGTAGATTATCTCTGCATGTTTGTCCCACTGGGCACCATATCTGTTGCATGCTTGTAAACAAGAAAATAGGCATTGTTCAGGGCATATTTATTCAGGGTAGCATCACTAGTAGATGTGGATTGAGTGTACTGAAACGTGTGTTTCACCAGTTTAGCAGTTTAATGCTGGGCTTGGATATCAGCCATCGATTTTGTTTCCCCCTTCAAGCCTCGACTATTTTGAATTGTACTGTCCGACCCTGATGTACCTAATTGCCCTCCAATTTTATCCCACACTTCTCAGTCTTCCAGGCGCAGGGTGAACGGCATCGTTTCGCATTCGCACCGAACATCTGATGAAACCAACACAACGACGGATCTGTCGACGGCGGCGATGTCTGGCACTCGATCACAGGAACCTCTTCGCGGCTCTTCGCTCGACCGGTCTGCGACGGCGAGATTCCAGCGAACTCTCGTCGCACGTCATCCACTTCTGAGTGCAGCTGTCGACATAGCAGGTCTCGCATACCGGCAATTTGAAAACCTGAACCAGAGAAAGGCTGGTAGGCCGACGCGATCGTGGGCACCGAGAGATCGGTCACCCTGTCGGCCATTTCTGCGAGGTCACGGACAGGAAGAGAGTGGTTGACTGTTAGACCTCTGCGAAACTCTCCTGGAAGGCGCATCATGAGAACGTCTCTCAGCACATCGGTGTCAAAGGACGCAGTCTTGCTTCCAAACACACGCTCCAGCCTGTTGAGGACCTGCGACGGTCTCTGGTCCTTCATTTCTTCCTGTTGCTCCAATCGATGACGTATTCGCTGCTCTGAAGCAATGCAACGAGTTAACAACGTGTGCTTTAGGGCCCCGTAGGCATCCTCCGCTGGAGGGTTAGCGATGAGGTCATGGACGTCGGCTGCAACTTCATCCGGTAGGACTTCGAGAACCGCGTCGAATTTCGCATTCTGCGACGTAATATTGTATGTCCGAAACCTTTTTTCGACTTGAGCGAACCATAGTTGTGGATTCTGTGGCAGAAACTGTGGGAGCCTGGCCATAGGGATCGACGCGATGCGGTCGTAGTCGTAAGGAACCACAAACTGAAGACGTCCTCCCGGTTGAGATCCTTCAGGTCCTTCTTGAGCCTCTTGGTGAGGAACAGAAGCTCCATTGCCGTCTGCTGAAGTAACAGCCGCTTTTGCAGACCCTTGACCTTGTACAGACGCAAGTACAGACCCTTGGATCGCAGTGGCTGCAGAGCTATCAGCGTCATTTGTTGGGCTTGAAGGGACACCTGCCATATGCGCGTGCATGTGTTGCTGGATTTTGGCCCGCGCGAGTGCCAGCGTCAGTGCTATATCAATCTCCATCTTTCGGCTAGTAGGGGCAGTGCTAGTATCATGGGTGACAGTTTGCAGCAATATGTCTACACATATGTTCCCCTACAGGTACGTGTTCCTCGACGAAGATTGCATGGGAACATTTTGGTCGATGTGCTCAAGTCAGGGGTTCCCCAAGGGTCCGTCCTTGTTCCCCTTCTATTTCTTATCTATATAAATGATCTATCCCTCTCCATAACCTCACATATAAATATTTTTGCTGATGACTGCGTAATATACCGTGTAATCTCTTCTCCATCTGATGTCTCAGCCTTACAGAAGGATTTAGACGTTCTGACTTCCTGGCTCATGTCACTGAATACTAATAAATGTCAATATATGTCGATCAGTCGTAATAACAGCCCCACTAATTCTTACTTCCTTGGTAGTAGTAAACTGGATAATGTAAATACTTAAAAGTGCGTGCACATTGCAGATCACCTCCCCCTGGGACTTTCATATCAATTCCATAGTAACCAGAGCTAACCAAACACTCGGTTTTATTAAGCGTAATTATTCAAAAGCCCCTTGTGACCTCAAACGCCAGCTCTATATTTCATTAGTCTGCCCAAAGCTTGAATATGCTTCGTCTATATGGGACCCTCACCATGATCATTTGACCTCCAAATTAGAGGCACTACAAAATCGAGCCGTCCGCTTCCTCTTCACTGACTATTCCCGTTTTTCTAGCGTAACCCTCCTCCTCTCTCCCGCTTCTTTCTACTCACCGTATCACCGCTCGTCTTTCCTTACTTCGTAAATTTCACTATCATAACACTCTTCCTATAGATACTCTCTATGTTCACTTCCTCTACCTTGACCACTCTGAGAAACTATTCATCCCATTTAGCCGCACAAATTATTATGCTAACTCCTTCGTCCCCAAGACAGCTAAGGACTGGAACAACCTGCCCGCCTCCACCGTCGCCGTCCGTGATCCTTACGAAGTTTCGGAAGATACTGGAAGCAATATACTAGCACTATTCGACGTATCATGTACCACTCCCCCTGTTGTTCTACACGACCTGAGGGTAAAGAAAGAAAGTTCTCAGATCAAGTGTTTTTCGGGTCCAAAAAGCGTCGGTAGAAATTTTGTGGTAAGTTTAAAGCCCAGCTCCTACTGAGTAGCTATGCCTAATTTTAGCACTTTTATTTTTTCGATAAAAATGAAAAAAAAAAAAACGGTAAGCCTAACTAACATCTTGGTGTTCTTTAGGTCCAAAAAGACCCTCTCACTACTACAAAAAAAAAAAAAAAAATCGCGCTACTAGCGAGTTAGTACATCGGTATGTGTTTACGATGACAGTGATATCACATTGCTAAACTTTGATTTGATAACTTCCTTTATCATATCCTCCTTCCGATATACTATCTCTCTCTGCTATAAACCAATCCTATCAAATAGATCTTGCCTTTAAATCAACTGCCTCCTTATTCCCACTTCCGCCCGTTTCATTATGAATAAAAATAAAAACTATGGCCCATCATTCGTATTCTTACACGATGGGTGATCCTATACACTGTGACACAAGATAGAGATTTCACTTAGCGCTGTATTATATCTGCTGGACTATGGGTCTTCAGCGAGGGAATCATTGTGGATCGTCAACCTATTAGTCATGGCTCCAAGAGCCTGTCCTCCCCCTGGTTCGTACGTACAGCTCCGTCCAAACTTAACTTGAACACGGCGCCGGCCTGCGGAGCAAGAGGGACGACACCCTGGCGGCTCTAACTGGAATTATCGGGAGAGAGCGTTGAGGGCTGTCCTACTCGCATCACGGGGGTGGCCATCTGAGAAGTGGTGCTCCGCTTCGAATGGGCAATGATAGGAGACGCAAAGCTTCAGCTTGTTTGTAGTGATTACGTGACCTTGTGCCGCCTGATATCACTGATCGTTGTGAAGCATCAGTTGCCTCAAAACTGCCGTTTCCTTGCTATTAACTGCGCGGGAGAAGCTCTGTGCGTTCAAGGGCTACAAGATAATATCACTCTCATAACAAACCCGAGTTATTCTTGAAGCAGCATGGAAGTGGTAATGGACAGTGAATATGTGAATAATGCGAGCGAGTAACCACATTGTGATGTCGCATGGAAAATTCCATTCTTACGACGTTCTACAAGGTGTTCTTTACCGTAAATTATTTCGACGCATAGCAAGCTGCTCATTCTCATTGTTGTTCGAAGAAATAAAGGGTAGAAGGGAAGAAAAATAAAGGGTAGCACTCATAAGAGCGCTGACTACTCCACATTATTTAACATGTTTAACTTCTTCGTTAGCACACTGCGACACAAGGAGAATCACTGGGAGAATGGAACAAGCTCGTCAACTGGCTGGCCGTCGCGAACATATGATACAACGTTGCGCGGAATGCGGTGCTTTAAGCAACGATCTTTTCCAGCGTAATGCATTTACGTGTATTATTATTACATTGCTTTCATTCTATTGCTTAATTCCAATCATTGTGACGCCACTACAGCAATATGACGCATACCAATGACATGGCTGCTAACGGCGTGGACAATCACTGATCAGATGGCGAAGATTTCAATCGCCCGCAGCAATTTCCAGAACAGACTGGAACGATGCGCAGGTACAAATATCCACGTAAACGTCAGCGCCCGTTCGAAGTGGAGCACCAGTTCTCAGACGGGCACCACCGTGGTGCGAGTAGGACAGCCCTCAACGCTCTCTCCCGATAATTCCAGTTAGAGCCGCTAGGGTGTCGTCCCTCTTGCTCCGCAGGCCGGCGCCGTGTTCAAGTTAAGTTTGGACGGAGCTGTACCTACTAGGCAATCTTTGCCTTCACCGTTTGTGACGCAGGAAGACCGACAACCCAGCCGTTAGTTTTTCCACCCACGGGGGTTACAGGGGCTATTCGTCAAGACTTCGACAGGTCTAAGCCATGGCCACGTTAACGTGCGTTAGAGTAAAGAAAAATGAGAACGGTTCTCATAGGAACATATGTTTATTTCGCAACAAGGAATAAGAACACAGGAAACAGTACAAAAAGGCTCCAAGATTCCTCTTTCACACTGATGTCTTGACCACGTCGGGAACAGTTAGTAGTGGTGGCGATGGTGCTGCTGCTGAAAGAGCTCTGCGTTGTCGGGCTGCAGAACAGTTCCTGCAGAAAGAAGCAAAGAATTAGCCAGTATCGTTAACAGAAGAAAGTGAAATATACTTCACGATGTTCTGCTTGGGCATGTCGTTGCCGGACGATGTGATTGCGCAAACCAGGAAAACGAGGCTGCGCTGCAGCAGGCTGGAGTCTGGAAATGGAAAGGGGGAGGGCGGTTAAAATGTACCTGCCTCAGCCCGTAAGCTAGTGCATGTTTGCGTATCAGGGATTGATGAAAGACAAAGTCAAGATAATGAAGCAAGGTTTTATTGCAATGGTGGTCAAGTATACAAGATATACAAAATGACAGAGCAAAAGGGCAACGAGGCAGCAAAAATGTACCTGCCTCAACCAAGAAGCTAGTGCATGTTTGCGTCAAAAAAAAAAAGGGGGGGGGGGAGTGAAGAAAGAAAGACAAAGGACCATTTTATTAACGGAAGTGACAGTTACAAACTAAAAGCCGAACGCGTTTTTCCCGGCGAATTCTAGACCTTATAGCGCGACCGTAAGCTAGCCCTAACCACGATGGAGTTGGAATCGAAGGTGGACAAAAAAGTTCACTGCTTACCTTTGTCGTAACACCCATTTGGCTTACGAACTGAAACGCGAGGTTCCTCTTCAGTTGACGCAAGAAAAAGGAAACATTCCGTTCGTCAAAGCCCAACTGCGTCAGCTATATCAGGGACCGTTGCTCTGTGACGAACAGAATGGGGTTTCAGTTAGGCCTAACTTAAAGCTACTCGAAGACAAATGCGCGAAGCTCCTCTTGAGGCTTGCCATCTTCATCTGTCTAGCTTAGCTAAGCGAAACAACTTTACAGTTTCGTTTTACAGCTAACGTTTCACTGACAAACTCCTAACTGAAACCCAGTCGAATGAGAAAGCCCACAGACGGTCATTGCGAAAGAAGAACACTCACCATTCGTAGGCTTCGTCTACCAGACAGTGAATGTTGAACAAAAAATCCGCCTTATCGTCACCAGGTGGAACCAGATCTCTTCCGTCTCACCTAAAACGAATAGCAAAAGACCTAAGGTTCAGATAGATAACAGACATTACCGACAAGCCTGCTCACCACTTATCTGGAGTCGAACTGTGAAAGATGCTCACAACACCACATAAAAAAAAAAAAAAAAAAAAAAAAAGAAAGAAAAAAAACGACTGGTGGCTTCTAGACAGTGCGTGTTACTTTGAAAGAAATGGTGGTGCTAGGTGTACAATGTGGTTTTTGAGCAACAGCAATGAATTTTCATTTTAAAAGAAGAACAAAAATTGAAATAATTTTACGTCATGCTTGACTACATTTAGCTCTGCTATCGTTTGTAGTTTATTCATTCAAATGAGCCACTGCGTTAGTGGGGTGGCCAGGAAAGGGAAACTTCCCTTCCCAATGTCGCTATTCTCCCTTTCCAGACGCCCCTTCCTTGTGCTTTTTTTTTTCTTCCTCGTTCTAGTATCTTCCCTAGATATTTGTAATCTGAACCGATAGCGTATTTGTCCGTTCGGTTCCCATGAACAATACGAGACATTCCCAGCGGACCACCATCGAAGGAGTGTGCGAGCGATGCGGGCACGCAAAACGTAATCTCTATTATGATAGTGATAGTAACTGTTATTGCAGCCAATGCAGGTACAAAACGTGACGCACACTCCCTTCATGGCTCCTGTGGAAAGCCTCGGATTGTCACGTATAGTCTTGTAAATTCACTAAGGAACAATAACAATATAAATGAGACAACCGGAAGGAAGAAGCCTCATTGGCGGATTGGTTTTATGCTTTCTAAGTTATTATTATTATTATTATTACTAGGTAGTTATGAAGTTACGTTACGGAGTACGAAAGAAATGGGTGGCTTCCAAATTGTTCCGATTTCTCCCCTACCGGTCCATTCTCCACGACGTGTCAAGGTCAGCGAAAGCGAAATGTGAAGGATTATTCTTCGTTCCCCCGCTCAGGAAGCTCGTCCTAGGACGCAATGCGTGCGTAAAGGGAACTGGGCTTTTCTGAAGTCGTCTATTGCCTGGACAGAATGGGCATACACTTGTTGTAGTTGTTTTCTTTCTTTTTTTTTTCAATTCCTTGTTAGACCCAAATCAAACCCAGAGCCCAGCCCAGTGCTCCAGCTCCTACGGATACGGACATCGCGTTCACGACGCACGTGTCCCAACTGCTTACTTGGTAAAACACACATCAGCATGCTCACTCATGCTCGTCCACGCTGAATGTGGCGGATGAGCTGAGCATGAGTGAGCGGAAGTCACACGAACTAAGTGCCAGCGGAACCCAAAACGCCGTGCACGATAGATGGCATCGTGCGCTAAAGTGCGCGTGGGTGGCGTGGCGCGGAAACAAGATGGCGCATGCTCGCTCTTGGAACTCAGTGTCGATATAGACTCTGAAGCGTAGCTTATTTCGTGACTCTTGTAACCTGTACCTTACCAAACCTAGCTTTCCCCATAGTTTCCCGAGGCAAAAGTAAAGACCAAGCAGTATACCATACTGGTCGCAAATCGTGGTGGAGACTCTTGAAACGACGCCGGCCAGTTACCGGATGAGGTAACTAACCGGTGGGGGGGGGGGGGGGATGGACCCGGTCATCGGTGGCCCTGAGGGATACACGCCTACTGGATACACCCCCAGGGCCTCCTCGCATTCTCAACCGACCTCCTCCTACATCACCCAACCTCTCCTAGGATACTTCCTGTCCCCTTTACCCCCCTTACAGCTAACCTTACGCAGAGAGATCCCGTTTCGAACCAGGCTCTTTCTGTGCAGAAGGCAAACGCGGAACCGCTGAGCTACCCACGTGTATGACCGTGTATCAAATCCCTTATCAACTGAGTGTCATCAACGCAACCTCGAGTCTCGACCACAACACTTCATTCTTCATTAACAGATGGCGCCACGCACCACCTTCTGGCAGCCTTCCGGAAAGTAAAAAGAGAAGAACCAGAAACTAGACGCCGGATGAGTAAATGCCAGTTGCTAAGCAGGTACTACTAATGTCAAAAAGGGTAAACCTAGGTAAACCGAAGTGCTCAAATCGTGCTAGGATTTTGCGTAGCCACTCAGTAGGAACTGCGCTTGAATTCGAGCGCAAATTTTGCGAAAAAAAAAAAAGGACCTTCGAATTTTGACAAAAAAAAGAAAAACACCAAGGGACGACTAACCTTTTCGATATTTTTAGCGAAAAAATAAAAGTGCTCAAATCGTACTAGAATTTTGCGTAGCCACAGCAGGAACTGCGCTCTAATTGGAGCGCAAATTTTGCGACGAAAAAAAGCCCTTCGAATTTTTACCCCCCCCTCCCCCCACACACACACAAGAAAAAAAAACAAAAAAAACAAGGGATGGCTAGCCTTTTTTGGCATCTCTAGCGAATAGATAAAATTCGGTGGTGATTTAGAGGTAAATGCATACCAGATTTCCAGGTATCCACTTCCTGTCTAAATCCAACTTCCGGTTCAACTCGACTTCCGGTTCTCCATCTTGCGGTCTAACCTGACTTCCGGTTGTCCGCCTCCGGTCCATACTTGGCTTCTGGTTCGACACTTTCAATTACTATATGTAAGTCCATTTACTTAACCTTTAATAGACCTATCCCTGTTTACAAACAAGTGACGTCAGATGGTGCAACAGCGCCGCCACCTTGGTAGAGTGGGACTACTATAGCAAAAAATCAATAAGTCACGAGAAAGCGAAGTTTAAATGTGGCTTCTTATATTTTAAGACTTTTTTTTTAATTGTTTACATGTTATTAGTTTTATGACCCTGATTCTACTCAATTCTATCGGCAGCCCTATCTTTCCGATAGCCGTTTCTAAAGATGGCTACCGGGTTCTTCCATCTTCTGAAGCATGAACGGCATGAGTTTCTCTCGGAGTGCCGTGGTGTGTAATGAGGTGAAGCCCTAGTGTGTAATGAGGTGAAGCCGACTTGCAGAGGGGAAATATTGATATATTGAAATATTGATTGATATAAAATGAGCTGTAATTCAGCAGAGATAGTCAGCAGGGACTGCGCTTCAATATTAGCGCAAAATTGGTAGAAAAAAAAAAAGACCTGCAAATTTTTACACTAAAAGCTTCTTAGAACATCCAAAGTATCTTTTTCGTTCAAGAATTCTCCGGCAGCACGCGTGGCTGTTGTCGGAGCTGTTGCCACAGGCTACTGGTTAGGCACCTACGCGACGGGCACACGGAGAACATTTATGTGGACATCTTAATTTTTTTTATTTGTTTTGTTTCAATATTCACTTCTGTACAAAATTATTTGTGCAGGCAAGTCTGTCACATATATATACACCTATGTATGTATGGTCTTTTTCCCCAAATACGGTGGTCCTCAAGCAGTGCACTAGATACCACATGTACGAGAAACAAAAATGTAACACATAGAAGGTCCTTGGGATGCTTCAGCATAAAATACAAACGAGAAATAATCGTACCAATCTAAATTGCGGATTGATTCGAAATAAAGCGGCATCAGCGAGGTTGAAGTAGTCTGGAGAAGAACGGGTCCTCGTGAAGGGGGAGGGGTCACTGGGACCCACGCAGTTCACTGAGAAAGAATGCTGCGATATCGTAAACATTGTTCGCGGTGAAATTTGACTGTACCTGCGAACAGCTGCCTTACAATAACATGCTTACAGCACCACATCAACAACAAGACACATGCAGTTTCAGTTTGTTTTAACATGTGCGACAGGCAGACCGTACCAAAACCTGTAAACATTAACATGGCGAAGACTCGACGGTGCCTGTACGTCTGGTAACATAATAAATTATGCAAAGCAGCCTGCACATATTGCCTATCATGCTGTGGGTTTGTAGAAAAGAACTGTAGTTATATTAACATTTTCATTCACAAATTCACATGCACACACACACATTCAAGTACTGCATCTTAAGTACTGCATGATGTAGAGAAGGGTTCACATTGCGTTGTTTCACGTGACTGAACCTTTGACATCGAAGGGCTGTTTTTCACGTGCCAACACACTAGAGCATCGTAGAAGGGCCGAGGAAATTTCCGAAAGAATTCTGTGCACAGCACGTGCTATCTAACAAGGCACTCGTTTTGGCTCCTTGCAGAGTCCCAACACATCCTGGAAACGTGCAGCTAACAGCAATATGCTGAAGCAGTATTCCTAATAAAACAAAATACAAAAAAACTTCCTTTATAAGCAGGGATCGTGACGCAGCATGATAAAAATGCTTTGAGAAAAAAAAACTCAGATTTTTAAAAATTTATATATATATAATTGATTTATTGCTGCTCACAAACCAGTCACTCAACATCAATCTGAGCTGCTGTCATGCAGGTTTGGGAAAATAAGTACTTGAGGAAGACAGGAAAGGGTGAAGAAGCACTCGCTTATGGCATTTACTGTACGAGGAGTATCGTATCGAGTGGAGTTTCAATTTTCTTTGGTTGTGCCATGTGGCGTAAGTCGGCACAAGCACTACTCTATGTGCCTGAGCAGCATCAGTGAGGCACAAGAATCTCTCTTAATTTAGAAACATAAATATCGAGTTCAATCTGAACAGGAGTGGGTCTCAGTTTTTCTGAGAAGTCTCGTGTGTGTGTGGACATTGTTTGATTGGGAAAATTCACAGGACGAAACACCTTCCACTTAGCTGCACGTTTCCTCCGGATTACGCGTTGCGGAAGAATTAAAAGAAATGTGCGTCACACCATCGACTATGCTGCAAGACAGAAATTTCCAAATGCACGTTCATAAGCTTTTTTTTTGTTAGGATGGAGCCTTCCATGCATCAGTATACGTATAACTGATTTAAAAATGACTAAATTGTTGTTTGCGGTACGTTTCTTCTTTTGTTTTTTGTTTTTTTGCCGAGGACAGGAAAGGGAAAAGTACTGTAGCATCTTGAGCACAGGACAAGTTAAAGCCACAAGCAACTTCCATCTTCACAAAGGCTTCTTAGGAACTCACAAGAGGGTAGGCCATGAGGAAACAAGCACGCAGAAGACACCAAATGGCAACGTTAATCACATCTTGTTTGCAGGAAAACGAAATTTTGTTGAAGTCCGGCGACATTGAGCACACATAGTGTTAACAGACACTGCCAGAGGTTTCGAAGCATTCAATGCCCCTACAAAAGTCTTCACCAGCAGACTATATGATACAACGACTCAGTCTCATTCCCCATCACACGGAAACGTTACTAGTATGTACACGTCATTGCTTATAAACTGTCTTGAGGTCCATTTATCACTAGATCCATTTTGGCCACCTCGGCGTGCCATACGCCAGTTGTCAGCAGTCCGTGCTCAGGTGTGCCGAGGGCTGACACGGATGTTTCGCTGCCGTCTTCACCACCGGCTTATTGCTTCCTTGCAGTCGACACTGCACCCTGTCGCCGTCGAACACTGCCATGACGACGGCTGGGTCTTCACCGTATTCGGGTGTATCCGGAGGGTACCGCGACAGTTCGTCGCAGTGTAACGGCACTTCACCACTTTGAGGGGACACCAATTCGTCCCGACGGGCGGACAGTTCGTTCCGCAGCGCAATCACCTCGTTGCGTAGAGCGCAGACGTCTTCGGATGCGAGCTCGTCCCCGCCCATCTCGATGTCCCGGAGCAAGTGCAGGGTCCGCGGTATGGAGTGCTGGATGAGCGGACGGCGATCTCCGCCGAAGCTGGAGCCGGACTGGTGGCTGGCGTCGGACCTGCTTCGAGCGTGGCACTCCAAGAGGTCCTGCTGGGCCGCGGAACACTGCCTGGGCGCGTGGCATTCATCTTCGTCGATCGTTTCGTAGATGTGGTCGAGGAAAATGCCGCCGTTGCCGAAGTGGCCGTATGGCGGAGGCTGCTGCGGGCCCTCGCCGAAATCCGACACGAATTCGGAATCAACGATGGAACAATCCGCTAGAGAGAGGTCGGCGTCGATTCCGTCGGGGTCGTATCCCCGTAGCTTGTGTCGTGGCACAACAGTGGCACTTCGTGGAGTTGTTCGAGTGCTATGTAATTGGGTAATTACTCTTGTAGATGGGCGATCTGGAATAAATAAATAAGTGAGCGTTACCCGCTATGGAACCACAAATTACAGTTTCTGTTTATATTGGACAGTTCAACCACACTTGAAGGCTCCAGGAAACACACCCACACATATCTGTGGATAAAGTTCACTAACTGTTCTGAAACGACAATTCCAATGTAAATGCATGCTGATTGTGTTGCATTGTGCTGTTGGTATTGCATCAATGTCTTTCTTGCCTGAGAGAAACTGTATTCATTATAGGGTTCTGTATTCATTATCATTATATTCATGTACTGTGAATCTCAAATTCTGAACTGCATTCACAAGGGACGTACCCTGTAACTGTAAGGGACTTTTGTAACTTAAGCCTTTCAAGACTACTCAGCTATGTGACTCTTTAGGATTATACCCGACTATACCCAATAATTACCCCCGCAATTCAGATCAGCACAAGCAGAGTTCAACCCGATATTTCCCCGAAAACTGCTGGACCAGGGGGATCCAATGTGATCACAACTAACACATAACTTTGGAAACTGTGTTGTAAATGCATAAATATGCTCATACAAAATGTCAAAACAGCGACCCTGCTGCCTCTTACATACATGGACTCTGTGTGTATACTGGTGTGTTGTTAGTATTATGCTGAGTAAAACGAAGACTTAAGGCTCATTCTATCCGATTCAACAAGAATCGGGTTGAATTAGGTTCAGTTCAACCCGATTACGCCCAAATTATTGAAGCAGAATATAACCCGATATTTACCCCCCCCCCCCCCCCCCCCGACTTTGCTGAAAAATAAAACCCGAAAAAATCATGCCTCAAGTATAACATACCTAGTGTAGCAGACTTCATGAAGGTAGATTGTGTGGCAGTGGAATCCTGGCTCTTGGGTAGGTCCCAGAACTGATTGGTAATCTGCATTCAGCGTTTATTTTGAGCATAAAATATACCGCATAATTCCACGGGTAACAACATGCTTCGGGTTTTCCGTGCTTCCCAGTGCTGGATGTTAAGCAGGAGGCTATGCTAAAGCTATACCAAACAAAACCTCATTGCTGGCACCAAGCCTAATGTCACATCAAGCAAGAAGATGGCTTCTCCCACAGTACAAGCAGGAAGACTGGTACATTAATTTGCTGCAGCAACACATTTTTAAACTGACCTCCACATTATTCGTGTCCCCCGCAATGACGGAAGCCATTTTCTGAGCAAGCATGACTAGAAATGTTCAAAACTGCTTATGCTTCTGCTCATGCACACACAGCATGCAATACTGCATCACTAAAGCGCAGCTTAGAAGGCAGCAAATGTGAGCAGATATGCCTCTACATCGTGCATGAACACACATCCAGGGGGACATAAAGCATGCATTCAAATGCTATACAGTCGCCGTCCGATTTTTCGGACTCGGCGGGGATCACGCAAAAGTCCGAATAATCGAGCAGTCCGAAAAAACGAATTTCGCTTCAAAATAAACTTTACTAAGCCCTAGTAGGCTGGAAAAATTTGTCGACGCTTTCCTAACGCGCTTCCAGCTCTACCTGATAACATCAGCTTCTATTTCCCGAAGCGACATTTCGTCAACGTACACTGTGAGAGGCACCGCCGTCATCAAGTCCGCAAGTCGGCTTCACCTAACGCATGCGTGTTTTAGGTGAAGCTCGCTTTACAGCGCCGTAGCGCGACTCGCGGGCGGACAGCACGTGCTGGGCCGGTGGCCAAAAACGAAGACGCAAAAGGGCTACGACAGACCGCCTCTTCTACTCAGAGGAATGGAAAATGAACAATCATCACTGCCTATTTTTTTGCCTCGATATTTTAGTTGGTAGACTTCTTTTGACACGAATTTCGGATGATACCAATATTTTCCGTCACCCCAAGAGAGAAATTCGCTTGTTGGGCAAACAGAGTCCGAAATATCGAGCGACGGAGCTGCACGGCGTCCGAAATTTTGGACGTTCTTATACATCAACTCTATGGGACCCGCGGCCGTTCCGCGAACGAGTCCGAATAATCGAGCACGTCCGAAAAATCGGTCGGCGACTGTATTCACTATACAAAGCCTGTTAGTAAGAAAATTCTGTCTGCTACAGTAAAGCATGGAAGACAAGAACAAAAAAGGAGTCCCAACATTCTCAGCTCTTCGCACGGACGGAAGCATCCCAGGTTCAGAGCCTGAGAAGTTACGTGGTGGTTAGTAACTGTGTTTGAGTGAGAGAGAGAGACAGGGGTTGCAGCAGGGGATAACGACGTGGCAGACGCTACCTGGAGGTGCGGCTAGGGTTGGGAGGTCAGATACAAGGGGGATGGTACCCACACTGTGCTGGCCTGCCGACGGAGCCGATGCAGCAGTGCCGTTGGAGTGAGCGTAAGACGTGCGTTCTGTCGCACACTTCTCGTTCCGCAGACACGTGGGCAACCAGGACGACTGACGCACAAACTTTTTGTACTCCTTGCGTACCTTTAAGGGAACACAACGTGGATTATGGAGAGGCCACCGTCGTTCAAGCCCACATAATACATTCAGTCTCCCAGCAAACCATTAATATCCCAGGTACATCCCTAGAAGGTCTGGACAACCATAGGATATCTATGGGATGTCCTACAATGACATTTGCGTTTTGGGCTTGTATGACTAGGGTTCTTCGTTTTCGGGTTTTACGGTTTTTCAAATTCGGGGGGGGAATCGGGTGCTATTTACGCGCGAGAATTCGGGGAGAAATCGGGCGCTATGATCTCTGTTTGATATGTCACCGAGGAAGTTCCGGGTGAAAGGTAAGGCGTATGAAACAAACCACTGCTGTGACACTGGGACGAGAAACAAGGATCTTTATATGTTTCTGCTCGGAACTGGGGCAGCAAATGCCCCCGGTTATTCGAACACTTGCAAAGAGCTCCAAAAGGCTCGCCTTTGACCCCTGCAGGAGGGGATCATAAAATGAAGAAAAGTAGGTTGTCACAAATAGCTCTCTTTGACGATATTATGATTCACTTTTCCGACGGTTCACCTACATCGACAAGTTGAAGGACCGCAAGGATTTCGGGTAGATATCGGGTTTTACCCAAAATTCTCGAAATTTTGTTTAGGGGGAACTAGAGTGATAAACCGGGTTTAACCCAAAAACGAAGAACCCTATGTATGAAGCACGGTCACGGTCGGACTTCAGTCACACAAGGAACGGACAATTACAACGACGGAATTAAAATACTAGCTCGTAATTAATTCTCCATGACATAAGGCGTATCACTGGCCCCAAGAATATAACCAGTCAAGGAAAGGCTGTGCACCGGATTAAGTGAAAACAAAAGGCTGCACACTGTTTGAAATTTATCTTGCACAAAATTATCACTGTCCCACCAGAGTTGAGTTGCACTAGACACTGCCGTACCTTTTCATTTCGCAAGCAGTGGAATACGAAGATGAACAGCCCCTGCAGGCTGTTCAAGAAGGTAAACAAGTAGGCCATCACGATGGACTCTTCATTCAAGTACAGCAGCCCGAATGCCCACGTTAGGCCGAGCAGGAAGACAAGCACGGTAGCACTGCGAATCCATATCCTGCAGAGGAGGAAAAAAAAAAAAGTGCTCCCGTCATTCCCACGAAACGAGAGATGCCAAGGCGATGAATATGGCAATAGAATAGAACACGCAAGATAACGCACGTTCACGACTCACACACTGACATGCACAACATTCAACGGGACACTCCTTACGTAATATGGATAGGGTTCCAGTTGAAACGGCCATCCTCAATGCTGAGCAGCATTAAAGAAAAAAATAAATACGACGACACTAAGATTACGCACGTCATTCCTTCAAGACACACTCAGTGCCTCGTTGCTTACATATTAGCAAATTTACACACACGGCAAAAATTTGCACTTTTCCACAATTGCATTAGCATTGGCATTGCATTCAACTGTACATATTCCAAGAAAACTATAATTAGGGCCCCTTGTTTTCGGGTTTTATGTTGTTTTGAAAATTTGAAAAAATGTTTTGAAAATTTATGTTGTTTTGTATTTGAAAATTGGGGGCGGGGGGTAAAAATCAGGTTTTATCTCAGGAGCCACAAAACAGGGTGGAAACGTAGATTTTTGGGTGGAGAATTAAAAAGATTCATGATTTTTAATTAATTAAAATTCCTTATTATTTAAAAATTAAAACTCCTTGCATTTTCGATTACCATAAGATACGAGACATAACGTAAGATATGGAGTAGCTGTGCTGAATGTCCAATGCTTAATGTTCTCCAGTATCCGCATTGGTGGCTGAATTGGCACTTTGCCATGTTCATTTTAGATTTTTTTTGGGAAAGGGGAGGGGGGATATAAAAGGGTTTTACCCTAAAACACGGGGCCCTAGCTATAATGCTTAGCATCGTAAGTTACAGGAGAAACACACCTACTAAGATATGCTCAGAGAGAAACTATCGAAACTGATCACTCACTTCAAGTTGGCCAGCTTTGACTGTTCCTTATTCTTAACAGAGCTTGCCAGGCTTGCGTGCCTGCACATCATGTAGATAGCAATGCTAAGGAACACAAGGTTGGCCTGCAAAGCAAGAAAAGTCAGTACATGATCAGCGTCAACACCACAAAGCCACCAGCATCAACACAGGCACCATAGGACAAACTCCACCAAAGCAATGCCACTCACCAGCAGAATGGCAACCACGGGGCCGACAAAGCTGAAAATAAAGTAGTTGTCCGCACGAAGCCAGCAGTACTTCTGGGTCCCGTAGCTGTACGGATCGATGGCTGCCGCCACGGCTACAATGAGCGCGGGAATTCCGTAGGACGCCGCGTAGTACCATCCGAGGCGGGACTTTTCGGAGTCAAACACCTCGATGAGCATGACGTACAGCTGGAATCCCTCGACGAACATCCACATGAAGGCTGCCAGGAAGAAGTAGTGCAGAAGACCGGCCACCAGTCCACACACGACGCGCTGCGCGGTCTGAGAGATGCCAGCGACGAAGACAACTTCCGCGATGAGGAGACAGATGCAGAGGTTTTTGTGGATTACCGTGCGGTCGCTTTCGATGCTCCTAAAAAAAGACAATTGACGCGTGGTTCTTTCAAATCTGGCACATTTGAGATTTTTATCGTTCAGATAAGAGTATGCTTACCTCAGGAAATGGAAAGTAACAATCGTTAACAGCATGCAGACGATGGATACGAAGCAGCCGACGTAGGTGATCACTTGTAGGGCAAGCTCGTTGGAGTATGAAATCTAGAAAGAACGAGAAAAACATTGGAGCTGCACGAGACACTTAGGAAAAAAATGCCTAGAGACAAAACTTCTAGCGAACGAAAAAAAACTGAGAGGTACATACTTTTACGGCACGGACATCCATGAGAACCGCAAAGTTTGTCAAGTGATCGCAACCGCATGTTGTGTGTGTTTCGTTTGAGTCTTCCACCCAGCAACCCTGTGATGACCAATCCCTGTACGGAGGAAGGAAGACTTCATCGTTAGCATAACGCTAACATGTTTCATGAAATCCAAATTTACTTCCAATTTTACTTATTATTCCAAATTTAATTACACTATATGTTTCATCAAAAGTACAATCCACTTAAACTCACTGACCTTTTGCTGAAATCCCAAAACACACACTGTGGTGCGCTCATGTTTTCTTCCTGCAAAGGAGACAGGAAATTCTACAGTTAGACTTTTTCTCTTTTTCTGTTTTAATAAACACATCCCACCTCCACCCCCCCAACCTACGGTTAGGACACACCACTGCGGTAGCAACTCGAATTCACACGCATTAAACATTGTCAAATCATACACAAAGTAGCTATTTCTCTGAATTACCTGGTTGTGTTTTAAAGTGATGAGTACAGGTTGGGGCAATCCGAGAACCCTCCTCCTCCCTAGTGCCGCTGCAAGGACACGCGAATTGATGATGCGAGTTATATTGGATGAATCTGGCTCGCCGTAGAGGCCAGGCTGCTGTTGAAATTGCATGTCGAGAATTGTTTCCATTTTCTTGTAGGAGAAGAAGGCAACTTTAACGAGCCCTGAAAACATGTTTCCATTGGTTAGCTCTCCAAGTAACATTTGCAATGGAAGAAAAAGAAAAAAAAACATTGCTTTTGAGCTTACCATTACGAGAGCTTTCCTGCAGGGTTTGGTAAGGCAGATAGATAGAATCGTCGTACTGCGCCCAGGAAGTTCCTCGGATCACGGATGGTTCCGGAAAATGCAAGTCCCGCGTACTTTGTAGGTTCATAACACGTACAGAAACCACTGCAAGGAAGCAGGAACATTCGCATTTACACATGTTTCACGTATGAAGCAGTCCTGCTAAGAACTATGGAGATATCTCGAGATAACTTTCGCAATGTGCTGCAAGTAATTTTTAAGTGAGAGATATCCACGATGGACAATGAAAATCGAGATGCATATACACTTACTGATATTATTCTGTATCCGACTGTAATTCATGTTGGTGTGCTGGTTTTTGACGAGCAACATCGCGTTGCGTTCAAGGCCCTCCAACAGTGACGACGCTGCAGCGCGCTGTTCCATGGCTGGCAAGTCACCCCAGGCATTCCGCTGGTGGTCTTCTAACAAGTTGCTGCTGAAGTCCACTACAGACTGAACAAACGAGAGTACAGTATTACTCCACCACCGCAACACCAATTGGCAAACTGTCCCGGTTATACACAGTACATAGCTCCACAAACATTCACTTACGTTCATGAGCTCCTGCACAACTTCATGGCGTTGGTAACTCGAAGAATCCTCATCCAGCTTATCTTCCATACGAGAGATCAACTGCTGCACTATGCTAGTAGCATGCAGCAAGTCTCCGCCGTAATGAGCCCGCACGCGCGACTTCTCCGCTAATTCGCTGGCCAGGTTTACTACCGAGGCGCCATCTTGTATCTGCATTGGGGTAAGGAAAGGCAAATGTTACATCAGAATCCTGGATTTAATATGTAGTACTACTTTGTTTCCTTTCTTAAAAGTAGCTGTCTTCGATCCACGAAAAAGTGCAAGAGGAAAGCGCTAATGAAGTGCAAAGCAGTCTTGAGTAAGTTACTTCTAGAAAGTAACTGAGTTGCAGTTATAGTTACTTTCTTGGATAAGTAACTAAGTTACAGTTATAGTTACTTTCTCGGTCAAGTTAGAGTTACAGTGACTGTGAGAAAGTAACTTAGTTACATTACAGTTACTTTTTTATAAAAATGACCATGAGAGGGTGATACAATCGTTAAAAACGTACATTTATTTACATTTACTTAAGTGCGATAAAAGTATTGTTGCACTTAACCGGAAGCTGTATAAGTCAATATGTGGCTCACCCACAGGGAAAAATACGTACGTAAAAAAGGATCGACATTTATTCGAGTAACTAGTTACATTTTGTAGTTACATTCACAGAAATAGTAACTAGTTACAGTTAAAAGCTACTTTTCTGGAACTGTAACTAGTTAAACCCAAAAGTAACTAGTTACAGTTACAAGTTAAAAGTAACTTAGTTACTACCCAAGACTGGTACAAAGTAACAACAAAGTACTAACACAAAGTACACTGAGCTCGGTCGAATAGAAAAGTGTAAGCCTAAGATAGTTTCGGACGGACGTCTGCACTGCGTCGCAAATTTTCTGATCGATTCTTGTCTATAAACTGACTCGAGGAGTAAACACCTTTACAAAAATCGAATGCGAGTGTGCTCCAAATCGATGACACAAAACATTGCCAAAAACGACGGCTACCCTGTTCACGTCATTTGCTCCACAGAGCACAAAACGTTGCGCGGACGCCGGAGGTAATGCAGCATTTTCGTGAGCTCGTGCTGCCCTACTGCTGCACTTTTTCCAATCGAACGGTAGAGTGTGGTGCAAAGGCTGCTGCACCTCCGCAGAATCAAATGCGGGAACTTGCACCGTCTGCACGAACATCTAGTACACATTGTAGACATCTACAGGTTTTCCCGGCGATTTTAATCCAAGTGCCAGCTAAATTAATCCATGCCCCATAAAGTTTGCATGGCACATGGATTAATTTCGATGGTGCTTGGATTAAAATCGGCGGGAAAACCTGTAGTTACGGGAATTTGAAACACTTACCCTTCGCTCCAAGTCACCGATCCAGAACTGATTGCACCCGCTGAGGTCTGGATTTTCGGACAGCCATTTTACGGGGTTAACGCCACACTGCCATCGTGCGTCACCTGTTGGCAGAAATAACGGATGTTTACTGTTGAATTTGGTTTGATTCTAACTAATATTGACATGTATTTTGAAATGTGTTCGGTATAATGAAATACTGCGTACCTCTCGCTCCTCCAGGGCATGGGTACACTGCAACGTCACCAGCACGAGTCCAATTCCAGAGGATGTCTCTTTTGAGAACTGGCTGGCAATAGCCCGTCAGCAGGTCCAGCGGAGTGGTTTCGGGGTTTGGCGGCTCTGTCACTGGTGGATCGGTCGGTGAGGCTAAGACAGAGAAGCAGTACAGCATTATGATTCAGTTCATTACCATTAGGTGAAAAAACAGAGAGAAAAAAAGAATTAAGAAAAAATGTGTAATAGATTAGCCATCATTATCTTTACGTAAGATTATAAAATAAAGGAATAAAAAGGGCACTGTGCACGCGCACACATTATTAAGCTGCGATTCTGTCACGTATGCTATTCGAGGAATGCTAATCATTACGGATTCCTTATCTTCCCAATCGCCATCTTTCACACTCACCGGTAGCTGGAGACGACGTATGGAACGGAAACCCATCGTCGAGCACGTGTTCGGGGTAAGGTGGTCGGTGAATTGGTGGAGGCTGAGGTTTCTGCACCACCTCAGCCTCATCGTCTCCTTCTTTATCATCGTCTTCAACATCGTCTTTCTCTTCCTCAGATGTTGGGGGCTTGATGATTCCAGGAACCATGTCGTTTCCTCGTGCTGGTGCCCCATGCTGGTGGGCTGGGTCCTGGGCTACGAGGGGCGGGAAGGGTAGAGGCGGTGGAGGCTTCGGGCTGCTCGTGGTAGTTGATTCAGCTGCAAATGGACGTGAAGGTAGCTTAGCACAGGTCAACCATGCACTAAAGTTGAAGGGTGAAAGGTGTCACGTAAACCAGTAACAAATATTTTACGACACTTTTAATACGTTTTGGTACAGAACTAATACCCCAATGTTGCGAAATGGTGAAGGCAAGTCAGGCTCTTCAGTGCAGAAAGAATCGCGGAAGATATCTGTACAAAATTTGTAAATTCTAACAGAAGCTGGAACTCCTGACAACGCTGTGTAAGGAATGTAACACATTTGTATTGTGTTCAACACAAGAACTCCAACAGGAATACGCATAAGAAAACAAAAAGGAAGGGGGGGGGTACCTTCCCTGAAACCATTCTAGTGTAACGCAAAGAGCGGTTAGAACGATCACTTAAGTGGTCTGCTATAGCGATCGCTTCGCCAGATACCGTACACAGATCAGTAGCATCGCGATACGGCGGCGATCAAAGGCCTGCCGGACGTATTCAAGGTCATTCAGCAACACAGCGAGGATTCGTCCGCGTTCGTTCGAAAAACGAAGGCGCGTCTTTTTCCCGTTTGCGTGAGCGTTTCATCGTTTTGTCCTCGCTACCCATGTGGGCCACGCGCAGTAGCCGCTGGTCGGTGAAGGAACCAAGGCAGTTCTAATAGAAAATTGTTATCTTCCACGGCCGCAACTGCTTTCTATTGCTTTCAATTGTTGATATAACAAGCGCAGTGCGACAAGAGCGTCGCACCCGCCGTCAACGCGTTGCATGACCCCAGCGTCGCAAGCATACGAGAGAACTAGGTCACGGAATAGAGAAGATCGTCATTCAAGTATAACAAGAGCGTAGAAAGGGGGCTCTCTTCCAGGCAGAATAATCCATGTCATCTCAAAAAGAGGTTCTTGCAGGTACAACGATATACCGAAGCATCGTTATAACCGATATTCGTTATACAAGAATTCTATCACCAATACAACATACTAACTTCGACCGATGTGTAAACGATTCTTGAAGAAGTCTGTAGGGTTTATGCAATATAATATGGACATACTACAGTGTAGGGACGAACAAAGGCTGATCGCCTTGTTGCTACATACACGCTAGTAATGTCGTAATTTAACGAAGACACGGTAATATATGTCGGAAGTGGACGTACCAGGAATGCACTGATAATGGGCTTCAAGGTACTTCAACGTTCCGGGGCATGGATCCCCAAAGACAGCCGTCGACGCAGGCAACGTGCATCCTTTCTTGAGGTCACAGCTGAAAAGAAACCAAAAAATATTGCTTCAGTACTCCTATAGTTATGGTAAATGCAATGCCTAGTTTCCACCTGAAAATACTTTTGTTCTAAAAGTAAGGCAAAACACTGATTGACGTTGAATGAACTGACCTCTGTTGCATAACGCGAAAGGACCTGTGAGACATGCAGTCAACACTCCAGTCCAGGTTTCCATGCTCGTTGCAGATGCTGATGCTGAAGCGGCCGTAATTGGCACGAATCAGCTGCACCAGGTGGCCCTCGTCACAGGCAATGTGAAGTTGGCCACCCTCGCACGCGTACGCAGTCCTGTACCGGGGTGGATCTGCAAATATACAAGACGCATGGCTGGATCAGTTGATGTGCACGACATTGCCTTTCCTAATGAACTGTCACACAGAGAGCGACGTTCAACCATGGACAAAACACTGGGATGGTCTTGTACCGCAACGTGAATATCATGTGCTTCGCATTTTGCAAGCAGTCGAACATGCTTAAAGACAAGATTAAATTTTTGATGACGGTCCTTATGCTTGCAATGCATCGTTACCAGCATTGGCTCGCTGCTCAGCAAGCAGTTCGCGTTCTGTGACTGTTCATAAGAACTTGAGTGAGAACGTCAAATATCCGCTGTAAAGCTTTCTGTGCAAAACTTCCAGAACACTCGTGTTACAACAAATCTAAGCGTGACGTTCCACTTGTGTGGAGCACGCATTTTTGCATCGACCGCCTCCTGGGGCAGTACCTGGCGTTCTCACTGGATGGCGCAGCACGCAAACGTCGCGGCAGAAATACTTGCCGAATGCTGAAGAATAAACACGGAAATAAAAACTGCACTGAATTCTTTCTCAATCTCTAGGATCCACGGCAGTGGCGTAGCCACGGGGGGGCTAGGGGGGGCTCGAGCCCCCCCTACCACGGGCCTGCCACGACGGGCCCACGCAAATCGCGCAAATCCGAGGAGAAAATAATACATGGTGGGGGGGGGGGGGGGGGGACAGTGTGACGATCGCGAAAGTTCATGGCGTATGTCTAGTCGGCACTCTTGTTGGTTTTCAAAGTATGAGCTTTTCAAAATCCTTCCGATCTCGTGACAGCGCCTCATTGGACATCACTGCGTAATCGTATTGTGAACGACCAAATCAATTACCGCATTTTACGGTGTGCACAAGTATTGTGTGTTGTCGCACCCAGGATCAGCGGGGGGAGGGGCGAGTTTTCGTATCGAGCCCCCCCCCCCTACCTTGGCGGTCTGGCTACGCCACTGATCCACGGACACGACTTTCGCGCCTTCAATAGACCCATACCCGAGAAACGTCATCATGACAAGTGTTGGGAACCCGGGATCCCGATGTCCCGGGATTTCAAAAGCACCCCCTATGGCTTCAACCTGCAGGCGCTGTGCAGGAACTGCAGGAGGTAGTTCGATGGAAACGATGGTTCCGCTGATTCACTCTTTGAAGCTTCCGTCCGCAAAAAGTTGCCAGCGCAACGCAAGAGCTTACAGTCGTTGCCAGGAGGGGACCGGCAAGCGCACGGTTTTCTCTCTTTCTTGAGCTGGAGGAAGCAGCCGTACCTGCATTCGACTGTCTCGCCGACGCAAGCCCAGCGTCCGCGTGTTGTGCTTACATCACCAGTAACTGGTCGAAGCGTGACAATCTCCGCCGTTCTCTACTTCAAAGTTGAGCCAAGATGTAATGATAGTAGCAGTGTGTGGTACTAGCACTTACGTGCAGTAGATGGACAATCGGCGAAATCTAAGAGATGCGGTAGAGTGTTAAAGACTTAAACAAGCAAATCTCTGCCTCCGATCAATTGTTTCGACCAGCGTGGAATCGGAAAGAAGTTTCAGCTCAGCAGGAAACCTTTGCACAAAAGTTGGATCACGCCTTGACGACAGTTCTTTCGACGCTCTGTGCTTCCTGAGGGCATTTTTTGAGCAACGAGGCAGTGGTGACTGCGACAGAGCTAGGGCTCACGACTGAGACTTTAAGGTCGCATTGCTTGCGCGGGAAAGCTTTGTTTGTTGAACCTTAAAAGAACATTGAAAACCAAAGCAGGCAATAAAATAAATAAACCCCCTCCTGTTTTGCAGCTTTAGACCGTGTCTGCCATGTGTAATGACCCCTGGAAATACGACTATGAAACCCGCTGCTGAAAATTCTGGACCCGTCCCTGGATTAGAATTTTTAAATCTCGAAATCCCGGGATCGTGAAAAGGCCTCGGGATTCCCAACACTAATCATGACGTTCGTAGACAGACTGAAACCGAAACAAATCGGAAGGGAAGGACTAGGTTCCACGAATGGGCACTTGTTCGCTGCCTCCTACTGAAAGAAAAGCAGGACCGAAGGTCGTGTCCCTTGCAGGGACTATCGTAGTCCCCTCAAGACCGTGGCTTTCGGGCGCGACCTTGTTCGCTCTTAGCTTCTAGCGTAATTCAACTCTACCAAATTGGTGGCGCTGTCGAACACTATGACGTCATTTGTTTACAAACAGGGAGAGATCTATTGGTGGCTGGCCCGATGACCAGGGCCGTGATGACCACTGATGCCGCCAGTCTTATTTCTTACGTTGTAACCTATACAACAAACCGCATTCTACGACGGCCTACGATTCCATCCCACACATTACGCAAACTACATTGCAATGCTTATTTTTAATCAACAATCTACGCTACGCTGATGAGCTATATTTTCAGAGTTTCATAGAACAGCTTCGCCAGTAAAGGTACAAGAAACAATGCTCGACTCGAGGAACAGATACGAAGGAAGTCACACTTTCTTGAGGACGGTGCGCGCGCGCGGTTTGCTTACATAATTCCGCATATCGATTCCAGTGCGGATACTCAGAAATATGCGTAGCGCAACCTCAGAAAGAAAGGGAAGTGGCGCGGGGCAAACTGCAGTCCTGCATTCTTAAACAACTTCGGTCCATAGGTCGCGGGGCTGTGTCAATTTTACAGTAAAGGAAGTTCAGTCCCTCCCTCCTTTCTTGCGCGTTGCACTGAATTTGAGCACTCCAGAAAGAATATAGCCGAACATCACCTCGGGGCGTTCTCAAGAACATCGTTCCGCGAAAGGGAAAGAAATAAACAAACGCGCTATGTTTTAGAAATAATAATAATAATAATAATAATAGGTGTAAACAAAAATAAAATGGAAAAAGAAAGACGACGATGGAGCTTGGGCGCCGGTGTAGAGACAGGCGCGCGCTCAAAAAAACCATGACGAGAACGCGCGCGCCTAGACAGGAGAGGAACAAATTCCAGAGCGTTTGTTCTGAATGACGGCCAGGCCAAGGTTTTTATATACACGTATCAACAAAAAAAAAAAAGTATCGTATCAACAAAAAAGTAACTAAAAAGAAGAAAACACGACCTCTCGCTGAATGGAAGCTCGATGGCGTAGCATACTCTTGACAGCTATCAGACCGTTGAAGCCACTGTAATAAGTACCCCGATCCCGTCTTTGGACGTGATCGTGATGGTAACAAATTGGCGAAACGCGCGCGTCCCGAGATAGAAGCAAAAGAAAGAAACACTTCGGAAGCGCATGTTTGATGCATAAAACAGGACGAAGTGTATCACGATTCTGGGTATCAAGCACAGCGGGCAACCTCGGCGGATCCTTTTTCTTGTTTTCTCTTATTTTTTGGTAGGTCCGTGTGTGTGTTGTAATCGGTTATAGATTTCGAGTGATTCGACGCGCGTGCGTTCTTTGAGACTGGAGATGCGACACGGTCGAACACCTGGAGAAAACCGTGTTGCTTTTCTCTCTTTCTTTCTCTCGTTTTATCTGTTAGACTCAGAAGAGTCTCCAACCTCATTCCAAAGAAGCCTGAGTTTCACACTAAAAAGAGTTAAAGACCGAAAAATCGTTGAGATAGACTTACACCTGCTCAGAACTCTGCAGAGTATGAAGATTTTATATATAATCAATGTGAAAAAGAAAAGTAACAAAGAAAAGCTGGTGGTGGCGTAGTGGTGATAAACATTGTTCAAAACGAGATCTCAACACGACAGCACACTTTGCTTCATTCTTTCGGGTAAGAGAAGAAAAAAAAATTGCAAGAAGATAGCACAAAAACGGACCGTGAGCGAAACGAGAAGAAAAAGAACAAGAGAAAGGTAAGGAAATACAAAAGGCAGACGATAGTAAACACAGTTTTAAAAACACTTAGCCATGATATGACTGCAAGCGGCACACGCAGCAAAGAATATCAAGCAGCGGTTGTTTTTGTCAACACTGCGTGTGTCTGGAAGTGAAGCGAGGAAGAGTATGGCCATTAACACACCCGTTTTATTCCTCTTCATTTTGTACAATCAGTCGACTGAACGAAGAGCATTAGACCTAAATGAATTGGATTGAAAAATAAGAAGTAAGAAGTACAGTGTCCTCTGAAAGAAATCATTTCTTTGTCAACAGCTAGTGGGGAGCTGTGTCTGATTAAAAAAAAGTAAAAAGTGTAGTTCTCGTTTCTCTGCTAGCAGCAGAACGTAGAAGAAGCAGAGGAAGAAGAAGCAACTTCCCCTCTTTTCTTATTTCTTTTTTCATTTTGTCTTCCAGAAGATGTGTGAACGGTAGAAATTAGTAAACGCCTTTGAAGGGCTCAGATTTAAAGACACCAAAAAGCGGTGCAAATTCAGTGCGAGACATGCCGACAGACCGGCTAAAACTCACGACAGAGGGCACCACATGTCAATCCGATTTTTTTCTCCCGACTAGGAAAAAGAAGAGAAAGCAGACGACAGCATTCCTGGCAGAAGTCGCTGGGGAGCCGAACACGGGCGCGGGGGGCAGCCGCGGCAATGAAAAGGAAGTCTACATCGCCCCGGCTAAAAAAAAAAGAACGAAGAAACGCATGAAAGAAAAATGCTGTGGCTGGCTTCCTCGTTATCTGCTCAGCGTGGGGAGGCGGTTCGCCGAAATGGATACGGACTGGGCCTGACCGAAAGCTAGCAGAAACAAATGGCCATGGAGAGACGGCATTCAGGCAGAGAGCATCTCGACTGCGATGCCTTTCATGTCGGAGCATATCGCTTACACATATATTTCCTACTCCAGAACAAGTACCATGTCGCTAAACTTGTCGCGTTTCTACGTCGATGCAAAGTGGGTTCCTATATCGTTACTTTGAAGATAAGTCAGGCGATCATATCCCACTATCGGCGTGCTTGATAGAGTGAGTTTGTGCCTTTTCCTGAAACATGAGGCTGTTTGTCATCGCCTTCATATTCTTCTGCCACTTCAAGCACCAGTGAACTCTGATGACGTAATCGAAGATGCTCGCAGACGACGTTGATGTGATGCTGCAGGAAGTTGTCTCGGTACCAGACGGAACGCTCCAAGTTCTGAATATCGTTGCAAGCATCAATCAATCACATCGTATGTGACACGCGTAGGGTCGAACGTGATTCGTTAAGAAAAAGGTCACGTACATCGTCTGGCAAGCGACCAGAAAGGCTGCCGGGCTTCGACGTACAGCGACTTCGATGATTGTTAGTCCGCGAAGTGGAGAGCCCATTATACCCGACGGCTGATTCGACAGAGATAACAATAATCTCATTAGAGAGTTAGTTCGACCGGCCATTAAACGGAAACGCGATTATGCTCCGAGACTGTTTAAGGACTCGCTTAACGCTAATCGCGATCACAGCGATTGTCGCGCCAAAGTACGTCTGGCCGAATAACATTTTTTGTCATAATTTTCCTACACTATTTTGTGGAGATAGGATTAAGAACCACAAGGACGAAAGTTACGCGTTTTGGTAAAGTAACATTTACATTTTCTTTATGGCGTGCTTTTTACATTGCGCTTCACATATATTGTATTCATATTGTTCTTCACATAAATACATAAAGTATTTCACGTACTACACATATTGCTTCTATTGTTTCCATAGCCTTGTCGGATCGGTGCTTATTTTGTTTATTGTCTCTTTCTTCTTTATTTGAACCCCCCTCCTCCTATGCGACGCCTTCCCCGGGAATTTTGTGAGTAGATAAAATTGATTGGTTGATTTTTTTTTAATTTCGTGTTAGCGCCGCGAAGCAACTGTGGCTATGAGCAGCGTACAGATGTGGACAGAGGACAGCGGGAAGGAGTGGGGGACAGGTGGGGTTATAGTATGCGTCCTGGGCAGACTTTATGGGGAACTGTGCCGACATTCGCCCGGAAAGTCTTCGGAAAACCCAAGGAAAGCCTCAGACAGCACAAATCGGTGGTAGGTTTCGAACCCACCACCTCCCAGTCTTCAGTACGACCTTGGCTACCACCAACGTGCATTTGACTTACGAAGCCTAATTTTGTAACGCACAGTGCCAGGTATATCACCAACTTTAATTACCGACTGAGAAGTAGAATACATTTCACCTTCCTGAGTCCGATATACCCGTAAAAGAAGGAACAAAAGGAAGATAGCAGGGCGAACAGCACTCAACAAAACGAAACTGAAACTTAAAATTGAAAGGAAAAATTCACACGCGAAAACAGTTGGAAGTGTTCTTCCACTCCGCTAACGCCCTCTACAGGGATTTTCGGGTGTAAATAAATGGAAAAAATTGAATTGAATTGAATTGAATCGAGTTAAGGTCACATAGCCTTAAATTGAAACCACAAAACCGACAAGTCGTCCCGACATGAACATCCACCGTTTTGCCCCGATCCATATAGGTACAGCCGCGGTTGCACCGAAATTGGAGAAGTGTTCTTCTAATTACTTTCTCCTGACTGGGAAAGGCCCCGAGGAAATAAAAGATTCAATAGACGTCCCGTGCATGTTCACCATTAACGGGAGGCTCAAACGCAATCCAAAGTTTAATATAAATGCGTAATTCGGGAATACAGGATTACGCGCCGTTTTTCCCATTTATCTCCGAGAGGATTACGTCCGTGTTTGCGAAAGGAATGACCGTTTATTCAACGATTAAAAATCCATACAATTTCAAAATTGAACATTCGTTCCTATAAGCTTCGGAGCGAAAAGTCGCGAAAGAAAAATGAGGGGAAAAAAAAAACAGTTCCCCGCAGAAGACGAATGGCTGTGCGCGGCAGACAGACTTCATTTGAAGCTGCAAAATGAGATTAAAATGCAGAAAGAAGGTACTTGTACTCGAAACGCGAAAGAAGTTCCCCGAGAAACAAGTATGTTCCAATATGAACCAATTCTGTCACAGCGTAAAAATTAAACTGAGCAAAGGAAAAGGCAAAGAAAACGTATTTAAAGAAAGATCATATAAGAAATGTCATAAAGTTGCCATAGAGATTTGTGGAAACGGTGACTCATTTACGAGGAAATGCGAGGGGTGCACTAAATCCTTCACGCAAATCTGCAATTTAGAGAAGATTTAAGCTTGAATCAAAATCAAAGAGCTCATTTAGGGGGGAGAATCCACGGCTGAGAACACGGCATCAAAGTGTAATTCTGTACAGAACAGCAAGAACTTACTTTTATAATGAGGCTCTCGATTTTAAAAAAATAAATAAAATAAAACTAAATCTTGACATTTCCAAGCACACTTTCGACACTGCCCTTTATTTTATTTTATTTTACTCTTCCGAAAGAAGAGCTCAATCCATTACCCTCACGATATGGATCTTTGCCGAGCGAAAGAATAGGCTCCGGTACAGAAAAAGAAAAGAAGAAACAGATGCCGTGGAAACTTTTCACGCAATACTCAACACAAACTATATCGCTATCGTACAGCTAAGCCAGAAAACGTTTTTAAGGCAACTAAAGTTTCTTCTGCCGGCAAACCAGCTTGACAACTTTTCTGAAGTGCTCAGCGAAATCCGCGCGTCCATTAGAAAAGCAAGACGGCTACGCTGAAACAAAAGCAAACTAGCAGAAATCGCAACAGAGTGACATTTTGTTTTTTATTTTTATTTTATTCTTTTCACGAAACACTAACGGGCTGGAGAAACGAAAAGGGGTACAGAGAGAGTTCCCACAATACAGAGGCGCCACATGCTATACGTTAAAAAAGAAAAGAGAAGTAAAGAAAGAAATAATACACAGAAATATCTCTCTCTCCGTGGGGAAGTGGAAGCGAATCCAAAGCACTCGGCCAAATGCTTGGCTCCGAAAAGCTCCTCCAGCTAGCCCTTGCCTCTAATCCGCCTATAAATATCTTCGGGCAAATCAACGTGGACGGCAGGCATTTCGTCTTACAGTGACAAATGACCGGATTCGCAGTCGACTTTAGTCGGCTTTGGCCCTGCAGTCGCTCTCTAGAGCCATCTGTCTCCCCACTTTTCTGGCAGAAGACGTGGGGCGGGAACGTCCCATGTCGTTGTCGTCTGCGGCGTTTATCCGCCCTGACGAGTGCTGTCCTCTGAGCCTTTTCCTCCCAAATAACTCTCAATCGCGATTAAAGTCAAAAGTTTTACTGCTTTTATTGTTACGATGCGTCACCATTTCAGCCGGCCTGCGAGGAAGTGGCGCTTTCACTCTAAAGGAGACTTTACGTCATGCTTTGTTTGTGTCCTCGCCGCTCAACTAATGCACCCAGTGCTATACAACGGTGCTTCCTCAACGAATTGTATATTTTTATGTAAAACAACAACAACAACTTTATTACAAGGTGATGACTGGGGAGTTTCATCGCCAAGGGCATAATCCCCAGGCATATCGCCAGGGGCATCGCATAATCACAAGTAATCTGATTTACCAATACAATTACTAGATGACAACTACATGCTACAATTACCTGTCTCGAACTGCCGCACCAGCAGAACTTAAAATCAAACACAAAATGTGGCAAATAAAACACCGTGCATTTTATTCCAGCCAAACAATGCCCGCTTCGTTTTATCCGTGTTCATAACAATCCAAAACCTGATTTCAGTTTTATTTATGCGCACGTACATAATATGTATAGCATGGCATGAGCGAATCACCATGTTTAGATATTCAGCTCAGGAGGATGTGGGCTACGCAAGGAAACTATGAAGGTTACTAACATAACAGTCGTGTTGCGACCCATAAAGTCATATTAGGAACGGAGAAAAGCTCTACTTCAAAGCAAGGCACCTTGTTGAAACTTCCATTACCTCCAAAATGACTCCGATAGCGCAACCTCTGAATGGAACCCCTATTTTCTTTCCTTAACGACTGCATCATTTTCTCGAAATGCGAGACAGCAAGCGAAGAACGGTGGTTCAACAAGTGTCTCAGCGAAAATGTCACACACACACACACAGAAAAAAAAAAAAAAGGTAGCAGACGAAGGGTTGTAAGTAAGCTAACGAGCGGGCTCGGAGACTCGAAAGGAGGAAGACAAACAAATCGCTTTGCAGGCAGACGATGTAAGCAGCAAAACGCCTCCTGGCGACGGAGGAAGCAAACAAAAACAATGCGGGTTAGGAAGCGCAGACGACAGAATACAGCGGAGATAAGCGGACGAAAACTAAAAGGACTAGAATGTTTGCCTCTCTTGTTCTTTTTTTTTCTTTCTATTTGTAAACGAAGTCTATTTTCATCACATACTCCCGTTTATACGCCTGAGTTGAACGGAGGAAGATTTATCGTCTGCTACCAAGACACAATACGGGCGAAGAACCCTCGCACGCAGACGACAGCGAACGGGAAAATTGCGCACACGTTGCAGCTGACGCATCGAACGAGATTTTGCTTCCTTTTATTGCATTTTGTCGCACGAAGTTCAGCTGAGGTTCATCGATTTTGGGGCAAGATATTTCGCAAGAAATTCGCAATTCGTCCATATCTATTCGCGAACAGGAGTCGGTAGATGGAAGCATGGGACTGCAGCTCACGGAAGAGTCACGGAGACGTGCGTGTGACGAGCATTATCAATATATCTAAAGTCAACTTCTGTTTGTGTTGTATGCCATTAGCAATGGCTGCATGTTAGATAGAACATGGCTATAGTGCCTCCGTTAGCGCTTAATTGTCGCACGTAAGTAGTTTAATTGTGCGACTAATCGAAATTAATTGCCTTTTTGTAACATGGCTAGGGCAAACGGACACTTCTGCACGAGAAGAAAATGCTTCATAGTTTTAAATGTTACAAAACGTGCAATATATATAGCTTGCCTCGGCTAGCTCTCGCTGTTTACAATATGCGTAAAAAGAACAAGACCTGTCATTAGTGACTGTGCAAAAATGAGGCTTAGCCAGGGGACAACATTGGACTGCTTAGCTAATGATAATTAATCTATGTTCAATGAGTGCTCAATTTGGTCACTGATGGAATACGTCCACACGTAGCTTCATCTGCAGCGCCCCGAGATCAGCCAAATAATCTGCTGGGTCAAAACTACAACAAAACCGAAACCACCAAAAAAACCAAAACCGACTCCTCTACACTGCACACTACGTGCTGAATTGAACGCAATAAATTCCCGACCACATTACTATATCGCAACCGGAGAGCGGCATTTTTCGCGCTATTCATATAGCCCCGCTGCAAAAAAGCGAAATAAGACAAATGTTGCATAAGAACTGCATTCAAAGCGCGGGGAGACGACGCATAGCAACAAGGGCCGCTCTAAAAGGAAGAAGAAGAAGAAGAAAACTGTACTGGCCGCCGCGCAACCGAAGCACCGCATATTGCGGTCCAAAGCAAAGTATCACTTGGGGGCATCTTCCCTAAGCACCACTTTGGAAAGCCTTCTTCACAACTTCCTTTCTTCTCAGGAAGCATGCTGATGCTAAGCGGGCTGGCCTCTTAGCCGTAAGCCTTCGTTTTATTTGCTAGCATTCATTTTATTTTGCTCCCTGTAAAAGGGAAAGCTCATTTTGCAAAGTATAATCGTTCCAATTAACCTTTTACTGCAGTGCCGCTGTGGATGCGAATGTATACAAACAGAAGATAAGCACCGAAGAAGCGCCTCAGAAAAGAAAAAGAAGAAGAAGAAAAAAAAATAGAGAAGAAAACGAGGAGAGGCGGCGCGGCAACCTTCAAGAAAAAACAGCAGATGGGAAACGTAACTGAATTCCCCCAAGTACACCGCCGGGGTATTTTTCTCGTTTTTTTTTCTCCCTCTTTCTCTCTATCTTACGGCCCTGGAGGGGTTGCTTCCTTCCTTAAGTGTACACACGCTTCTTATTTTCATCTTTTCTTTTCGTTACTTAAGTGCGGTTTTGAGAGGCTCGCATCCTCCCACACACACACACACACACACAGTATAAAAAGAAACACCGGCCTACCAGGTCATATTCTTCGGCCAACAAAATGATGCCCATTTGCCAAACTCCCATCTGCCAGCTTCGGGCCATACAGGCGGCGAAGTTACGCATGCAAAAAAGATAAGCTCGACTCGCGTGTGCTCGTTCAAAGTCGGCACACCGGAAAGCTTCCTCGCAATAAGATCCTCCGCTCTATCGAGTTACCCACGCGCAGTCAGCTATAGCGGTACACAACAAACAAACAAAACTTCTTCGAATGCGGAGAAAAACATGCAACGGCAGCGAACGCAGACGACGAAACCGAAACCATAAGAACATATCGTCGTCTGCTCGAGTTGCGAAGTCGTCTGCTAAAAAAAAAATTTATACGTCTCGCGAGCCATCTAAAGCTGACTTGCGAATCCGTGGTGGTATCGTTTGCAGATCGTCAGCTCGTGCGGTTGCCAACTGACGAGCACAATAACCCAGAATTGACTGTCGGAATCCTTTAACTTGACGTCTTATTTATTTCGTGGCGCTATGGTTTCTTTCTTTTCTTTTTTTTGTGCGCATTGCTTCGTGAGACAGATAAGCTGCTTCCAATCAAATAAAACGCAGAAAGCTTATCAAGAATTACAGTTTGAAAAATGAAGTAACAAATACGAAGTATCACTGAGCCTGCGTCCTAGCGCTCGGTTACATCACGTGACCACCATTCTTTTTGTGGGATGCCTATAGAGGGCAAGAAGAAAACGAAGCACAAAAAGAAGAAGAACAAAAAAAAAGAAAACTGCTTTCGAGGTGCACCAACCCTTACACGAAGGAGGCCCCGACGACGAGACCCTGTAATAATTTCCAACCCGCTAGGCCTCTTGCGTCCAATTATATTATACTTCTTTTCTATAGTGAGCCGTCTATATTTTATAGAGGTAATAACTGCTCTGCTAGAACCAAGCTCAGCGAAGATGATCTACACGGGTGACAATGGCCCCACCCAAAGTGTCCCTCATACGCAACGCGCTGTGCCTCGCAACATTAAATATACATGCTATTCTTTCGCCCCCGGGGCAGGCTGTACAAGGTCCGTTTATTTATTTTTATTTACTTTTTATTGTCCTCGCTGCGTTGTGTCAAGGTGTATCGTTTCGCATGCTAATACAAGATAGGGGGTTCCTGCCCACTCTTTATTAAATTATTAACTGGGGATGCACGATTGGGCAAGTTCAGAGGGAGGGAGAGAGAGAGAGAAAGAGAGAGAGAGAGAGGGGGGTTTAGTTCATTCCACGTCACTGTCAATAAACTTTAGAGCATGAAGTGAAGGGTTTGTGAGGTACACGCACGGTTAAGGGGAATTGCGAAGCGATTGGTGCAGAGAGCTGATATTACTTTCTGTCGAATGAAGTTAGAAAGCGTTCGCTCAAATGTGCATTACATATGATGATGTACCGTCGCACCGTTCTCCACAACCACACCCTAAGGGAAAAGGAGTAAATTGGAGAGGAACTAACAGCTACTACTCCCACAGATGGCAATTACTCCCCAGTTTAGTCTCCTGACCCTGAAATTCATTCCCCACTGCTGGAAATAGCTGCTAAGCCTCTGTGCATTTAGTCCCGAAAAGCACTAACGTGTGTACGTATGTGTGCTACAGAGTGTCTAGTACTCACAGCATCACACTGAAGCAAGGAGCGAAGTATGATAATCACCTCATTATGCAATTACGCAAACAGCTGATTATGCTGAATGAAAAGGAGACACGAATTTGTATACCATTCATCCCACACCCGTTCTCTATCAACGGTATAACGAAATTCGAATCTGCATAACACTATACCTTCGACACAAACATCAGCTATCCATGTAGCCTCGGACTCGATAAACTTCCTCATTCCAAACTGTCTCACTATATATGCTCTATAGCACGCTTATTTATTTCATGCCCCGGGGGGCTACTAACAACCTCGTGGGAAAAATAGTTCCTTAAGGCGCGGTGACACGAATTTAATTGGTCGTGTGCACAGTAATTATGGGGACATACGAGCGCACGACAAATTGATTTTTCATCTTGCGACACTATGCCATGCTGCTTTTATTAACGTAATCGAAAGCCATCAAGAAGAAGAAGAAAAAAAATGTATAGTAGCCTCGGTATCAAGCAACGACCGACGTGGTCGAGACTGGTTGCGTTGGTGAAAAACTATGGGAGAGAAGGCTCATAATTTGCATCTAGGATGAGGCTAATCAATCGGTTTATCGAAATTATAGGGGGTACGGTACCTGAGGGTGGGGTTCAAAAGGAGTTGTCGCAGTATGTGAATGCACCGCGTGGGAATAGTACAAGGACAGTTTGTGTGCTATGATTGCGGAAGCTATGCGGGTCACTTCTGCTGTATAGTGAGTAGATTATAATATGGTGCAGCATAATGAATGTGGACGAAGTTTGAGATGTCGTTAGGAAGTTGTTTGGATAATTTCATTCGTGATAAATGACTGTACGGTATACGGTGTAATAAAGGAGCCGAATGACACGGTTGTACTATAAAAATCAGCCTCGAAAACTCAACGCTATATACGAGAGAGAGAGAGAGATCGGGAATGTGCGTTGCGTTATGAAGTGGCCGTCATACTGCGATGGCGCCGGCACCGGCACGCCGGAATAAAGTGGGGGATACGCGGCAAAGCCCACGATTCCGGAGTTAAACATGCTTCCCAACATGTCCTGTCCAAGGATCAAGCTTAGGAACCTGAAAACGTTTTTTCTCTGCATACAAAAAACCCTCTGTTCGGCATGCATTGCACTTTCATATATGTCTCGGCAAAAATAATAATGTTGCAGTACAGCAACCTTGTTTTCACGTAATGATCACCGTTTCAAGGTTCAACCGTATTTGCAAGGAATTCGCTCACGTATAATATAACGAGAAATATAATAAAATAATACTCTCATTAATAATGAACTTGGCACATAGAGTAACTAATATTTACATATAACATTGTAACATATGTGTTCCCCAAACTTATCTTGTACTCGCGATTTGATCGGCCTCCCACACAAGAAATAGCAGGGTTCGACGACTGCAAATTTCGACTGTACGTGACGCCATTTTTTTTTCCTTCTTGGTTAATTAACGAGTCTAGCTCTATTGTAGCTTACAACGATGTCTTCTTCATGTAAAGTGTCACCTAACGAACGCCTTCGATCGATGTAACAAAATAAAACGTCTCAACGTGCAAATAAATATTCCATAAAAAAAAAAAACATCTGATACACGACAAATCTTCCAACAATGTGAATATTTAATTTTTTTTTAAATACAAATACACAACCACAACATTTCCGTCTGCGCAACTAACCCCACACTTCACACGAAGCGCACGCCTTGTCGCTCTACTTATAGAGACGAGCAAAAATAAAATTAAGTAACACTAAAAAAAAAAAAAAAAAAAAAAAAACACCCCCATGTAAACATGCCTCTCATTCACGCCCTTTTTCCATTCGTTCGCTACGACCATATCACACACATACACACACACGGGCGCGCGTATATATATACAAGCCCGGCAACGACGTCTTTAATGTCTTTACTTCCACTTGGACTTTATTGTCAGCCCCATCCCTCCCGTATTCCCATTCATGGCTTTTTATATTCCTTTTTATTCCCGTCCGAAAAAGAGCCAATCAATCTGACTTGACGGTAGCTGAACATACAGATAAAGCATTGACAACGACCGTCCAAGCTATAGCCGGCAACATAACAGAATGCCGTAAACGCACTGTCATCTTTTTTTTTTTTTTATAGTTATCCTCGAAATGGTACTTCGTTTTAGCTGTGATTGAATTTTGAGCAACGACTCTATATCACCGTGTACGAGGAAAACATCCTTGCTACTGTGTCGTAAAATGAAGTGGGGGGAGGTCTCTCTGCCTCTCTTGCTTTTTTTTTTTACAACTTTTATCGCTTTTCTGTTTATGTAGTGTCGCGCGCAGCATCGTAAACGGTCGTAATTCTTAAACGAAGGCGGTCGTAAACACAGAAAAGGGCACTAAGACCGTCCCGGCAAATTAAGAATAAAGCGTCTAAGGATTCGGAGAAGTGGATATATAGCTGTGTACAGATATAATCAGTTGCAGCCCGTAGCGGAAATATATACCTCTTTTCGGGATGATTTACGGCCGAAAGCAGGAAATATTTCTGCCGAAGAAGAGCAAGAAAAATGACGCCAGTTGGAAGATTTCGGTTGGGTGCGAGAAGGATTTCAACATCACTCGTTTTCAGATTAGTTCTATCAGCGGAATACGAGGAAACAAAACTATATATCAAGCGCCCGAGGCTTTCGCGCACGCATTTTTATCTCGATCTCGGAAACCTGAGCGGCAGCGACATCAGTATGTGTGGGCATTCCGGACAGATGGTGGCAGAGATATAGAGCTGTCGCTTACATGAACAGCGATAAAATTAAGGCCGGCAGGGATTTTATTGCACCCGCAAATCCGATGATCAAAACCGTGCAGAGTCAATAACCCAGGAACGGAGAGCTTTAAATGCCGCGCTTTCAAACTGTGACGCGCACAAAAAAAAAATGTCTGGGGGTCAGCCCATCAAATATCCGGGCCAAGCATTATTGTACCGCCATGCCCACGTCAAAATCTCATCACCTCCTTTCCAACACACACACGTGGGACCCTTCCCAACAATCACTCAAACACATCCCCCCACAGCACCCCCGCTCCAAACTGTGACCACCCCGAAACACTCCCACCCCCCACTGGCAAGCTCGAACAAACCACCAGACGGGCAGACGACATTCCATCTCTCATCTTCTTTTTGTACATTCTTTGTGGTCTTTCTCGTCGTACACAGCGCAAAGATTTTTTTCCTTTAGATCAGAGAGCGCAGTTCGCTGCCAAATTCCACTAGGTCGACCGCTAGCCGGCCTGTCGCGCAGCAGAAAAACAGCAGATAACTATCACGACTTGGCTTGCCCTTCTTTCCTGCTGTTTCTCTTTATTATTTTTCTCAAAGAAACAACAGGTGTGTGACGACCTGTCACCTTGAATGAGCAGCACATGTACCGATTCAACTTGCGTACAGACTACACGTGCTGCCTCCCCCCCCCCCCCCCCAAGCTTCGTCTGCTAACAGAACGCCTGCTGTCGTCTGCTACGCGTTTAAAAACAGACGACATACGGAAGCAGACGACAGGTGCGCTGATTAAGTATAAAGCAGAGCGTCCTCGCTATACTGCACCTGACACCCATAGCAAGTCTGGCGGTATTTCTTGGGCGCAAACCCAATTTTCTCTCTTTGGATTATGGCTCTCCTTCTTTAGTTAATGACTCCCGAGTGTGGAGTGTCAGCTGGCGGATGCGTTACGCTCCACTACGAGCAATTTTGTGTTGTCGACGACGCACGGCCTTCGCGTGGCCAGTCTGAAAACAATAACGCGCCATATATCTTGCTGCCAAGATGAACTATGATGATGCGCAGTGTTTTTCTGCCGTCACGAATTGCTGCGGTTAGACATTATAATAACTACCCACGTAATTGGTGCCCGCATCTCTGCTAATGTCATCCGTTGATATTAAGAGGGGGATGATTCACGGTTTACGCAGAAGCTTATACGAAGGAGCGGAAGTCGTACATACACGGGGAATGTAAAGATTTGATCAGGAGAAGTGTGGAAACGAATGAAATATGGTAGTCGTCGAAAAAGCCAGACAGTGGCAGGAAATTGAACCCGCACCCCTTGATTGGACACCGAGGCACCCTGAGGCTTGTGTGGAGCTTGTCAGTTAGCGTGTTTCAGCCCCAGAATACGGTTACCTTTCATTACGAGGACGCTTCGTTAGCAATGCTCTGCTCACGGATATCTGTCACCATAGGACAGACTACGAGAGAATGATAACATAATGAACATCGTTACAACATGCTTTTTGCTGGTGCACTACCTGCAATGGCGAAGGCCACGGTGGTTTCGTGGGACGCTAGGGTGGCGCTCCCAGCGCAATCATATGCCGGAACCGGCAGCAGCGTAGGTGTTTGTGGATGTGATACGGTCGGTATAGTCTTACAGGACGTGAGTGAAGTAGGAGTGAATGTTTTATTTGTATCTTTTTTTCTTTTTTGGGGGGAAGGGGTGACCGTATGACCGTGCGTTGCTATAAATCATTATGACGTCACGGGCAGAGGCGGATTCAGGATTTTTCTGATGGGGGTCCTACCTCGGAAAGGCAATTGAAACGCTATGTAAAGACAGAAATTGAGGGGGGTCAGGACATCCTGATCCCCGCCAGATCCGCCTCTGGTCACGGGGAACGTGCTGAATGGGGGTTGCACAGGGAAGGATGATGATGATTTGCGTATTACCGGCGCAAAAGCTACTCGGACTATAGTGCGCCAAACCCCTTGAGTAAGATCACCACTATTAATATACTATGCTTTCAAGTACCTTACAGATACTTTCAGTATCTATGTGTAATGCGTACTCTATATGTAATACCTGTGTAGTTCACATCTGTCTTCGCACTTTGATATTTACCTTCACTTTCCGAACCACGATTTAAATGAATTTAAATGCGCATAAACGCACCACGGTGACGACCACGGTGACCACGGTACCCAAAGCACTCGACCAGAACCTTCGCTGCCTGTCCCGAGAAGCCGTCCAATCTTCCACAACACCACACGCGGTAGTTCCAAAACTCCGAGGAAAAAAAAAAAAAGATAGAGAGAGTGAAGCACGTTGAGTTCACTTTCTCGTTGTGCAACATATCCACTATTTCATACGGCTATAAATTACAAGCCCCTTCCTCCTATATACAGTTTTGCATAGGCCAACGCTTTGAGACCTTGGAAAAACATCCTCCGTCTCGTCGGGTAAGGAATTTCAACGCACAAAGGTGCTATATCTTCCGCCCAGATCCCTGCCAAAAGCATAACAGGGCCTGCACGCGCAGCGATAGCACCTCTAACCTGTTGTTCCAGTCTTGCAGGCATTCAAAACAATGCGTTCCATTCACGCAGGCTCGCCTTATATGTTACAGCGTGGAGGAAACCGTCTAAATGCCCGCTTTTGTTCGGCGGGAACACACACTGAAGGCCGACCAGACGCCGACAGAGTTTCTTCTCTTCCCTCTTATTTCCAGAGGAGAAGACGCAACTCATGTCACGGCGATATCGTGCTGTGAAACGTACGACATCTCTGCGTATACGTGGTACGCGGGCAAGGTGGGCACGAGGGGTACGAGGGGCACGAGGGGCACGTCGTAACTTTTGCAAAGCGTCAACGTCGCCGGGGGAGGTTCGTTTTGAAAATACACACACACATCCACTTGTTGCTGCGTGGGGGTTTTGAGTACCGTGACCGACAAAACTACATGTACGTTGCAGGAGAAGGAGCCTTCTCTTGTTTTCTTTTACTAGAGATCTGTTATTATTTTTATTTCAATGAACTGAAAGTTTCGTTTTTTTTCTGTATTCCTGATATCATCTCTTATCGCAGAAATATCGTCAATTTTAAAGAATGAACACTCGAATAAGAGTGAAAAAAACAAAAACGGAATGAAAGGAGATTATGGATGTATGTTCCCAGGGATTTTCCCAGCACCCCCCAAAAATCTTGCAACCCCCAAATTGCCTACCAGGAAGGCAAAAAAGAAAAAAAAAAAGCCACAAAAGCTGTAAATATGTGTGTCAATTTCCCCTCTCCCCGACGAAAATCCTGGGTATATCCTTGTAGGTATACCCAGCCGGGTGCACACAAGAACCGTATCACCCACGAACCTTCATGTTTCGTCAACATTACCCGCGTGCTCAACGTCCACTACAATTTCGGAAGTAAAGCCTATATCCTTTTCACGTTCGGTGCTGCATTCGCCCCAGCAAGAAAAACCAGCGAAGAAAAAGCACTATCTGAACAGAGGCATAGGAGGGACCGATATTGATATTCACCGCGGCACATTTTCCTTTACAAAGCCTATCCCACCACGTAAGAACCGCATGACCATTACACATGTAACCTCGACGTGCCATGTGTGCGCGCTGAATCGTGGATGCGTATATACATATAACTAGCAGCTCGAATCGACGGATCCAATCGCTTCGCGACGCGCCTTTTTTTCGCAACCAGCCGGCCGCAAGATACCCAGAGCGTCGTTCGAGAGGTTAAAGAACCACCACGGGGCGACCTGGGACAGCTTCTACCGGGGCGAAGCAGGAGTAATGACAAAAGGAAGGACCGGCTGGGTGACCCAAAGCTTCCCACGTGACGGTCGCACCCTGTAATTCTGACACCGAGAGCCGGTCGGGTCTCTCTGATGGGCTCGCCCCCTTAAAGGGCACACCTCTCCTCCTCTTCCGTCCTTCCGGCTGCGTGACATTATTTTTTTGTCCTTCGTATGCACCTTCAACGTCACCTCTCGTTGTTGTTGATATTATTTCAAATGCAAATTAGATTATTTCACTAATTTTGCGTCTGAAACGAAGATTACGGCTCTAAACCATTGGTGCTTCTTTCATGTGTGTGTGTGTGTGTTTTTTTTCTTCACCTTCCTTTTTGTTGCGTAGCGCAGCCAGTGGATGAGAGGTCAATTGTTGTACTTGCACATAACTTTAACTTCATTCTCATATCTCACATCTAATGTTTCGCGTGTAATGGGGTAGTGTACTGATCTTCAGTGGTGGATCACCCCAGGTCATAGTCACGATTTATTTGTTGTTGGGTCTAAACCAGCATATACTTTCTTAAGAGCCTGTAAACGGAGAGCTACGTTAAAATGTTGTTGCTATAATCATTGTTTCAATTTCAAATTAAATTATGTCAAAATTTCGCAGCGGAAATGAAGATTACATACAGCCATAACTCAGCATACTTTATTTGGAGCCTGTGGCACAGAGCTATGTTCAAGGCGGATCGTGATCGCTTCGTTCTCCTTTCAAGTTTCGACGGCGAATTTATTTCAAAATGGAGAGTGACCGTGTGACGAATTGTTCCCCAAACATCAACTGAAATAAAAGTCGCAGTAATGAAGACGAAACTCAAGCTTACATTGTCTGTCACAAGGAATATACGTGTCCTCAACATATCCTTATTCATATTATACCAGTGAGTCACACACCAGCCTTTCCCCTGATTCCCATCATAAAACACATACCATTGCCCCATCAACACTTAAACTGTATCACCCGAAAACGCCTATCCTAAAAAAATCTTACTCTGCAACCTCGCAACAACACCTATTATACCTTCTTCATATTATCTCCCGTCTGTAAAATTGCGGACCCACGCCATGCGGTACTCAGAACTAGAAACGTTTCTACATTTCCCGGTCTGGTAGCAATCCTTCATCAATTACCGGACATAGCCTAAAACACACACCTTCTCGTACTACTTCCCTCCAGCCATATGCTACATCCACGTTAAACAAGAAGAAGAAGAAGAAGAAAAAACACCGGTCTATTACATTCTTCATACTTGTTTGCTCCTCGTCTGCTGGAGGAACATTCAGCCGCGAGCCGACAAATCTAAGCAGAAAGAGCACTTACGCCCAATTAACGTGCCACGCCGTCGCCTAGCATTCGAGCTCGCTCCTTCTTTTCTCCGTTTCCGTTTCGAGTCGCTTCTCTGTTTCTAGAAATCGTTCATCACGTGACCCCCTGCTGTTTCTTTTTAATTTTTTTTTTATTCTCCACCTTTTTTTTTTTTTCGTCTGCCTTTTATATAATGATACTGGTGCGTGCAATTACGAGCTCCGAAGAAAGGAAAACGCGTGATGGGACAAAAGAAAAAGAAGAGGAAGAAGAAAAAAAAGAAAAAAAAAGCCGCTTTGTGTAACGCTTGTGTCGTTGCTTAGAGGCGACAAACGTTTGCAGAGACGCGTTTTTCCAGCAGTAGCTTCAAAATGGACTGCAGTGCGGCTGATTAGATTTCATTCTCTCTCTCTCTCTTTCCCCCCCCCCCCCCCCCGGACTATCGATTTTGAGTGGCGTTGGGGTTTCTTATGTAAGGCGAGAATACAATCTTGTTTCGCATGTGCCGAGACGAAATGGTCGAGCTCAAGTTTCTTCTTCTTCTTTTTTTTTTTTTTTGTACTATCGTGTGTTCTTGGCACGTGTTATGGAGTGATCTGTTTGACCGCTTTTATGTGCCGAATGCGTGCTGTCAAACTGTGCTCCCACACTGTTGCTGTCATCTGCTGTCACACAACATGGGCACTGCATACAACGTGTTATTCGAGGGGTGACATGTATCATACTGCTTCCCCTGGGCTACATAAATGATGCATTTGTCTCGTACAATCATATATCAACGCGGCACTCTTCCAAAAGAGCAAAAATACTGTGCCCCTTGACAGTGGAACAGGTAGCCCGCTATCAGTCGCAAATAAAGAAAAACAAAGGGGTGTTAATACAAAGTCTGATGAATACATTGACCGACTCCGTTTTGGACTGTTCACAATGAAGAAAACTCCAGACATACACAGAAAACCGAGACAATAGAACAACGTTTCACGAGCCGGTGGCAAATTGTCTAATTCTTCCCGCCAAGTGATTATCGCAATGGGAGGAAACGTTTAAGAGTTCCAAAGCAAGAAAATGAAGGCCGAAAAACTTAAGAAAAAATACGCGTTTTCAAGAGACATACTCTGACCCCTGCGCCAACCCCTACTGCAATCAATCTTTCTTCCTTCCTATCTTGCACTCTCTCTTTTCGCTTTTTTTCTTCAGCTGTCCATTTTTCTTCCTTTCTTTGTCATTATACCAGAGTTGAAACGGAGAGAGAGAGAGAGAGATGCTGGCATCCATTTCGAAAGAGCAGACAACGCACAGAACGCCGAAAGCGGCATCTATCCGCTAGAAAGGAAAGCAGAAAACGAAAGCAGACGACAGTTTCGGGAAAAGTTTGCTCGCAGCTGTTGCAGCACGAGATGCTTTGATGGCAACCGATACAAAACCGATTTGAATGCGAATGCACTCATCTAGGCGGACGTGTTTCGCGAAAAGATGAGACGGCATTAGCATAGATATGTGTTTGCGCGCCAACATGCACTTTCGCATGCGGGCATAATCCATATCTTTAGGTTTGCGGTTTCTGCAGCGCAGCGCATATTTTAAGTTGCTATGATATTTCAGTTCGTCGCTACGGGTCAGTGATTGGGCGTGGTAACGCACAACTCCCGCTGACGGTGCCGCTGCGACCGATGCCTTCCGTGGAAAAGGGGACATGAAGACGCATGTTTAAAAAATGATAGGCGTCTGCCCTTCGGAAAATATCATAGCGTGCATCTGACGGGAACGAATTAGAGCTGCGCTTGCAGGTATATATGCGTGTCAACGCGCTATTTATGTTGCTGACATTTTTCGCGTAAAGTTGGTCCGGGCTTCGAAGAAATCTCTCTAGGACGGGACATAGCAAGCATAGCAAACACTACCAGGAATAAATAAGGCAGAGAAAAAAAGAAAGAGATATCGTACAGATAACAACAATCAGTAAAGGCAAGGGATAGCAAAATGAACAAGACATTATGAGAGAAGGTATGTTGTTAATCAGCGGCGCAAAGTAATACAGTCGGTGAAGAGGCAGCACATAATGAAAAAGAAATAGCAGCCAGGGACAAGGACAGGAACCACACGAACGAACTGCTGGCTCTCAACCATAGCTGGGCGTGCTCACTCATGAGGACCCTCATGAAGACGCCTCACCCTCACCTCACGACGATGAGGTGAGGGTGAGTGAAGCTAGACCACGCTGAACGTTCCTCACGAGGACAGTCGTGAGGCATTGTCCCTGATGAGGCCCACCGTGAGGGCCCTCATGAGGCCAGTCGTTGTGAGGCCATCAATACGTGAGGGTATAACGTACATGTGAGGACCTTTGTAAGGAACGGCCTCATCCGTGAGGCCTTTCGTGAGGGACCTCAGGGATGAGGGATCTCACGGATGAGGCCTTTCGTGGAGGGCCTCACGGATGAGGTGATAGGATCGGGCTCCTCTTTGCTGATGCCAAACACTAACGTTAAACCTCACTGTGACAGTAACAACTGTTACCAAATTTATCCAAGCACAGCACGAAACACTATAAACAGTTTAATGCCGCAGAGTATCATTAGTACCAACTACCGACACAGTAGTTCAGCGCCGACGTGTCATGTGAACATGACGGAAAGTTCTTTTGAGGCTTATGTGCCTCCTAGTCACTTGAAGACACGTCATGCCATGAGGGTATTCACGAGGCGAGGGCTCGTGAGGATGAAGGGTCGTGAGGCCATGAGGGCCCTCATAAGGTGAGGGCACGTGAGGGTGAGGACTCGTGAGGGCGTGTGGGCTCTCATTAGGCGAAAGTACGTGAGGCGCCGTGAGGACATGAGGGCCCTCATGAGGTGAGGACACGTGAGGATGAGGACCCTCAGGTGGTGAAGATACGTGAGGTCATAAGGGTTGTGAATAGCCTTCATGAGGTGAAGGCATTTGAGGATGAGGATGGTGAGGCCTCTCGTGATCCCGAAGCCCTGAGGTGAGGTTTGTGAGGGCAAAATTTAAAATGGAATGTGAGGGTGAGGGCGACTGAGGTTTAGTTATTGGTGATGAAAATTTGGTGATGGTGAGTGAGACCGCAGGAAAATGCCCACCTATGCTCTCAACAGAAATTTACTTGGCGTACAGGCTTAAATACAAAACATGTTAGTAAATAAAAACAAAAACAAAAAAAACTAGATACAAGGAAAGCCTAAAAGGTATAACAACAACCTTATCACAATGGGAAAGGTAACACCCCAAGCAGCACAATGTACCGAAAGTCGAGTGGCAATAGGGGTGGACGGTATGTGTCTTATCAATGGTCTTTAGTTTCACCGGTTCGTTCAAGGTCTTCCACCTACCCGTCCACCCCTATTGCACTCGACTTTCAGTACATTGTGCTGCTTGGGACACGCTAGTTGCGATCTGGGCACGTCCCAAGATAGCCCGTCTCGGCAGGAAGGTGTGCTCACACAGTGATCTTCTTCTGGTTTTTATCTGATCTCCTCGTTATCTTATCTCTTTTTCTCATCAGTGATCTTTAAGTAACAGCGGCAGCAGTATTGTGATTCTACAGCTTAAAAGCTAATGAGAAAAAGAAAAAGCGCATCCGAAAAGACATGATTGTGGACACCGCCTAGGTGCTAACACGAGTTAGCAACATAAAATCAATGAAATTACATACTCTGCTTGAAATGTTACACCCCGTACAACGACCCAGCTGTACGCTGAAAGCAAGTTGCAAGTTCATACCTTTGGCATCACGAACATTTCAGGTATGCAATCACTTTTACAGGTACGTAATCACCAGAGTGGGCGGAGGCAAAAAGAAAACCGCGAAACGCACAAAAATATTAGAAGAGAGCCAATCTTGCCCGCCGATTAAAACGCGCCTACCGCTAATTAGAAGAGGAAAAAAAAAAAGGCGAAGAAGCACTACGCTCGCAGGCGACATATTCTCCGCTCTCGGAAATTCAATCTTCCACCAGATAAGGCCATCCCACAATAACAGACAAGGAGCAAAATCAAAATATGTACCGCATAAAACTACCGAGACAGGTACATTTAATTACATCCAGGATATAGCACACTGGCCTATAGCGTCTATGAAACAAAAATCGAGGACCAATTAACAGTAAAAGGAGCGTTCGAGAGAGGGAGAAAAAAAAATACAAAATAGCAGACGAGGATCTGCAACATGCGCGTCACCGCGTCGGCATTTCCTTCATCAACCGCTAGAGCGGCGTAGCGAGCGTTTTTCCGCAGAAACGCGAATCATCTTCGCACACGCAAGCAGAATGAAAGGAAAACTAAGAAAAATAATGTAAATAAATAAACAGGAGAGGGAAATAAAAACGGTCCAAGAAAAAGATATGATACCTCGGAAGCGCAGATCTAGCCGAAGGTTCCTTGACGGATGCGACGATCTATCATAGAGTTCTCACGGTTTACACACGGTAAAAGTACTTTGTGCGAAAAAAACAATAACAAAAAGCAGATGGTTGTATTGCAAAAGAGCGTAGCAACGTGATGATGCTTTTTTCACGGGAAGCGCGTCCGTTTTGAAAGATGAGACCCTAGTTCATTCATAATTTAAGGACAATATACAAAGCAGTTATCGTTGAACAGCGCTTCATACTTTCAACATGCGTTCATCATCTTCCTCGCTTCGCCTCTACATATCGCTTACTTATGCAACGCTTTCGCTGTAACGTGCAGGGCCGCACCTCTCTCGAAAATGGAAGTGGTCGCAACGTTTGTCCGTTGTATTTTCGGAGGATATTATACAGCGAACTGTTTGTTCGAGGTACGTTTCACGAACATAGCTCTGCCTTGTCGCTGATGGTGAAATAACGACGACGACGTTATACGGTTCAAAGAAGGAATGGACAAAATATTGTAAAAGTAAGTGTGAAGTCTTTCAGTGCAAAACAAAAAGAGTTTTCGTGTATGTGGCATATTGGAGAGGCAGACACTTCCATGAAGTTTAATTTCGGAAAACTGTTTCCACCACTCTCCGGTTCACAATTCCAAAAGTAGGCCCAATGCTCGCCTTCGTACGTTACAAAATAAGCGTAGTAACTTCAAAAGTGTGGCTGACGGAAGTGTTAGAATATTTATTTCATTTATTATTATGAATCCCAGCACAACGAGAACTAAATCAATGAAGCGCAATAAGAATTGCACTTCTTATAACGTGCCCCCCTCCCCAAAGGGGGGAAAAAAGTGTAAATGTCAGCAATGACGAAGTACGGGTTTGACAGCGGTACACTGGGTGAGAGGTTCTACGAAAGAAAGACAGAGAGAGAGAGAGAGAGAGAGAGACAACGCAATGATGCGACATTATGTCCACAAAGAATCCACTTGAATGTTGTTACATGGGGAGAGAGCATACAGAAAGAGATGCGGTTGTTGTAAGCGAGGGCGTTGGCATGGACGGGTCGTCCGAAAGACATGTCGTACATCATAGCAAACAGTCGGATGCACATCTTGCGCAGCAGGAGGTTTCCGTTCGTTCGAGTGTGGGCAATTCATTTTCTTTTGTTTCTGCTTCTACAACATTGGGGTGTTTTATGTAGCACGTATTTCAATCACGGCACAACAGGCTCTGCGTGACGAAGAAGAATGAATAATAGCGAGCCGGGTGCTTTTCGTTCCTCTTGCTTTTCGTCTATTGGGACTTGCATATTCACAACCTCCACGTATACTGCGTCATGTAGTAAAATTCCTGTAACAGTCGACTGCTGCTTTCTTCTATGCCGATGTTTCAAATAATTAAGGAATTCACGAAATGCACACGTAATGTGTACGAAATCAGGATGGCGACATGGCCATATGAAGTCCACCGCAACCGTACGTGTTTTGCTGAATGTCCAAAAATGCAGCCAAGCTTCTTTTCTTTCATATTTTTTTTTTTACATGTATTTGTGTTGGAGGCGATATATGACGTACCACGGTGACAATTTTCGAGTCACTTACACGGACTTTCCACAAGGAAAACGAACCGAAAAACGTTCCTTTAACGCAGAACAGATAAAAGCTGCTTGTGAAGGAAGGAAGGAAGAAGACCCCAACCATCAGATGCAGTGCACGAAGTTCCAATGACAGCAATGGCGCGTGACCGCCCCAGAAGAGAGCGCGCGCCCGAGAGAGAGAGAGAGAGAGAATGAGAACGCAGATGCCGAACACGTGGTCACCGTAATGGGCCACTTGGCATTTCTGCCCTAGACACTGTGGTCGATCTTTCTTCATTTGATTCTTTTTCTTTTTATCAGAAACGCTCGTGCTTAAACGACATACCATGAGCCATGGCGGACCCCCGGCGGATACCTCATCTTCTTTCATTTTGTTTCCTCTCACCGTTCTATTCTTTAGGTGAGTGTTGGAAGCCACATCCATTATTCATGGCGCGCCACTCGCCGCTATAAATAAGTAAGATGAGAGTAATATATTTTCCCTTTCCGGCTAAACGACAGTGGACACATCGTGACGTACGTCTTCCTCCTCTGCAAATCCTTTACCGTTTGTCCTCATATATTTTTTCCCTCCCTATATATATATAAGTTGCGGGAGGCCAAATACCCATCTATATTTTACGGGACTTCCACAGTCGCGGCGCAGAAAAATGATAACGCTTTCGGGTATTTCCAGGGCACTTTTTGCCCCACTGCGTTGGACCGGGCTTTAGTTGAATAAAAGAGCACAAAACAGGACGCGGAGCCACAGCCGCGAGCTCTGCCTTGATCCGCTTTGTTTACCTTCTCGGAAACCTCAAGAGCTTAAAAATCAATATTCCAATACGACTTCTTACACGTGACGAAATATCTCTTCTCGTTTATTGAACGTAAACGTTTCTGGAATCACAGCGGCCATGAGGGGTTCTACTCACGGACATGTAGCGAGCTGTACCCGAGAAAGAGTCGATGTGAAACTCACCTGAAACGGAAAGACACAGGACATTAGCGTGCGTATACAGTAAGGAATACCTTCATCGTAAGACACGGTCATAAGACAGATCAAATGAGAAACACGATTACATTTTAAGGGTACCCTCACGTACAAACATTTCAACGAGGGAGACAACTGATCTTTTGCTTTCGTCTGATGAGTGTTCACAGTAACACGCTACGACAGTAGGCCAGCCTTTCGCCCTTTCCCCTCGTGTGCACGTAGAACGGTCGCTTGGATCATTGGTCGTGATCATTGGTCAACGGTCATTGGATCGCCCTTAAATAAGGTACCACCACCACCACTGCACGTGAAGTCCACGTTGCTTCATCTTTTTCCCCATAGTGTTGTGGCCCGTCTGTGAATGCCTTTCTGAGTGGTTGGGAAATTTCCTGCTTTCTGAGTGAACAGACGCTTTGTCACGTGCTTTCTCCAGCCTTTTCACCGGCACCACCACCACCAACCTTTTATTTCTGTCATGCGCAGAAACGTACTATCGTAGCGCGAGCGACCTCCGTTCGAAGAACTTTCCTTTCCCTGTACCCAGTGAAACATATGTATTTATTTGTTAGTCGTTGTGTAGTGTGTAATATATACATCAGGCCGCGTTTGAAATTTTTCTTGCCTCTTCTCAATTTGGGATTTTCTACACTCGTGTTCAAGCTTTGAACCGCGGCCCTACGCTGGTTCTTATTGGCTGTAATAGCTAGAGACATCACTCTATACGTTTAGTCTTCTTTACCTCTTGCGTTAACCGCGCAGTTAAAAAAAGAAAAGCAGGATCGGCAAATCACGCACAACCAAACAAAACGAAAAAAACCAAAAGGACTTGGTACACACACACACACTTCCACGATTTCCTGCCCTCGCACACCCGACGAATAATAGTAAAAGATCAACGGAAAGGGGTGAAAGAAAAGGCGGCACGACCTTTTTAACTTAATTAAAAGGCGCGCTCCCCAAACGACGACAGAGACACAAAGCAAACAGCTATCGCAGCACAACGACAGCGCACCCTTGTTTTCGCTCGCAATAGCAGAGCACTACAAAAGCGCTGTTTTCCTTCTTTTGGCCCCTTTTTTCGAAGCCGAGTTAGAGCCTGTTTTTCGCGCTCGACTTGGCCGCGAGAGGACGCGACGACGAGGGAACGTTTTTCGCGAGTCAACAAACAAGTGGGCTGAAGGGTACACTAAGCGCCTGTTTGTGAATGCTGACGCTCGCTGTGCTCTCTAGGTTGAGCAAGCAAAAAAAAGAAATGGGTAAAGCAGCTTGTAAAATGGTGAGGGAGAAAAGGAGGAAGCCGCAGAAAATCACTTTTAAGGCCGCGTTGTTTTCGCTCGTACATCGTACGCAAAATGGCAGGGGGGGGGGATAAAGAGAGAGAGGGACGAGCGAATTTCTGTCGCTGAAGTCACGGGCGACCTAGGGCGACCATCTCATGCTAGCTCACGAGGAACGAGAGACAAAAAGGAGGGGGGGGGGGGGGAGGTCTAACCTCATGGCTTGGCTGAATGAATACCTTGGCTAACAGTGCAAGTTCGGATCTTACACGCTTTTGAATGCGTTATCCCTCTGTTCTACAAAAAGTGTAGTGTGCACTAAGAACCCACAGAAAGGTCACACTAAAATGTTACACGGCCAACGTAATGCGGTAATAAGTGCTGAAGTCCGGGAAAAGTCTTGCAGTCATCAAACGACTGCACGTGCAGTGTAGATTAGACGCTAGCAAATGAAATCGATGATAGACTGGATGTCTATGACCCGTTTTCAACCTATAGGAACAGCATGAAATGTAGACTCTGCCTGCGCGCGCTACTTGTCGCAGCGTACAGTGACGCGGCCAGCGATCGCAGCCAATAGGAACAAACGTAGGGCGGGGCCTGAATATATCATTCTTAGGCTGACTAACACTATACGTAATGAACTATTTCTGAAGGACGCTATATACACGGGCGTAATAGACCTCTACCTGGGAAACGTCATCGTGACGTCGGTAGACAGACTGAAACCGTAACAAATCGGAAGTGGGTTCCACGAATGGGCACTTGTTCGCTGCCCCCTATATACTCAAAGAAAAGTAGGACCCAAGGTCGCGCCCCTTTCAGGGACCATCGCAATCCCCTCAAGACTGTGGCTTTCGCGTGCGACCTCGTTCGCCCCTAGCTTAGAGCGTAGTTCAAGTCTACCAAATTGGTGGCGCTGTCCAACACTATGACGTCATTTGTATACAAACAGGGAGAGGTCTATTCTCGTATTTTTCTTTCCTCTATCATGACCATCATCGTCACATCGCTGGTAATCAGCGGCCGTGCAAGCAAAAAGCACAGAAACTTTCGCCTTAAACTGCCTCTCACAACACTAATTACCTCGTTATCCTTCTCAAAACTCCGAATCCCAAAAGAAACGTGCACACTGATACACACCGAGAACTCATCTTTCTCTCTATGCCGCACGTATAACACGAGCTCTAGGAACACGAGTGCATTCTTTTTTCTTTCTGAAAATCCGATTTCGGAAGCAGACAGCGTAAAAATAAAAATGAATCCCGGAATACTATATCCTCGACAGCGAACGCGAGCGGCATAATGACTTTTGCTGGAGGATACATTAGACGTATGCGGCTCCATTTCCCCCGCATAATAATAAACGAGCTTTCCATGGAAGATCTCAGGATCCATTATGAGAGAGGAACGCGCATTCACTTCGAAATCCGGAGCACGTCGATATCTCGAACCGCAAGTAATTTGGCTACGCGAGTACCGTTTTTACAGGAGGGAATAATACCATCAACGTGCTCGTTTGCACGGCCTCTGCTTAATAGTTTTGGCGACTACTGTCAGCTGGGCAAAGCACGCGCGGGTACCGATTTGGTGTTGCGCACTGGTTTGATTGATTGGGAAAAGAAAAAAATATGGAGAACAGGCTCGTCGAAGATACGTAAATTTATTCTTTATTTTTTTTCTTTATTCCAGACGTACCCTACATAGCCCGAAGGCGTATAGTAGGGGGGTTACAAACTTGCAACAAACAAATCAACATTTGCAGAGCACACTTGCGACTGCGACAGCCGATTCCACTGCGCAATGGTTTTAACGAAAAAAGAATTTGCATACATGTTGGTTCTGGCATGTATATCCCTAATTTTAAAGTTATGGTCTAGTCGCCGCGATAGATAATGTGGTCTCTCTAAATAAGTATCTTTATTGATACCCGTTTTGTCGTTTATTATTAAATATAACAATTTCAAACGAAGTTTTCTCCTGCGGGAAGCGAGTGGCTCCCAATTTAATATAGTTTTCATTCTCGTGAAATAGAAGAGAAGGTAGAACAACGCAAAAAAATAAATAAAAACCGAACGGAAAGAGCAAAATAAATTAGTGTATAAATAATAATAATAATAGAACCATAATAAATAAATGCGCGCTGCACAATGTTTTACGCATTCGCCGTCTGGGAATAACTTTTTACGTGTAAATGTCGTAGCCAGGGAATGTCAGAAAGAGAGTGGGCCGCTAATAATGGAAGAAGTTTTAATGAATTGTGAAACGTTCATGCAATATGAGGCTCATGGTCTGTAACTGTCGCGTTCGCTCGCGACATGTGGCGACCGTAACAGTAGTCAAACGAAAGTTCTGCATAAAACTGAATCGTCGAACTTTGCGCAGTAAAAACTCATATTTCATATGACACCGCAATAACAATGCAATGTTTACCATGACATTGCGATGCGTGGGCTAATATCACGACTATGCACCAGACTGCACTGAATTTGGTTTGGTTTTAAGAAAAAATAAAATGGAGAGTTTGGCTTCATTAATGTGAAGGCCAAACTTTGCACTGAATTTGTTGATGCGCGTGCCAGTCACAGCACGCAAACCTTGCACAACAGTCACCGGTGCAAAGAGGAATGTGTCACTCGCTCCTGTGAAATCGGATATATGGGTCACTGTTGCGAAACCACAGTGACTTGGACGGGGTGAAAGTGAAAGAATGAATGAATGCAAGAATGAAAGTTTTGAAGATAAGCGACGAAAGTTACTCAACTTGCTCGCCAGAAACATTTTCCGCAGCGAATATCTTAAATGAGCGTTTCAAACGCATCAGTCAGGGGACAAAGAAAGTGTGCCAAAATGAAAATACCATTGTGAGCAAATTGCCACTGGCAGCTAGCGCAGGAAATTTCGAAGGCGGCAGGTCCATTAACCGCTTTCTCTCCAACCTATGAGCATCTAAACTTCGTTCGGACCTGAGCGAATAATTGCGTCAGAGAGGCCTACTCTCTACGTGCTGCATTCGAAGTCCAGTTTTTTTTTTTTTTTTTTCAAATATAACCGCACGGTATAAATATGCGTCACTGCACTTATTCGGAACTATTCGGCTGTGGACAACAAGCCCTACCTTTTGTAACCTCCACGTATATTTTAATTAGTACCATAATCTAATCTCTGAATGTACTTCTGTTCCCGAATTGAAACAAAGAGTAACGGATGTAATTTAGTGTAGATTCACAGTTCACAGCACATTGCTGCACGTGCCCCATGCAGTGTAGGGATGCGGACAATGCCGAACACTTGATGTTCCTTAATGTGAGCCAGAAATCTCCGACATACTGTGCTTGAAGCAATGTTCACCATCCCCTCCATTGCTGCTCTCCTCCGCAGCGACCGACCAAACCCGCGACCTTGAGGGAAAGATTGACGGATGCTTCGTTGTATCCCCTGTGTTAGCTATCGTGCACGTTTTGCTTACTACTCATTAGTATTTTTTGTTTTGTTGTTGTTGTTATTCTAGTGTGCTTTTGATACTGGTGCTTGTTGTGTATTGTGCATATCTATCACGTCGATGATTAATTTCCCTTATGTTGAGGCGCGTAAATAAATAGTGAAAATACTGTACATCAATGCTATTAATTTTTCGCGAGTCGGGCGCAGGACACTAAATTTCGCGAATTGTACACGTTAGAATTCGTGGCTCAATTGACTTCCTCCGCCATAAGCCCGATAACATTTAAGCCCGAGCATTGTAGCACATTTGATAAAAGCGACACCGCACACGTTTGTGCAGTCAAGTGCTTACCAGTAACCTGTACGACAAACTGCGAAGATAAAGTTTGCGATTTCAATTTCGAAGCGCCAACTCGTGGTACATATTTTCGCGTGGCCTCGTAAATTCGCGAATTTTTACCAATTAGCAAAATTCGCCAAAAACCACTGGGCCCGCGAGCAATACGGTACTCAGTAAAAACATCCAATTCTACTTAACCACTCACTGGCTTTACTCGAAAGCGAGGGACGTTGCTTCGTATAGGACATCAAACGAAGTCACGTACAGCAATCAATCGGCGACATGCCCCTCATACCCGTCCCAGTACCTGACCTCCCCCCACTCCTCTTGACCCCTTCAATACTTTCCCCACCTCTCCATCATATTTCCTCGGACGAGCCGCATGATCGAGTTTGTTCGGCGCCCATAACTCAGCAACCCAACACGTTAAGTCACGTACTACATCGACCTCTCTTCCAGGAGAGCCCCTCCGAATGTGTTCCTTCTTCTTCGAGTGGTATAGCTACAACGTGGTATGCGACGGTGTTTTTGTCTCTCGCGTCGTTGTGCCCTGGGTGATGAAGTTCGTTGGTTTGCTACGCGTGTGGTAACGTGAGGCAGAGGTCGCAAACCTTTGCACATATAAGAGGCGTTGAGCGTCTGTAAGAGGACGTCGCCTTTCTTTTTTCTTTTTCTGTGTAGTTTGCTTGCATAAGCTTGGAGTGACTTACGCTCAGTCAAAACATACAAAATTATATGCAGGACTATTGAATTGGCATTACACTACATTTCATTACATAGCACACACATATGGAAGGGTGTTTTCCATAGATGGGTGTCTTATGGACACCTTTTGTCAGCACTTTTATTTGCCTTTCAGTTGAGTCAGCAGTTTACAAAAACAAAAACAAAAAACACCTCTTTCAAACGCTGAAAGGTGCAGAACGTTGACTGTGTGTGGTTGTTAGACTGCCGAAGATGGGGTTGTAACACTTTCACAAGCTGAAAGGTGTAAAAAGTTTACCGTGAATGGCTGTTAGATAGCTGGAGATAGCGTTGTAACAGAACGCAGAATGACCATATCGGATTAAATAGTAATGGGAAAGGAGGGAGAAATACACTGACCCAATCAGAGCAGAGGAAAACTTAAAGGAAATCGTTCAGGTGCACAGAAAAAGCATGTTAACGCTATACGACATACCACACCCACACGATACGCCCGTCCCAAAAATAATACAAACGGCACAAAATATAAACACATTCGAGATCTCTACAAAAGAGCGACACAACCGTATGTGGGCAATAACGAAAATAAATAAATGACATAAAAGAAGTAATGCAGTCCCACATGTCAAATCAGCCGTTTACCGTTAGGCATTATTAACCCGGCCGAGTCAAAACCAGAAAACACGCGTTCCTCACTTCATAAAAAAAAAATAACGTAAAAAATACGACGAAAAATGCGCAGCTGCAGAGAGAATACCCGCACTAATCTACGGGAGTAACTCCCCTCCCTCTCCCTGCCATATTCACCGGCATGACGCTCTCGCTTCATCACTGGCATCATCTCGCGTTACGACCTCCCCCCCCACCTTCTCCTTTCCCCAACTCGTTCCCGTGCGTCGCCAACCGTTTACCCCTACGCACGCTTTACAATGTCCCTGTTCCCACTAATATCAGCGTCCAGGAGACGAAACAAATCCTGCCTCCCAGAAATATAATTCACCCTGTCACTCAAAGTACCCCAACCTCCCTCTCTCTCTCGTGGCTCGGAAAATAACTTCCCCTTCCCTGCACGTCACTCCTCGACTATACGCATTACAAGAAAAGAGAAAGAAAAAAATAAGAGGCCCGTCATTTGCATACAAAGTGAAACCTAACACCGCCGAAATTATACGTGCGTGGTACATTCGCAATGACGTCATCAAACACGTGTCACACGCTCATCGCGGTGGAATTCGGGAGCTCAGCTGAATTAAAAGGAGTAGCGGATCCGCGCAGGCTGCATGTGTACAGTTAAAATGTGCGTTGTTATCTGTTAGATTAACTCAGTAGGCAAAATTGTCAGTAAGCACTTTTTAAACTAAAAAAAAGTGACGTCACATATTCGGTTTACTCTGAATTCATTCATTTTACATTCCAATCGCTTAAGAGATAGGATGTAGCTCATATTATTTACGAACTATAAACGCGTCTGCAAAATGTGTAACAATCTGTAAAAACCGTAAAAAAAACGCAATGCTCTTTTACGAACTTTTTATATTGCTCGTCCAGAAGTAGACACCAATGCACGTCGTTCACAGGAACATGTCACGTGCAAGACGGAATTAAAATTCTCAGCGTGACTTTAAAAATTTGTGAGGTAAGCTACTACAGGACTTGAGGGGGCTTCGATAATTAAAGCCATTAATTCCAAAGCCAGTTTCTACTTTCATTTCATTTACGTTACCGATTGCAAGCGAGGCGTCTAAGTTAATCTACTGCAAGAGAGCAAGAACGACGCCGTGAAATCCAATTACGGACGCCCATGCAAATTGCCTTCTCCTCCTTGCCACGCACGCGCCATATTTGATTGGAACGAAGGTAGCGACGCCAGGCTGTGGATCGAGGAAGTGTGTCCTGTTTGAGGTCCAGAGTTCGCGTACAAATGTTAGTCTTTGTGTGTGAATAAGGACCAAATGTCGTCGTCGAATACACATGTTACTTATATGCGGGTGAGTGGAGGGGGGGGGGTACTACTGGGCGTGTGTACTACCAGCTTGTGTGGCAAAAACTTATGCGTGTCACCCAGGAGGATGCTAATTTTTATGTGATGAGATAATTTGTAAGAGTTTAGTAACACCCGACACACGGTGCCCTCCATGATTATTTATTCTTTTTTTTTTTCTAGTAGATGCCACACCGTCCTCGAGAACGTAGACATAAGCTCACTACCAGCTTAGACAACATCTAATGTAAAAGAAACATAAAAAAAAAAGAAGGCTTACGCATCAAACAACGGAGACTTGGAGTTCTGACATCTGGATTGGATTGGATTGGATTATATGAAGACTGTAGCTCCACATCTACTTATTCGCATTAGACGTTTTCATTCAGATCCCTTCCACATACAGTACATATGTATTCACGCAGTGAAGTAATATAGAACCTAACAATCTAGTAGTGGTGGTAAACGCACAATACCGCAAAATCACTACCTTTAATATGCCGCCGAACAGTTACTAAATACAAAAATGATAATATCCTTACGTTCGCGTGCCAAAATTCCTCGCTCTACCCGGACGGTGACCGCGTACAGGAACATTCTGCTGCGCGCTAATTGTTATGATGTGTACATATGTAGTTGCCATGGCGTGAGTGAACGACATCCTGCTAACCACTCTCTGTCGCAAAGCGTCAATAGATTACTCCAACACAGAGCTCATCAAACAAATACTGCGACAGTATTTTTCTGCTATTGTCATATTGCATCTAGTACGTAGGAGTCTAATTGATACCAAGCACGCAATGGTGCATGGTGGAGAGATCGCGCAAGATTTTCATCTTTTTCTCTATCTATAGCACGGAAAAGAAAAAGAGAGAATATAATAGACAGATAGATCATTTTGTGACAATAAAAAAGCGAATGCCCACATTTTCAACAGATCGGGAGATGCCACTCGAAACGTAACGGTTAGTTAGGGGCGTGTTATGCGGTGAAGCTCTCTTTTAAGGAGCAGACTTTGTATTGGCTCGTAAAGTGATACCTGTAACTTTGACCTTTTTCGGCACAGTTACCTTAGAAGCCGGCCCAGGACGCACATTCCCCCAGGGCGTCAGTCGTGACGTTGCCCTTGACAACGGCGAGTCCTTTCACCAGCACCACCACCATCTACCTTTTTTTTACACCCTCTGAATTTTAGATTTCTCTCGTAGAATTGACAGCTCTCACACAAGGAAGAGCAATATTCTAGAATCTCGCAAAAAAGAAAAAAAAAGAAGAAAGAACTGCTTCGAAAGTTAATATAAAATGATGAAAAAGAAAAAGAAAAACTAATAAGATATTAATCGCAGCATACGCGGCAGCATTATTTTCATCAACAATAAAATTTATCGCTCCGAACCATGCCCACCCTGCTACACTTTCTTCTTACGCATATTTTGAGAATTGAGGGAAGAAAGTGGAAGTTCCCATGACGATTCTTCGATTGATTTATACGGGAACGAAAATACAGCCTCTCCTTTACGAAATAAAAAAGAAAGAAAGGGAAACTGCCTTCGCGCACTTAATGCAATAACTGAAACGAACTTATACGACTCGAATTCAGCCTTTCTAAGAAAGCTCTAGAGAACGAACCAATTGTTCCAATGTGAATCGTCCGCGCCAACCTCCTTTCTTCTTTTGAACCAATCGCAGCGCCTGCGCCAGTACATGGTAGCCAGGCGTGCACGCAGTCCCTCGCACAGCTGGAAGCGGCCAAAGAGACGATATGGCATTCAAAAACCCGTAACTAAAACCTCTATTCTTACGCAGATCGAGGGAGAGAGAGAGAAAAAAAAACGAGAGAGGGCGCTGCTGCAATTTTTGCCCCCAGAAATTAAATTACACTTTGGAGGAAAGAAAGAGAGTGCACGGAAAGCGTTTTATGCACTCACCGAAATGAAATAAAAATGGCCACGATAGAGCTTTTGCCCCTTTTTGCGCGTGAATTATTGAAAAGAAACAATAATAGAATGGGCCAGAGATTTCGCGAGGTTCCGAAATGAAACACATTTATGGAGAGGAGGAGGAAACGTTTACTTTCCCCCACTTGTGCGACCACATTCCATTTAAAAGTGGCAGAAATATAAAGGCGTGCATGGAAACGCTGAACATGCTAATTGAAACAAGAAGAGGAAGAAGAAGAAAGCTATAGAATTTGCCGACAAATGTACTTCAGTAACGCTGTAGCGTTCACAGCGTTCGAACACCAGATCCTGCAGGCATGCCGTGCCAGCGTTACAGGAGACATGGACAGAGTGTAACACAGACGAGACGACGCTGAACTGTTAACTAAAGGTACTGTAAATCAGTACAGCTGCAATCTCAGAAAATTTATCTGTTGGATAGCCGGAGCCCTCAATGCTCTCACGTCACGATTTTCGTCACAATTGCGCTCATAGCTTTTAGAATTGCAATTGAAAACACCTTGTCGAAGTAGCCACCAAATGCCCACTACTCGTCAAGTGCGGCGGCAGAACTCTATCGCATGCGCATAACACTGTGTCCCGAACAAACAAAGCCGGTTACGTAGTCGTCATGAGCGGCAAGCCAGTCGGGGAACATAGACCACTATGTTGCTCGACAAATTGGGGATTATTTCCTCCCAGACGTCGCTCCGAGCAGTTTTACTGCAATGTTACTGGCGCATTAAAGATATTCAGCGTTCCCTGTCACACGTATAACTTATTGTGCTGGTTTTACAAGCAACAAGCTGTTAGTTAAACTACACCGGCAACATAACCTGCCTGCCTGTTGCTTTTCGATATATTTAACTAAGTTATGACAAATTTATTAGGCTAACATGCCAACAAACACGCTCTTGAGAAAAATAAACGGATACTTTTAGTCTTTTGGGGGACTCGATGCATTTACATAACCAGTAGTCCCTGCCCCACCCTCACTTCACACCCTCATACGCATTACCCTCATCCTTTTTTTTTAAAATCATCTTTGTCTTTAATCTGTCTCACCCTTCTTTCACCTCTTGTTAGTTTATCCTTTATTTCCTAATTCTTTTATTTTTTATTTTTTTGCGGAATAGCAAGCCGGCATACTCTTTGGCTGACCATTCCCGCTTTTTTTCTTTGTTCTAATAAATATATCTCCCCCTCAAATGCATGGAAATGTACTACACACAATACGCGAAGTTTGGTTACTCTTTCTTCTTTCTTTCGGGGGACTAAAATAGGGAGCAATTGCGCTCTTGAAGATTAGAACCTGCAAGTGCCCCCAATTTAGTCCTCTCCTTCTCAGTCACGTGGAGAGCGACAAAACAATCGCCAACACGAGCGTAAGTGTTACCGTTATGAATTCTTCAGCCGAGACTTGAGCGCCATCGCGTCTGTGCCACTCTGTACCCGTGTCCCATTGTACCGACACAGGTATATATAACGTCTAGAGGCTGCCAACTACCCCGACTTTGCATCTTACAAAAAAAGAAAAAAAAAGAAATCTGGTCCAATATCGATTACGCTCCCACAGAATTATCGCGGAACAATTCGCTAATTATCCGAATCACAGCGTGCGCGCATCATGGAGGCCGGCTACAGAGTTTGTCGCGCCGACCCCCCACCTATATGCTGCAGATCCTTGCACTTTTTTTTTCCTCTCTCGCTTTAGCAAACTTGCTAATGAGGGAGCGAGGGGCACAAAGAAACACGTACGCACACCCACAATGAGGTGGCGATAAAACAGAAAGTGGAGCACGAGCGTGAACGATGGCTGGCCATTAAGCCTCGTTAGGCCTAACGAAAGGCGTGCGGAAACCGCGCGAAATATAAAACGGGAAAAGAAAGAAAAACAAAGCTGTCCCTCTCTCTCTCTCTTCCTATACCCTATTCCGCGTGAGCCCTTCTCGTTCCTTCGGTACATGGCTCTTCGTTAAGAAAGAAAGAAGAAAAGAAGAAGAATATAATAATCCATCAGTAATACGAGAGAGAGAAAGAGAAAAAACTTGCTCGTCGATAGCGATAAGATCTCTTCCTGGCTTATAAAGCCGGCTCGCTCACAAAAGAGCTGCACACGCTGTCATAAACCGCGCACCTATGTCCGCGCGGCAAGATCGTGACTGAAAGCCCAACGTATCCGCGGTGCGCGAACTGCTCGGCGCTGTTGCTGCTTCGCACATGTTCCGCTCAAAGCGGCACCTCGCGGCGTTTTCGTGCGTATCTCCAGACACCAGAAATAGAATGGCCGCCGAAAGGTATACTGACAAAGAAACTGGGCGCGTCTTATTATTATTTTACGAGCCTTTCAAAAGACACCAACGTTTCGATGAATAAAAGCGCACAACAAGTACGACGAAACAGTCAGGTAACGCCTCCTAGTGTGTGCGACGTGCGGATATCTCGCGAGTACATCTCCTTTTGACGCGTCTCCGGTTCGAGTTAACGAATAACAGGGCGGAATTCGATAAAAGCGAAACGTCTCCCAGTTTTAACGATGTTTCGCGCGCAGAGAGCGTCTATAGGTGGTGAAAACGAAAGTGATTTATGAAAAGATGTACGGCTAAGCCTAATCGCGAAAGAAGGGAGAATGGATTACGTAGTTGTGGGGGTAGAATCTCGTGACGGACAGCTATCATCATTAAGGGCGGATTTATAAGCTATTCGGGAGGGTTGCTGCAACATGCGTAATGGCGTGATTGTGCCATTCAGTGCGTTCGTGACGCGGAGTCTTTACCGAGCGACGCTAACATGTGTGTCAGGGATTTGGATGTGTAGCGTCCACGAAGGGGCTTCACAGTTATGCAATGAATCTAATTCACAAGATCAGCGGAACCCGATTGCGTGTTGACGAACAGCTGAACACTTGACACAAAATGTGTTCTATATACAGAAGTCGAGAGTGAACATAGAAAAACATGCGCTCTTCGACCCCTAGACAGGGTCGCAGCCATAAATAAAATGCTTAAAATGTTTTTGTCTCTGTTTCAATTAAAAAATTTGCACGACGGTAGTGTTACGCAGTGAGGGTTTTAACAAACGATCGGGGAGATTTATTTTTACGTTCTGGGACCACATTTTGTGCATGTAGTTTTGATCGGGAGTCGGTGTATTTCTGTTTGTGCTACCTTTAGCATCGATGATCATCAACCGCATCCGCACAGTCCTTCTAGGGATCCTCACTGTGCACATGCTTTTTGCATCATCACAAACCAACCTCTCAACTGTTCAGGTCTAACAAAGAACAACTACTGCAATCGAAAGGCAGTAGAAAACCACAGAAACAATTAAACTATTTAGGATGATAGGATTGATGTTGATCGATGACATGACTATGATCATAACGTATAATCAATGAAAAGGAAATAAGCCAGCAGCGAGCGCATCAGCAAGCTCACACACACAAAAGTGAATTCTAACATTTTCATGACTTGAAAACCCGAGACGATAACAGACAAACACAAACACGGTCTCAAACTCAGCTCTGAGCTCACAAACTGAGCTGAGTTTGAGACCGTGTTTGTGTTTCTCTGTTAGCGTCCTCTACTTCATCTCGGGTTTTCAAGTCATGGATCGTCACCACCAGCTCGCTTGCTACCTAACTTTCCTTTCGCTATCAAACATTTTGTGCCGGCCATTAAAAGTTGGAAAAACCCTTCACTTAAGCTGTTCCAACAACAAACGACCTCAAGAAGTCACCGAGTGTGCAGGAAGGATGGAGAGGGAGAGCGCACCGGCATCGCACACAGATCTCCAAGGCGTCACGGCGCGCATCTCGCCGCATCGTTGGAAGCGCGCAAAGTTAGTTCCACGTGCTTGGTTTCACGCAATTAGCCGTGGCTGATGGGCCGGCAGCCCTTTCAGCTCTCTCTCTCTCTCGAGAGAGAGAGCCCTGAGTAGGGCTGCCACATGGCCGACCGACGCTGTATATAAATCGTCAAACGCCAGCACGGCCGACACCATAGTGTGCGCGTATACTCCTGCACCGATGAGAGAACGGCGGGCAAGGCAACGACTGAGGGCGATTAGCGACGCATTTGGTGGCGACAATTAATGAGACTCGACCGCATGCAGTCGATCTGCTTCTCCCCTTTCGTCCCTATACACTCAGTCTCTCTCACACGCATAGAGGCTATTACGGGAGACGACGGAGAGACTATAGAGTCTGACGGCTAGAATGGGGGTTTATGAGTGATGTATGGCCTGTTGTGTTGGAAGAAGCGAGCCTCGTTGGGTTCGGTTGGATGTTTTGCGACTTTGCTTTCGGCTGGTGTTAAAGAGGCATTCAAGTCCCGAAACTTCTCTTCGCGGAATGGAGGACGCCGTATTTCTCCTACCATCATCATCATCCGTCTCTTCATCATCCGTGTTTCACGACGTTTGGGGGCACTCCGAACCGTATTCTGCAGCGCCATTTGTGGTCGTGTAGCTGGAGGTTTTTCCGTACATAGGCATGTATCACCTACACTGCGGCTCTGAAAAATCGCGGCGCAAGGATTCCCACAAAAGAGATGACGTTCCCGGTACGGCGGTAAGGCAGCGAACACGCCGGACACGACCGTCTAGTAAAGGCACTCTACACTAGAGGAAGACAGTTGGCGTTGCGGTCGCCGGACGAAACTTTAGTGCAACAGGACCGAACTTCCTGTGACGATTTCATCAAGCGTTCACTGGAGCTATTGCACGTTGAGAATCTGGCACTGTGAGAGAGGTGTTTTCGATATCTCCCCATAAAGGAGCGTGCGCCTCCTCATTGCAATGTGCGAAGCGTAGCCGTTCCCATGGTAACGGTCTGCTCCTCCGCAGGAAAATTCCCCGTTTGGCGTCGTACTCTGTCTATCGAACTTCGAACTTTCGGAAAGCGCATCTTTTCCAGACGTTATTGCAACGCAGCGTGCGCCGGACACAAGTGTGGCTTTGTGTATTGGATACATTGGCTACAATATTACAAACAGTGCATTAAAAACGCGCGGTTAGAGATGGGTCTCTCAAAGCTTTTAACATGATATCAGGTGTGCAACGTGGGATGTACTTAAAAAACAAGTGAAAAAAGAAAAAAAAAGAAACAGTGTCTCGCAAAACATTCCTCTCTTTTCGTTTCCTCTTAATTAGAAATAACCCAATGCTGTGAAATCTTGAAACACGTCTTCAGTATGGTTACTGTCTCTCTCACAGTCTCTCTTTGTCCCTTCTTGTGGAGTCAGACGAGCGTCCGCTTTTGTACTACAGCTGTGAGAAACGTCAACAAAGCCCACTAAGGGGGCGCCACTTCAACAGAGTAAACTTGCTGCGTTCGGCTGATCCTCCCATCTGCTTTGCTTAACCGCCTCTACTCTTGTTTTTAGCCTTGTATTCCTCCTTGTTGGGTCGGAATCTCTCGACCGCTTCTGAGAGCTCCGAAAGCCTCGAGTAGTTTGCTTCCCCTGTGTGGCATTAAGGAGGTTCGCTCTATTTCCTTTTTGGCCTTCTCGTCCTCCTACAAGCGTGCTGTGTGGGTAAGAGGTATTCACAAAGAGCGTAGAAAATGATATAAACCGCGCGCAGCGCCACAGTTCAATAGAAATTCCACATAACGAGAGCCGCCGTCTGTTTCAGGTAAATTTCAAGCCAGCCGGAGCCTTTGCTGTCACGAGTTGCACGACAGCTCAAAAGACCGTCATGGATCCGTTTCGAACTGGGTTGAACATAAAATCCAAATTAAGAACGTACACAGCGCCCGAGTAGTGAAGGAGGAAACCTAGCGGCGCCACCAAAATACTGGCGGGATTTATACCAACGGACAAGTGTCTTTGTACACCTGTTTCATCTTGACTTAAGGTGTGCCACAATAACACAATAAGGTGTGCCAATTCTAAAAAAAAAGGTTGTGACACTTTGACATGTGTGATTTTGTTACCTCATGCACTCACTCTCACGCCAGTATGTTAAATCAAAAAAAAAAAAAAAAGAAAACCTTTTCTGCGCGTCGTATTGGGCGAGATAAATACTTCGAACACACGTAACGCGTCAAGCTCTGACGTCAGAGGGGTGAGGCCCATTCCCGTTGGTACGTTTAAGCACGTGACCTCTCCCGTGCTGCCTCATTGGCGTAGACGATGCCTGTAGTGATTTCAGAGCAGGATGAGGTACCCGGGTTCGAATGCCGGTGCCGGCTATGCTGTCTGCGGTTTTTCCTGGGTTTTCCTCAGACGCTTTCCGACATATGTCGGCACAGTTCCCTTAGAAGTCGGCCCAGGACTCACATTCCCCCAGGGCGGCAGTCGTGACGTTGCCCACACCTGTGAGGCCGACAACGGCGAGCCCTTTCACCATCACCATCACCACCACCAGAGCAGGATGAGTTTCGGTTTTCAAGGTGCCGATTTGCTAACGCACCTATTACCACATAAAACAGGAAATACAGGGTCATATCGATTGCAAATAACTGTCTTTCACATTCAGGCTTCGTTTATCGAGGTGGCGTCGCCTGTACGAAGCCTGAAACGACTGTCCATAACTGTCCCTTAGCAGCGCTTTGCGGATGACTCTGCTGAAGCCTGTAACGTGTCGTCCTCCATTAAAACGAATACGTTACACAAACTGCCCTTACGAGTTATCCTCTACTTAACTTCCACGTCCCCATAGCTCGCAATACAAGACCCCTCGACGAATTCATCGCTATATAGGACACAGATCGCCTTAACCTCGCATATCGTACATCACAAACTTCTCCCTTACCCCCGCATATTGGCCAGTCAGTCGAATAATCGTCAATGATCACCGATAACACCCTCCATGCTCCGCCGCTTCTGTCCGGTGCTGACAGTCTTACGGGCATCCATGCTTCGTGCGTTTCCATGCGATTTCTGATTCTGTTCAATCGCCCAGGGCAATTAATATTCGTCAGGCGGTGCCTCTAACATCATCTGTCAGATGGCCGGTTAATGGTCCTTAATATATAGCGTCCTGGACGTCTGCGCGCAGGGATAGTCTGCGATTTGAGAACGAGATTATTCGAGCCGGACGTAATCGGCCAATCACGAATCGCCCCGCGGAGTATATTATGTACTGTCGACTGCCTACGGCTTTTTTCTGATTTTGATATCGTTTTCGAGCCAGTCGCACGTAGGGGTCAGTGACTTAATATAAAAAACATATTTGCACGTTCTTGAACCCGTAATAGATTGATCATCCCCACTCACACTGATGGAGCCTACACATCCATGTTTTCATTTTTTTTAAAATGTAATTTAACGTAATCTCATTGTGGTGTTAAGTGTTGCAATGTGCTGGCGGTTTTTAATTATGAAAAACATAGTGGCCAACTGGAAGACGTACTTTCCAATGGGTAAATAAGCGTGCGTGTAGAAAACTGAAACAATGTTAAAAGAAACAGAAGAGAAACTTGAATATTTTACAGAAAACTCTCAAGGGCTCCTAAAGAGATACAATGTAACAGAAGACAGATATTGAATTCGCGATATTAGTTTTAATTTTCATATTCATAAGTATTTTTTTTTCTCCTTCTCGACCCCCCCCAGGCACCTGTGAGGAATAAAAAAAGAGCCACATAAAAGATATTCACACCCGGCCCGCATGTCTAGTTAGCCTCGCCTTAATTAGCGTATCCTTCTTTTTCCACGGCTACTTCCAATTATCGCTAGGAATTCCCGTACAGTGCTCGCTCAAACCCCAACTCACCGTACTCCAACCACCTGGCACCTCGCTCCGCAAGAATACTTCTACAAAACTCTAGGGGGCGCCACTTTATAGTCGGAGACTGCGGTCGCAATTAACGACTCTAATGCTCAATAGGAAGGAAGCGACTTGTGTTTCATCTCAAGGATACGGTCCCAATCAGAGAGCAGAAGCGCCGATGCATGTCCGCCAGATGCTCTCTCCTCTAAGTCGTCTGCTATAAAAATGTCGTCTGCTACGGGACGTGATCCTCCAGTCAAATAGCGTCTAGCCGAGCTAATCGGCTGCCTCATCAGCTCCTGTTTGCGCGGTGCAGGCAGGCAGCGGTCATGCGGTAGCCAAGGTTACAGCATGATTTATGTGACGCGACAAAAGGTATCATACTTACAAAAGTGGTACTATTTGTTTTGTGTTGCATCGTTGACGTCTGTAACTGACAAATGGCTGCGTTTGCAGCACAGCTGTGTGAATGAAGCTTCTAGGAAGAAAGAAAAGTAATGCCTAAAGCAGAAGTTGGGCTTGATACACTGATGCTTCATGAATAACGTAACGTGTGTCTTCGGTGCACAGACAGAGAGAGGCGAAATTTTTGGTCACGAGGCACAAATAATTCTGTTTAGGCTCCAGCGTTAGACAATATAGGGCTGGAAGGTGTTCTCTAGCACTCTGATTCTGAGAAGGGTGATCACGCTTTCAATGTAACCATCGACTGATTTCGAGAAGAGAATGAGAAAATGGATTCTAGGGCAGGAGTGTGTCATGCTTATACAGTGCACTGACTCTCTCCCGCTCGTCTTATTTCACGCTTTGGAAAGTTGGCTGCATAAAAGCAAATTCTGCGTAAAGAGAACTTTCGCTGGAAGCCACTATTACTCCATACGGTTCTGAGTATTGTGTGGAAGCATCACAAAACCTCACGAAAACGTAAACAGAGCACACACTCACACAGAGGAAGATGGAACAAACTTCCGGTCTCCCAACGATAAAACACTTCAGAGCTCCTCGAGACATCACTCTTTCTAAACGTCAGGGATACATGACCTCTAATGAGCTACGCTACATAAACGTCCTGCATCTTCTTCCCTTTGCTTTTCTTTCTTGCCGGCATATTTCCGTTATTTATTATCATTGTCTTTTTCACTTTTCACTGAGCAATCTGCGAGTCTGCAACCTCAGAGCAAAAACAAGGGCGGCACACACGAAAAGAAAAAAAAAAAAAAAAAAAACGAGGGGGGGGGGCATGTGTGTTCCAGTGCCAGAGCCTGCATGGGCCATCCGGGTGGCCAGATGTTCCTGCTTCACTTGCGTCACGGCATCTGGCAACCCTGATTTTCCTTTGCCAGGGGGACTCTCGCGCCGACAGAAAGAAGAAAGAGGGCACAACCAGAAACGTCAGCAGACGACGTCGAGGAGGAGGAGGAGGAGGAGGAGGAGGAGCCAAAGCGACGTGAACGGTGAAATGGGGCGACGGTAATGCCAATGTTGCCAGCTGGTGTTGGCGTCCCGTGAGTGACCACGACTGACCCGTTCCTGGAGTTCATTTTCGGTGCGATATGTTTACGCTATATGCGACACGAAGACACGTGCGTGGATAATTTGTCAGATGAGAGATCAATGTGTCTCGGAACACTGTATTGAACTCGTATTGCTATAACATAGAAACGAAATGCGAGCAGCCTGTCCGTTTGTTGCTGTGTTTTGTGCATAAACTGCCCCCAGAGTCAGGGGAAATGCTACCAACAACTTGTCCGGCCATTTCCTGGACTGGCGCGGTATTAGGCACTTCTGTTTTCGGGATTTATGTTCCTCTTTTAAATTTGGGGACAAAAACCGGGTTTTTATTTCAGAAGGTGCCAAATAACATGGTATAATTATATAAACCGCGTTTTCGGTTTTAATCGAAAAACACCGAATACAGAGTGACATTCTAGGAACGATGGCAGAGATAAATTGCTGAACATGCCCAGCGAGTTGTTGATGCAGATCAGAAAGCCACACCGAAATACGATGGTTGTGAAAACTGTCCGTTTACTTTTTCGTTAGCCGTAAAACGCCACCGTTAGACGCGCAGCACTGAAATTACATTGTGCTTTTTATTCGCCGGTAACTGTGGGGTAAATCATGTACATGAGCGTAAAACACCGATTTAGTGAAAATCAATGAGCACAGAAAAAAACAAAAAAAAGTACGCGGAATCCGCCCAAAAATAAAAAAACGAAAAGCGGAACCCTAGGTATAATTACGG